>NW_024544559.1:0-414436 GCF_018167655.1 Microtus oregoni
TCAGTGCTCAGGGTGCTCGGTGCTCAGTACTCGGGATGCTGGGTGCTCATTCTCGGGGTGCTGGGTGCTCAGTGCTCGGGGTGCTGGGTGCTCAGTACTCAGGGTGCTGGGTGCTCAGTGCTCAGGGTGCTGGGTGCTCAGTACTCAGATTGCTGGGTGCTCAGTGCTCAGGGTGCTGGGTGCTCAGTACTTAGGTTACTCAGTACTCAGGGTGCTGGGTGCTCAAGGCTCGGGGTGCTGGGTGCTCAGTGCTCAGGGTGATCGGTGCTCAGTACTCAGGGTGCTGGCTGCTCAGTGCTCAGGGTGCTGGGTGCTCAGTCCTCAGGGTGCTCAGTGCTCAGGGTGTTGGGTGCTCAGTGCTCGGGGTGCTCGGTGCTCTGTACTCAGGGTGCTGAGTGCTCAGTACTCAGGGTGCTGGGTGCTCAGTACTCAGGGTGCTGGGTGCTCAGTGCTCAGGGTGCTTGGTGATCAGTGCTCAGGGTGCTGGGTGCTCAGTACTCAGGGTGCTGGGTGCTCAGTGCTCGGGGTGCTGGGTGCTCAGTACTCAGGGAGCTGGGTGCTCAGTGATCGGGGTGCTCGCTGCTCAGTACGTTGGGTGCTCACTACTCAGGGTGCTGGGTGCTCAGTGCTCAGGGTGCTGGGTGCTCAGTGCTCAGGGTGCTCGGTGCTCAGTGCTCAGGGTGCTGGGTGCTCAGTACTCAGGGTGCTGGTTGCTCAGTACTCAGGGTGCTCAGTGCTCAGTACTCAGGGTGCTCAGTGCTCAGTACTCAGGGTGCTCAGTGCTCAGGGTGCTGGGTGCTCAGTCCTCAGGGTGCTGGGTGGTCAGTGCTCAGGGTGCTCGGTGCTCAGTGCTCAGGGTGCTGGGTGCTCAGTACTCAGGGTGCTGGGTGCTCAGTGCTCGGGGTGCTGGGTGCTCAGTACTCAGTGTGCTGGGTGCTCAGTACTCAGTGTGCTGGCTG
The DNA here is from genome assembly GCF_018167655.1 of Microtus oregoni. Taxonomy (NCBI): domain Eukaryota; kingdom Metazoa; phylum Chordata; class Mammalia; order Rodentia; family Cricetidae; genus Microtus; species Microtus oregoni. Next base: position 960 of record NW_024544559.1, read on the forward strand.
CTCAGTACTCAGGTTGCTGGGTGCTCAATACTCAGGGTGCTCAGTGCTTGGGGTGCTGGGTGCTCAGTACTTAGGGTGCTCAGTGCTTGGGGTGTTGGGTGCTCAGTACTCAGGGTGTTGGGTGCTCAGTGATCAGGGTGCTGGGTGCTCAGTACTCGTGGTGCTCAGTGCTCAGTACTCAGGGTGCTTGGTGCTCAGTGCTCAGGGTGCTGGGTGCTCAGTGCTCAGGGTGCTGGCTGCTCGGTGCTCAGGTTGCTGGGTGCTCAGTATTCGGGGTGCTGGGTGCTCAGTACTCAGGGTGCTGGGTGCTCATTGCTTGGGGTGCTGGGTGCTCAGTGCTCGGGGTGCTGGGTGCTCATTGCTCGGGGTGCTTGGTGCTCAGTGCTCGGGGCGCTGGGTGCTCAGTGCTCGGGGCGCTGGGTGCTCAGTGCTCGGGGTGCTCGGAGCTCAGTACTCAGGGTGCTGGGTGCTCAGTGCTCGGGGTGCTCGGTGCTCAGTACGTTGGGTGCTGGGTGCTCAGTGCTCAGGGTGCTGGGTGCTCAGTACTCAGGGTGCTGGGTGCTCAGTGCTCGGGGCGCTGGGTGCTCAGTGCTCAGGGTGCTCGGAGCTCAGTACTCAGGGTGCTGGGTGCTCAGTGCTCAGGGTGCTGGGTGCTCAGTGCTCAGGGTGCTGGGTGCTCAGTGCTCAGGGTGTTGGGTGCTCAGTACTCAGGGTGCTGCGTGCTCAGTGCTCGGGGTGCTGGGTGCTCAGTGCTCAGTGCTCAGGGTGCTGGGTGCTCAGTACTCAGGGTGCTGGGTGCTCAGTGCTTGGGGTGCTGGGTGCTCAGTGCTCAGGGTGCTGGGTGCTCAGTACTCAGGGTGCTGGGTGCTCAGTACTCCGGGTGCTGGGTGCTTAGTGCTCGGGGTGGTCGGTGCTCAGTGCTCAAGGTGCTGGGTGCTCAGTACTCAGGTTGCTCATTGCTCAGGGTGCTGGGTGCTCAGTAGTCAGGGTGCTGGGTGCTCAGTGCTCAGGGTGCTCGGTGCTCGGGGCGCTGGGTGCTCAGTGCTCGGGGTGCTCGGAGCTCAGTACTCAGGGTGCTGGGTGCTCAGTGCTCGGGGTGCTGGGTGCTCAGTGCTCGGGGTGCTGGGTGCTCAGTGCTCAGGGTGCTGGGTGCTCAGTACTCAGGGTGCTGGGTGCTCAGGACTCAGGGTGCTGGGTGCTCAGTGCTCGGGGTGCTGGGTGCTCAGTTCTCAGGGTGCTGGGTGCTCAGTACTCAGGGTGCTGGGTGCTCAGTACTCAGGGTGCTGGGTGCTCAGTACTCGGGTGCTGGGTGCTCAGTGCTCAGTACTCAGGGTGCTGGGTGCTCAGTGCTCGGTGTGCTGGGTGCTCAGTGCTCAGTATTCAGGGTGCTGGGTGCTCAGTACTCCGGGTGCTGGGTGCTCAGTTCTCGGGGTGCTCGGTGCTCAGTACTCAGTGACCATTGTGCTCAGTGCTCAGGGTGCTGGGTGTTCAGTACTCACGGTGCTGGGTGCTCAGTAATCAGGGTGCTGGGTGCTCAGTGCTCAGGGTGCTTTGTGCTCAGTACTCGGGGTGCTCGGTGCTCAGTGCTCAGGGTGCTGGGTACTCAGTGCTCAGGGTGCTCGGTGCTCAGTACTCGGGGTGCTGGGTGCTCATTCTCAGGGTGCTGGGTGCTCAGTGCTCGGGGTGCTGGGTGCTCAGTACTCAGGGTGCTGGGTGCTCAGTGCTCAGGGTGCTGGGCGCTTAGTACTCAGGGTGCTGGGTGTTCAGTGCTCAGGGTGCTGGCTGCTCAGTACTCAGGGTGCTCAGTACTCAGGGTGCTGGGTGCTCAGTGCTCGGGGTGCTGGGTGCTCAGTGCTCAGGGTGATCGGTGCTCAGTACTCAGGGTGCTGGGTGCTCAGTGCTCAGGGTCCTGGGTGCTCAGTCCTCAGGGTGCTCAGTGCTCAGGGTGCTGGGTGCTCAGTGCTCGGGGTGCTCGGTGCTCAGTACTCAGGGTGCTGAGTGCACAGTACTCAGGGTGCTGGGTGCTCAGTACTCAGGGTGCTGGGTGCTCAGTGCTCGGGGTGCTCGGTGCTCAGTACGTTGGGTGCTCACCACTCAGGGTGCTGGGTGCTCAGTGCTCAGGGTGCTGGGTGCTCAGTGCTCAGGGTGCTTGGTGCTCAGTGCTCAGGGTGCTGGGTGCTCAGTACTCAGGGTGCTGGTTGCTCAGTACTCAGGGTGCTCAGTGCTCAGTACTCAGGGTGCTCAGTGCTCAGTAGTCAGGGTGCTCAGTGCTCAGGGTGCTGGGTGCTCAGTCCTCAGGGTGCTGGGTGCTCAGTGCTCAGGGTGCTCGGTGCTCAGTGCTCAGGGTGCTGGGTGCTCAGTACTCAGGGTGCTGGGTGCTCAGTGCTCGGGGTGCTGGGTGCTCAGTACTCAGGGTGCTGGGTGCTCAGTACTCAGGGTGCTGGCTGCTCAGTACTCAGGTTGCTGGGTGCTCAATACTCAGGGTGCTCAGTGCTTGGTGTGCTGGGTGCTCAGTACTCAGTGTGCTCAGTGCTTGGGGTGTTGGGTGCTCAGTACTCAGGGTGTTGGGTGCTCAGTGATCAGGGTGCTGGGTGCTCAGTACTCGTGGTGCTCAGTGCTCAGTACTCAGGGTGCTGGGTGCTCAGTGCTCAGGGTGCTGGGTGCTCAGTGCTCAGGGTGCTGGCTGCTCGGTGCTCAGGTTGCTGGGTGCTCAGTATTCGGGGTGCTGGGTGCTCAGTACTCAGGGTGCTGGGTGCTCATTGCTTGGGGTGCTGGGTGCTCAGGGCTCGGGGTGCTGGGTGCTCATTGCTCGGGGTGCTTGGTGCTCAGTGCTCGGGGCGCTGGGTGCTCAGTGCTCGGGGCGCTGGGTGCTCAGTGCTCGGGGTGCTCGGAGCTCAGTACTCAGGGTGCTGGGTGCTCAGTGCTCGGGGTGCTCGGTGCTCAGTACGTTGGGTGCTGGGTGCTCAGTGCTCAGGGTGCTGGGTGCTCAGTACTCAGGGTGCTGGGTGCTCAGTGCTCGGGGTGCTGGGTGCTCAGTGCTCAGGGTACTGGGTGCTCATTACTCAGTGTGCTGGGTGCTCAGTGCTCGGGGTGCTGGGTGCTCAGTGCTCAGGGTGCTGGGTGCTCCGTACTCAGGGTGCTGGGTGCTCAGTACTCAGGGTGCTGGGTGCTCAGTACTCGGGAGCTGGGTGCTCAGTGCTCAGGGTGCTGGGTGCTCAGTGCTCGGGGTGCTGGGTGCTCAGTCTTCAGGACTCAGGGTGCTGGGTGCTCACTGCTCGGGGTGCTCGGTGCTCAGTACGTTGGGTGCTCACTACTCAGGGTGCTGGGTGCTCAAGGCTCAGGGTGCTGGGTGCTCAGTGCTCAGGGTGCTGGGTGCTCAGTGCTCAGGGTGCTGGGTGCTCAGTACTCAGGGTGCTGGGTGCTCAGTGCTCGGGGTGCTGGGTGCTCAGTGCTCGCGGTGCTGGGTGCTCAGTGCCCGGGGTGCTCGGTGCTCAGTACTCAGGGTGCTGGGTGCTCAGTGCTCGAGGCGCTCAGTACTCAGGGCGCTGTGTGTTCAGTGCTCAGGGTGCTGGGTGCTCAGTATTCAGGGTGCTCGGTGCTTAGTACTCAGGGTGCTGGGTGCTCAGTACTCCGGGTGCTGGGTGCTCAGTGCTCGGGGTGCTCGGTGCTCACTGCTCAAGGTGCTGGGTGCTCAGTACTCAGGGTGCTCATTGCTCAGGGTGCTGGGTGCTCAATACTCAGGGTGCTGGGTGCTCAGTCCTCAGGGTGCTCGGTGCTCGGGGCGCTGGGTGCTCAGTGCTCGGGGTGCTCGCAGCTCAGTACTCAGGGTGCTGGGTGCTCAGTACTCAGGGTGCTGGGTGCTCAGTACTCAGGGTGCTGGGTGCTCAGTGCTCAGGGTGCTGGGTGATCAGTGCTCAGGGTGCTGGGTGCTCAGTACTCAGGGTGCTGGGTGCTCAGTACTCCGGGTGCTGGGTGCTCAGTTCTCGGGGTGCTCGATGCTCAGTACTCAGTGATCAGGGTGCTCAGTGCTCAGTGCTCAGGGTGCTGGGTGTTCAGTACTCAGGGTGCTGGGTGCTCAGTACTCGGGGTGCTCGGTGCTCAGTGCTCAGGGTGCTGGGTGCTCAGTACTCAGGGTGCTGGGTACTCAGTGCTCAGGGTGCTCGGTGCTCAGTACTCGGGATGCTGGGTGCTCATTCTCGGGGTGCTGGGTGCTCAGTGCTCGGGGTGCTGGGTGCTCAGTACTCAGGGTGCTGGGTGCTCAGTGCTCAGGGTGCTGGGTGCTCAGTACTCAGATTGCTGGGTGCTCAGTGCTCAGGGTGCTGGGTGCTCAGTACTTAGGTTGCTCAGTACTCAGGGTGCTGGGTGCTCAAGGCTCGGGGTGCTGGGTGCTCAGTGCTCAGGGTGATCGGTGCTCAGTACTCAGGGTGCTGGCTGCTCAGTGCTCAGGGTGCTGGGTGCTCAGTCCTCAGGGTGCTCAGTGCTCAGGGTGTTGGGTGCTCAGTGCTCGGGGTGCTCGGTGCTCTGTACTCAGGGTGCTGAGTGCTCAGTACTCAGGGTGCTGGGTGCTCAGTACTCAGGGTGCTGGGTGCTCAGTGCTCAGGGTGCTTGGTGATCAGTGCTCAGGGTGCTGGGTGCTCAGTACTCAGGGGGCTGGGTGCTCAGTGCTCGGGGTGCTGGGTGCTCAGTACTCAGGGAGCTGGGTGCTCAGTGATCGGGGTGCTCGCTGCTCAGTACGTTGGGTGCTCACTACTCAGGGTGCTGGGTGCTCAGTGCTCAGGGTGCTGGGTGCTCAGTGCTCAGGGTGCTCGGTGCTCAGTGCTCAGGGTGCTGGGTGCTCAGTACTCAGGGTGCTGGTTGCTCAGTACTCAGGGTGCTCAGTGCTCAGTACTCAGGGTGCTCAGTGCTCAGTACTCAGGGTGCTCAGTGCTCAGGGTGCTGGGTGCTCAGTCCTCAGGGTGCTGGGTGGTCAGTGCTCAGGGTGCTCGGTGCTCAGTGCTCAGGGTGCTGGGTGCTCAGTACTCAGGGTGCTGGGTGCTCAGTGCTCGGGGTGCTGGGTGCTCAGTACTCAGTGTGCTGGGTGCTCAGTACTCAGGGTGCTGGCTGCTCAGTACTCAGGTTGCTGGGTGCTCAATACTCAGGGTGCTCAGTGCTTGGGGTGCTGGGTGCTCAGTACTTAGGGTGCTCAGTGCTTGGGGTGTTGGGTGCTCAGTACTCAGGGTGTTGGGTGCTCAGTGATCAGGGTGCTGGGTGCTCAGTACTCGTGGTGCTCAGTGCTCAGTACTCAGGGTGCTTGGTGCTCAGTGCTCAGGGTGCTGGGTGCTCAGTGCTCAGGGTGCTGGCTGCTCGGTGCTCAGGTTGCTGTGTGCTCAGTATTCGGGGTGCTGGGTGCTCAGTACTTAGGGTGCTGGGTGCTCATTGCTTGGGGTGCTGGGTTCTCAGTGCTCGGGGTGCTGGGTGCTCATTGCTCGGGGTGCTTGGTGCTCAGTGCTCGGGGCGCTGGGTGCTCAGTGCTCGGGGCGCTGGGTGCTCAGTGCTCGGGGTGCTCGGAGCTCAGTACTCAGGGTGCTGGGTGCTCAGTGCTCGGGGTGCTCGGTGCTCAGTACGTTGGGTGCTGGGTGCTCAGTGCTCAGGGTGCTGGGTGCTCAGTACTCAGGGTACTGGGTGCTCAGTGCTCGGGGCGCTGGGTGCTCAGTGCTCAGGGTGCTCGGAGCTCAGTACTCAGGGTGCTGGGTGCTCAGTGCTCAGGGTGCTGGGTGCTCAGTGCTCAGGGTGCTGGGTGCTCAGTGCTCAGGGTGTTGGGTGCTCAGTACTAAGGGTGCTGCGTGCTCAGTGCTCGGGGTGCTGGGTGCTCAGTGCTCAGTGCTCAGGGTGCTGGGTGCTCAGTACTCAGGGTGCTGGGTGCTCAGTGCTTGGGGTGCTGGGTGCTCAGTGCTCAGGGTGCTGGGTGCTCAGTACTCAGGGTGCTGGGTGCTCAGTACTCAGTGTGCTGGGTGCTCAGTACTCGGGTGCTGGGTGCTCAGTGCTCAGGGTGCTGGGTGCTCAGTGCTCGGGGTGCCGGGTGCTCAGTGCTCAGTACTCAGGGTGCTGGGTGCTCAGTGCTCGGGGTGCTCGGTGCTCAGGACGTTGGGTGCTCACTACTCAGGGTGCTGGGTGCTCAGTGCTCAGGGTGCTGGGTGCTCAGTGCTCAGGGTGCTGGGTGCTCAGTGCTCAGGGTGCTGGGTGCTCAGTACTCAGGGTGCTGGGTGCTCAGTCTCGGGGTGCTGGGTGCTCAGTGCTCGCGTTGCTGGGTGCTCAGTGCTCGGGGTGCTCGGTGCTCAGTACTCAGGGTGCTGGGTGCTCAGTGCTCTGGGTGCTTGGTGCTCAGTACTCAGGGTGCTGGGTGCTCAGTGCTCGGGGAGCTCGGTGCTCAGTACGTTGGGTGCTCACTACTCAGGGTGCTGGGTGCTCAGTGCTCAGGGTGCTGGGTGCTGAGTGCTCAGGGTGCTGGTTGCTCAGTGCTCAGGGTGCTGGGTGCTCACTACTCAGGGTGCTGGGTGCTCAGTACTCAGTGTGCTGGGTGCTCAGTACTCAGGGTGCTGGGTGCTCAGTACTCGGGTGCTGGGTGCTCAGTGCTCAGGGTGCTGGGTGCTCAGTGCTCGGGGTGCTGGGTGCTCAGTGCTCAGTACTCAGGGTGCTGGGTGCTCAGTGCTCGGGGTGCTGGGTGCTCAGTGCTCAGTACTCAGGGTGCTGGGTGCTCAGTACTCGGGGTGCTCGGTGCTCAGTGCTCAGGGTGCTGGGTGCTCAGTACTCAGGGTGCTGGGTACTCAGTGCTCAGGGTGCTCGGTGGTCAGTACTCGGGATGCTGGGTGCTCATTCTCGGGGTGCTGGGTGCTCAGTGCTCGGGGTGCTGGGTGCTCAGTACTCAGGGTGCTGGGTGCTCAGTGCTCAGGGTGCTGGGTGCTCAGTACTCAGATTGCCGTGTGCTCAGTGCTCAGGGTGCTGGGTGCTCAGTACTTAGGTTGCTCAGTACTCAGGGTGCTGGGTGCTCAAGGCTCGGGGTGCTGGGTGCTCAGTGCTCAGGGTGATCGGTGCTCAGTACTCAGGGTGCTGGGTGCTCAGTGCTCAGGGTGCTGGGTGCTCAGTCCTCAGGGTGCTCAGTGCTCAGGGTGTTGGGTGCTCAGTGCTCGGGGTGCTCGGTGCTCTGTACTCAGGGTGCTGAGTGCTCAGTACTCAGGGTGCTGGGTGCTCAGTACTCAGGGTGCTGGGTGCTCAGTGCTCAGGGTGCTTGGTGATCAGTGCTCAGGGTGCTGGGTGCTCAGTACTCAGGGTGCTGGGTGCTCAGTGCTCGGGGTGCTGGGTGCTCAGTACTCAGGGAGCTGGGTGCTCAGTGATCGGGGTGCTCGCTGCTCAGTACGTTGCGTGCTCACTACTCAGGGTGCTGGGTGCTCAGTGCTCAGGGTGCTGGGTGCTCAGTGCTCAGGGTGCTCGGTGCTCAGTGCTCAGGGTGCTGGGTGCTCAGTACTCAGGGTGCTGGTTGCTCAGTACTCAGGGTGCTCAGTGCTCAGTACTCAGGGTGCTCAGTGCTCAGTACACAGGGTGCTCAGTGCTAAGGGTGCTGGGTGCTCAGTCCTCAGGGTGCTGGGTGGTCAGTGCTCAGGGTGCTCGGTGCTCAGTGCTCAGGGTGCTGGGTGCTCAGTACTCAGGGTGCTGGGTGCTCAGTGCTCGGTGTGCTGGGTGCTCAGTACTCAGTGTGCTGGGTGCTCAGTACTCAGGGTGCTGGCTGCTCAGTACTCAGGTTGCTGGGTGCTCAATACTCAGGGTGCTCAGTGCTTGGGGTGCTGGGTGCTCAGTACTTAGGGTGCTCAGTGCTTGGGGTGTTGGGTGCTCAGTACTCAGGGTGTTGGGTGCTCAGTGATCAGGGTGCTGGGTGCTCAGTACTCGTGTTGCTCAGTGCTCAGTACTCAGGGTGCTTGGTGCTCAGTGCTCAGGGTGCTGGGTGCTCAGTGCTCAGGGTGCTGGCTGCTCGGTGTTCAGGTTGCTGGGTGCTCAGTATTCGGGGTGCTGGGTGCTCAGTACTCAGGGTGCTGTGTGCTCATTGCTTGGGGTGCTGGGTGCTCAGTGCTCGGGGTGCTGGGTGCTCATTGCTCGGGGTGCTTAGTGCTCAGTGCTCGGGGCGCTGGGTGCTCAGTGCTCGGGGCGCTGGGTGCTCAGTGCTCGGGGTGCTCGGAGCTCAGTACTCAGGGTGCTGGGTGCTCAGTGCTCGGGGTGCTTGGTGCTCAGTACGTTGGGTGCTGGGTGCTCAGTGCTCAGGGTGCTGGGTGCTCAGTACTCAGGGTGCTGGGTGCTCAGTGCTCGGGGCGCTGGGTGCTCAGTGCTCAGGGTGCTCGGAGCTCAGTACTCAGGGTGCTGGGTGCTCAGTGCTCAGGGTGCTGGGTGCTCAGTGCTCGGGGTGCTGGGTGCTCAGTGCTCAGGGTGTTGGGTGCTCAGTACTCAGGGTGCTGCGTGCTCAGTGCTCGGGGTGCTGGGTGCTCAGTGCTCAGTGTGCTGGGTGCTCAGTACTCAGGGTGCTGGGTGCTCAGTGCTCAGGGTGCTGGGTGCTAAGTGCTCAGGGTGCTGGGTGCTCAGTACTCAGGGTGCTGGGTGCTCAGTACTCAGGGTGCTGGGTGCTCAGTACTCGGGTGCTGGGTGCTCAGTGCTCAGGGTGCTGGGTGATCAGTGCTCGGGGTGCCGGGTGCTCAGTGCTCAGTACTCAGGGTGCTGGGTGCTCAGTGCTCGGGGTGCTCGGTGCTCAGTACGTTGGGTGCTCACTACTCAGGGTGCTGGGTGCTCAGTTCTCGGGGTGCCGGGTGCTCAGTGCTCAGTACTCAGGGTGCTTGGTGCTCAGTGCTCAGGGTGCTGGGTGCTCAGTGCTCAGGGTGCTGGCTGCTCGTTGCTCAGGTTGCTGGGTGCTCAGTATTCGGGGTGCTTGGTGCTCAGTACTCAGGGTGCTGGGTGCTCAGTGCTCGGGGCGCTCGGTGCTCAGTGCTCGGGGTGCTCGGAGCTCAGTACTCAGGGTGCTGGGTGCTCAGTGCTCGGGGTGCTCGGTGCTCAGTACGTTGGGTGCTGGGTGCTCAGTGCTCAGGGTGCTGGGTGCTCAGTACTCAGGGTGCTGGGTGCTCAGTGCTCGGGGCGCTGGGTGCTCAGTGCTCAGGGTGCTCGGAGCTCAGTACTCAGGGTGCTGGGTGCTCAGTGCTCAGGGTGCTGGGTGCTCAGTGCTCAGGGTGCTGGGTGCTCAGTGCTCAGGGTGTTGGGTGCTCAGTACTCAGGGTGCTGCGTGCTCAGTGCTCGGGGTGCTGGGTGCTCAGTGCTCAGTGCTCAGGGTGCTGGGTGCTCAGTACTCAGGGTGCTGGGTGCTCAGTGCTTGGGGTGCTGGGTGCTCAGTGCTCAGGGTGCTGGGTGCTCAGTACTCAGGGTGCTGGGTGCTCAGTACTCAGGGTGCTGGGTGCTCAGTACTCGGGTGCTGGGTGCTCAGTGCTCAGGGTGCTGGGTGTTCAGTGCTCGGGGTGCCGGGTGCTCAGTGCTCAGTACTCAGGGTGCTGGGTGCTCAGTGCTCGGGGTGCTCGGTGCTCAGTACGTTGGGTGCTCACTACTCAGGGTGCTGGGTGCTCAGTGCTCAGGGTGCTGGGTGCTCAGTGCTCAGGGTGCTGGGTGCTCAGTGCTCAGGGTGCTGGGTGCTCAGTACTCAGGGTGCTGGGTGCTCAGTCTCGGGGTGCTGGGTGCTCAGTGCTCGCGTTGCTGGATGCTCAGTGTTCGGGGTGCTCGGTGCTCAGTACTCAGGGTGCTGGGTGCTCAGTGCTCTGGGTGCTTGGTGCTCAGTACTCAGGGTGCTGGGTGCTCAGTGCTCGGGGAGCTGGGTGCTCAGTACGTTGGGTGCTCACTACTCAGGGTGCTGGGTGCTCAGTGCTCAGGGTGCTGGGTGCTGAGTGCTCAGGGTGCTGGTTGCTCAGTGCTCAGGGTGCTGGGTGCTCACTACTCAGGGTGCTGGGTGCTCAGTACTAAGGGTGCTGGGTGCTCAGTACTCAGGGTGCTGGGTGCTCAGTACTCGGGTGCTGGGTGCTCAGTGCTCAGGGTGCTGGGTGCTCAGTGCTCGGGGTGCTGGGTGCTCAGTGCTCAGTACTCAGGGTGCTGGGTGCTCAGTGCTCGGGGGGCTGGGTGCTCAGTGCTCAGTACTCAGGGTGCTGGGTGCTCAGTGCTCGGGGTGCTCGGTGCTCAGTACGTTGGGTGCTGGGTGCTCAGTGCTCAGGGTGCTGGGTGCTCAGTACTCAGGGTGCTGGGTGCTCAGTGCTCGGGGCGCTGGGTGCTCAGTGCTCAGGGTGCTCGGAGCTCAGTACTCAGGGTGCTGGGTGCTCAGTGCTCAGGGTGCTGGGTGCTCAGTGCTCAGGGTGCTGGGTGCTCAGTGCTCAGGGTGTTGGTTGCTCAGTACTCAGGGTGCTGCGTGCTCAGTGCTCGGGGTGCTGGGTGCTCAGTGCTCAGTGCTCAGGGTGCTGGGTGCTCAGTACTCAGGGTGCTGGGTGCTCAGTGCTTGGGGTGCTGGGTGCTCAGTGCTCAGGGTGCTGGGTGCTCAGTACTCAGGGTGCTGGGTGCTCAGTACTCAGGGTGCTGGGTGCTCAGTACTCGGGTGCTGGGTGCTCAGTGCTCAGGGTGCTGGGTGTTCAGTGCTCGGGGTGCCGGGTGCTCAGTGCTCAGTACTCAGGGTGCTGGGTGCTCAGTGCTCGGGGTGCTCGGTGCTCAGTCCGTTGGGTGCTCACTACTCAGGGTGCTGGGTGCTCAGTGCTCAGGGTGCTGGGTGCTCAGTGCTCAGGGTGCTGGGTGCTCAGTGCTCAGGGTGCTGGGTGCTCAGTACTCAGGTTGCTGGGTGCTCAGTCTCGGGGTGCTGGGTGCTCAGTGCTCGCGTTGCTGGATGCTCAGTGTTCGGGGTGCTCGGTGCTCAGTACTCAGGGTGCTGGGTGCTCAGTGCTCTGGGTGCTTGGTGCTCAGTACTCAGGGTGCTGGGTGCTCAGTGCTCGGGGAGCTGGGTGCTCAGTACGTTGGGTGCTCACTACTCAGGGTGCTGGGTGCTCAGTGCTCAGGGTGCTGGGCGCTGAGTGCTCAGGGTGCTGGTTGCTCAGTGCTCAGGGTGCTGGGTGCTCACTACTCAGGGTGCTGGGTGCTCAGTACTAAGGGTGCTGGGTGCTCAGTACTCAGGGTGCTGGGTGCTCAGTACTCGGGTGCTGGGTGCTCAGTGCTCAGGGTGCTGGGTGCTCAGTGCTCGGGGTGCTGGGTGCTCAGTGCTCAGTACTCAGGGTGCTGGGTGCTCAGTGCTCGGGGGGCTGGGTGCTCAGTGCTCAGTACTCAGGGTGCTGGGTGCTCAGTACTCGGGGTGCTCGGTGCTCAGTGCTCAGGGTGCTGGGTGCTCAGTACTCAGGGTGCTAGGTACTCAGTGCTCAGGGTGCTCGGTGCTCAGTACTCGGGATGCTGGGTGCTCATTCTCGGGGTGCTGGGTGCTCAGTGCTCGGGGTGCTGGGTGCTCAGTACTCAGGGTGCTGGGTGCTCAGTGCTCAGGGTGCTGGGTGCTCAGTACTCAGATTGCCGGGTGCTCAGTGCTCAGGGTGCTGGGTGCTCAGTACTTAGGTTGCTCAGTACTCAGGGTGCTGGGTGCTCAAGGCTCGGGGTGCTGGGTGCTCAGTGCTCAGGGTGATCGGTGCTCAGTACTCAGGGTGCTGGGTGCTCAGTGCTCAGGGTGCTGGGTGCTCAGTCCTCAGGGTGCTCAGTGCTCAGGGTGTTGGGTGTTCAGTGCTCGGGGTGCTCGGTGCTCTGTACTCAGGGTGCTGAGTGCTCAGTACTCAGGGTGCTGGGTGCTCAGTACTCAGGGTGCTGGGTGCTCAGTGCTCAGGGTGCTTGGTGATCAGTGCTCAGGGTGCTGGGTGCTCAGTACTCAGGGTGCTGGGTGCTCAGTGCTCGGGGTGCTGGGTGCTCAGTACTCAGGGAGCTGGGTGCTCAGTGATCGGGGTGCTCGCTGCTCAGTACGTTGGGTGCTCACTACTCAGGGTGCTGGGTGCTCAGTGCTCAGGGTGCTGGGTGCTCAGTGCTCAGGGTGCTCGGTGCTCAGTGCTCAGGGTGCTGGGTGCTCAGTACTCAGGGTGCTGGTTGCTCAGTACTCAGGGTGCTCAGTGCTCAGTACTCAGGGTGCTCAGTGCTCAGTACTCAGGGTGCTCAGTGCTCAGGGTGCTGGGTGCTCAGTCCTCAGGGTGCTGGGTGGTCAGTGCTCAGGGTGCTGGGTGCTCAGTACTCAGGGTGCTGGGTGCTCAGTGCTCGGGGTGCTGGGTGCTCAGTACTCAGTGTGCTGGGTGCTCAGTACTCAGGGTGCTGGCTGCTCAGTACTCAGGTTGCTGGGTGCTCAATACTCAGGGTGCTCAGTGCTTGGGGTGCTGGGTGCTCAGTACTTAGGGTGCTCAGTGCTTGGGGTGTTGGGTGCTCAGTACTCAGGGTGTTGGGTGCTCAGTGATCAGGGTGCTGGGTGCTCAGTACTCGTGGTGCTCAGTGCTCAGTACTCAGGGTGCTTGGTGCTCAGTGCTCAGGGTGCTGGGTGCTCAGTGCTCAGGGTGCTGGCTGCTCGGTGTTCAGGTTGCTGGGTGCTCAGTATTCGGGGTGCTGGGTGCTCAGTACTCAGGGTGCTGGGTGCTCATTGCTTGGGGTGCTGGGTGCTCAGTGCTCGGGGTGCTGTGTGCTCATTGCTCGGGGTGCTTGGTGCTCAGTGCTCGGGGCGCTGGGTGCTCAGTGCTCGGGGCGCTGGGTGCTCAGTGCTCGGGGTGCTCAGAGCTCAGTACTCAGGGTGCTGGGTGCTCAGTGCTCGGGGTGCTCGGTGCTCAGTACGTTGGGTGCTGGGTGCTCAGTGCTCAGGGTGCTGGGTGCTCAGTACTCAGGGTGCTGGGTGCTCAGTGCTCGGGGCGCTGGGTGCTCAGTGCTCAGGGTGCTCGGAGCTCAGTACTCAGGGTGCTGGGTGCTCAGTGCTCAGGGTGCTGGGTGCTCAGTGCTCAGGGTGCTGGGTGCTCAGTGCTCAGGGTGTTGGTTGCTCAGTACTCAGGGTGCTGCGTGCTCAGTGCTCGGGGTGCTGGGTGCTCAGTGCTCAGTGCTCAGGGTGCTGGGTGCTCAGTACTCAGGGTGCTGGGTGCTCAGTGCTTGGGGTGCTGGGTGCTCAGTGCTCAGGGTGCTGGGTGCTCAGTACTCAGGGTGCTGGGTGCTCAGTACTCAGGGTGCTGGGTGCTCAGTACTCGGGTGCTGGGTGCTCAGTGCTCAGGGTGCTGGGTGTTCAGTGCTCGGGGTGCCGGGTGCTCAGTGCTCAGTACTCAGGGTGCTGGGTGCTCAGTGCTCGGGGTGCTCGGTGCTCAGTCCGTTGGGTGCTCACTACTCAGGGTGCTGGGTGCTCAGTGCTCAGGGTGCTGGGTGCTCAGTGCTCAGGGTGCTGGGTGCTCAGTGCTCAGGGTGCTGGGTGCTCAGTACTCAGGTTGCTGGGTGCTCAGTCTCGGGGTGCTGGGTGCTCAGTGCTCGCGTTGCTGGATGCTCAGTGTTCGGGGTGCTCGATGCTCAGTACTCAGGGTGCTGGGTGCTCAGTGCTCTGGGTGCTTGGTGCTCAGTACTCAGGGTGCTGGGTGCTCAGTGCTCGGGGAGCTGGGTGCTCAGTACGTTGGGTGCTCACTACTCAGGGTGCTGGGTGCTCAGTGCTCAGGGTGCTGGGCGCTGAGTGCTCAGGGTGCTGGTTGCTCAGTGCTCAGGGTGCTGGGTGCTCACTACTCAGGGTGCTGGGTGCTCAGTACTAAGGGTGCTGGGTGCTCAGTACTCAGGGTGCTGGGTGCTCAGTACTCGGGTGCTGGGTGCTCAGTGCTCAGGGTGCTGGGTGCTCAGTGCTCGGGGTGCTGGGTGCTCAGTGCTCAGTACTCAGGGTGCTGGGTGCTCAGTGCTCGGGGGGCTGGGTGCTCAGTGCTCAGTACTCAGGGTGCTGGGTGCTCAGTACTCGGGGTGCTCGGTGCTCAGTGCTCAGGGTGCTGGGTGCTCAGTACTCAGGGTGCTAGGTACTCAGTGCTCAGGGTGCTCGGTGCTCAGTACTCGGGATGCTGGGTGCTCATTCTCGGGGTGCTGGGTGCTCAGTGCTCGGGGTGCTGGGTGCTCAGTACTCAGGGTGCTGGGTGCTCAGTGCTCAGGGTGCTGGGTGCTCAGTACTCAGATTGCCGGGTGCTCAGTGCTCAGGGTGCTGGGTGCTCAGTACTTAGGTTGCTCAGTACTCAGGGTGCTGGGTGCTCAAGGCTCGGGGTGCTGGGTGCTCAGTGCTCAGGGTGATCGGTGCTCAGTACTCAGGGTGCTGGGTGCTCAGTGCTCAGGGTGCTGGGTGCTCAGTCCTCAGGGTGCTCAGTGCTCAGGGTGTTGGGTGTTCAGTGCTCGGGGTGCTCGGTGCTCTGTACTCAGGGTGCTGAGTGCTCAGTACTCAGGGTGCTGGGTGCTCAGTACTCAGGGTGCTGGGTGCTCAGTGCTCAGGGTGCTTGGTGATCAGTGCTCAGGGTGCTGGGTGCTCAGTACTCAGGGTGCTGGGTTCTCAGTGCTCGGGGTGCTGGGTGCTCAGTACTCAGGGAGCTGGGTGCTCAGTGATCGGGGTGCTCGCTGCTCAGTACGTTGGGTGCTCACTACTCAGGGTGCTGGGTGCTCAGTGCTCAGGGTGCTGGGTGCTCAGTACTCAGGGTGCTGGTTGCTCAGTACTCAGGGTGCTCAGTGCTCAGTACTCAGGGTGCTCAGTGCTCAGTACTCAGGGTGCTCAGTGCTCAGGGTGCTGGGTGCTCAGTCCTCAGGGTGCTGGGTGGTCAGTGCTCAGGGTGCTGGGTGCTCAGTACTCAGGGTGCTGGGTGCTCAGTGCTCGGGGTGCTGGGTGCTCAGTACTCAGTGTGCTGGGTGCTCAGTACTCAGGGTGCTGGCTGCTCAGTACTCAGGTTGCTGGGTGCTCAATACTCAGGGTGCTCAGTGCTTGGGGTGCTGGGTGCTCAGTACTTAGGGTGCTCAGTGCTTGGGGTGTTGGGTGCTCAGTACTCAGGGTGTTGGGTGCTCAGTGATCAGGGTGCTGGGTGCTCAGTACTCGTGGTGCTCAGTGCTCAGTACTCAGGGTGCTTGGTGCTCAGTGCTCAGGGTGCTGGGTGCTCAGTGCTCAGGGTGCTGGCTGCTCGGTGTTCAGGTTGCTGGGTGCTCAGTATTCGGGGTGCTGGGTGCTCAGTACTCAGGGTGCTGGGTGCTCATTGCTTGGGGTGCTGGGTGCTCAGTGCTCGGGGTGCTGTGTGCTCATTGCTCGGGGTGCTTGGTGCTCAGTGCTCGGGGCGCTGGGTGCTCAGTGCTCGGGGCGCTGGGTGCTCAGTGCTCGGGGTGCTCAGAGCTCAGTACTCAGGGTGCTGGGTGCTCAGTGCTCGGGGTGCTCGGTGCTCAGTACGTTGGGTGCTGGGTGCTCAGTGCTCAGGGTGCTGGGTGCTCAGTACTCAGGGTGCTGGGTGCTCAGTGCTCGGGGCGCTGGGTGCTCAGTGCTCAGGGTGCTCGGAGCTCAGTACTCAGGGTGCTGTGTGCTCAGTGCTCAGGGTGCTGGGTGCTCAGTGCTCAGGGTGCTGGGTGCTCAGTGCTCGGGGTGTTTGGTGCTCAGTACTCAGGGTGCTGCGTGCTCAGTGCTCGGGGTGCTGGGTGCTCAGTGCTCAGTGCTCAGGGTGCTGGGTGCTCAGTACTCAGGGTGCTGGGTGCTCAGTGCTCAGGGTGCTGGGTGCTAAGTGCTCAGGGTGCTGGGTGCTCAGAACTCAGGGTGCTGGGTGCTCAGTACTCAGGGTGCTGCGTGCTCAGTACTCGGGTGCTGGGTGCTCAGTGCTCAGGGTGCTGGGTGCTCAGTGCTCGGGGTGCCGGGTGCTCAGTGCTCAGTACTCAGGGTGCTGGGTGCTCAGTGCTCGGGGTGCTCGGTGCTCAGTACGTTGGGTGCTCACTACTCAGGGTGCTGGGTGCTCAGTGCTCAGGGTGCTGGGTGCTCAGTGCTCAGGGTGCTGGGTGCTCAGTGCTCAGGGTGCTGGGTGCTCAGTACTCAGGGTGCTGGGTGCTCAGTCTCGGGGTGCTGGGTGCTCAGTGCTCGCGTTGCTGGGTGCTCAGTGCTCGGGGTGCTCGGTGCTCAGTACTCAGGGTGCTGGGTGCTCAGTGCTCTGGGTGCTTGGTGCTCAGTACTCAGGGTGCTGGGTGCTCAGTGCTCGGGGAGCTCGGTGCTCAGTACGTTGGGTGCTCACTAGTCAGGGTGCTGGGTGCTCAGTGCTCAGGGTGCTGGGTGCTGAGTGCTCAGGGTGCTGGTTGCTCAGTGCTCAGGGTGCTGGGTGCTCACTACTCAGGGTGCTGGGTGCTCAGTACTCAGGGTGCTGGGTGCTCAGTACTCAGGGTGCTGGGTGCTCAGTACTCGGGTGCTGGGTGCTCAGTGCTCAGGGTGCTGGGTGCTCACTGCTCGGGGTGCTGGGTGCTCAGTGCTCAGTACTCAGGGTGCTGGGTGCTCAGTGCTCGGGGTGCTGGGTGCTCAGTGCTCAGTACTCAGGGTGCTGGGTGCTCAGTGCTCAGGGTGCTGGGTGCTCAGTGCTCAGGGTGCTGGGTGCTCAGTGCTCAGGGTGCTGGGTACTCAGTGCTCAGGGTGCTTGGTGCTCAGTACTCAGGGTGCTCAGTGCTCAGTACTCGGGGTGCTGGGTGCTCAGTGCTCAGGGTGCTCACTGCTCAGTACTCGGGGTGCTGGGTGCTCAGTGCTCAGGGTGCTCAGTGCTCAGTGCTCGGGGTGCTGGGTGCTCAGTGCTCGGGGCGCTGGGTGCTCAGTGCTCGGGGTGCTGGGTGCTCTGTACTCGGTGTGCTGGGTGCTCAGTGCTCAGGGTGCTCAGTGCTCAGTACTCAGTGCTCAGGGTGCTCAGTGCTCAGGGTGCTGGGTGTTCAGTACTCGGGGTGCTGGATGCTCAGTACTCAGGGTGCTGGGTGCTCAGCGCTCAGGGTGCTGGGTGCTCAGTGCTCGGGGCGCTGGGTGCTCAGTACTCAGGGTGCTGGGTGATCAGTGCTCGGGGTGCTGGGTGCTCAGTGCTCAGGGTGCTGGGTGCTCAGTACTCAGTGTGCTGGGTGCTCAGTACTCGGGGTGCTGGGTGCTCAGTACTCAGGGTGCTGGGTGCTCAGTACTCAGGGTGCTGGGTGCTCAGTACTCGGGTGCTGGGTGCTCAGTGCTCAGGGTGCTGGGTGCTCAGTGCTCGGGGTGCTGGGTGCTCAGTGCTCAGTACTCAGGGTGCTGGGTGCTCAGTGCTAGGGGTGCTATGTGCTCAGTGCTCAGTACTCAGGGTGCTGGGTGCTCAGTGCTCAGGGTGCTGTGTGCTCAGTGCTCAGGGTGCTGGGTACTCAGTGCTCAGGGTGCTGGGTACTCAGTGCTCAGGGTGCTGGGTTCTCAGTACTCAGGGTGCTGGGTGCTCAGTACTCAGGGTGCTGGGTGCTCAGTGCTCGGGGAGCTCAGTGCTCAGTACGTTGGGTGCTCACTACTCAGGGTGCTGGGTGCTCAGTGCTCAGGGTGCTGGGTGCTGAGTGCTCAGGGTGCTGGGTGCTCAGTGCACAGGTTGCTGGGTGCTCACTACTCAGGGTGCTGGGTGCTCAGTGCTCGGGGTGCTGGGTGCTCAGTTCTCAGGGTGCTGGGTGCTCAGTACTCAGGGTGCTGGGTGCTCTGTACTCGGGGTGCTGGGTGCTCAGTACTCAGGGTGCTGGGTGCTCAGTACTCAGGGTGCTGGGTGCTCAGTGCTCGGGGTGCTGGGTGCTCAGTGCTCAGTACTCAGGGTGCTGGGTGCTCAGTGCTCGGGGTGCTGGGTGCTCAGTGCTCAGTACTCAGGGTGCTGGGTGCTCAGTGCTCAGGGTGCTGGGTGCTCAGTGCTCAGGGTGCTGGGTAATCAGTGCTCAGTGTGCTGGGTACTCAGTGCTCAGGGTGCTGGGTGCTCAGTGCTCAGGGAGCTCACTGCTCAGTACTCGGGGTGCTGGGTGCTCAGTGCTCAGGGTGCTCAGTGCTCAGTGCTCAGGGTGCTGGGTGTTCAGTACTCGGGGTGCTGGATGCTCAGTACTCAGGGTGCTCGGTGCTCAGTGCTCAGGGTGCTGGGTGCTCAGTGCTCGGGGCGCTGGGTGCTCAGTACTCAGGGTGCTGGGTGCTCAGTGCTCGGTGTGCTGGGTGCTCAGTGCTCAGGGTGCTGGGTGCTCAGTACTCAGGGTGCTGGGTGCTCAGTACTCGGTGTGCTGGGTGCTCAGTACTCAGGGTGCTGGGTGCTCAGTACTCAGGGTGCTGGGTGCTCAGTGCTCGGGGTGCTGGGTGCTCAGTGCTCGGGGTGCTGGGTGCTCAGTGCTCAGTACTCAGGGTGCTGGGTGCTCAGTGCTCGTGGTGCTGGGTGCTCAGTGCTCAGTACTCAGGGTGCTGGGTGCTCAGTGCTCGGTGTGCTGGGTGCTCAGTCTCGGGGTGCTGGGTGCTCAGTGCTCGCGTTGCTGGGTGCTCAGTGCTCGGGGTGCTCGGTGCTCAGTACTCAGGGTGCTGGGTGCTCAGTGCTCTGGGTGCTTGGTGCTCAGTACTCAGGGTGCTGGGTGCTCAGTGCTCGGGGAGCTCGGTGCTCAGTACGTTGGGTGCTCACTACTCAGGGTGCTGGGTGCTCAGTGCTCAGGGTGCTGGGTGCTGAGTGCTCAGGGTGCTGGTTGCTCAGTGCTCAGGGTGCTGGGTGCTCACTACTCAGGGTGCTGGGTTCTCAGTACTCAGGGTGCTGGGTGCTCAGTACTCAGGGTGCTGGGTGCTCAGTACTCGGGTGCTGGGTGCTCAGTGCTCAGGGTGCTGGGTGCTCAGTGCTCAGGGTGCTGGGTGCTCAGTGCTCAGTACTCAGGGTGCTGGGTGCTCAGTGCTCGGGGTGCTGGGTGCTCAGTGCTCAGTACTCAGGGTGCTGGGTGCTCAGTACTCGGGGTGCTCGGTGCTCAGTGCTCAGGGTGCTGGGTGCTAAGTACTCAGGGTGCTGGGTACTCAGTGCTCAGGGTGCTCGGTGCTCAGTACTCAGGATGCTGGGTGCTCATTCTCGGGGTGCTGGGTGCTCAGTGCTCGGGGTGCTGGGTGCTCAGTACTCAGGGTGCTGGGTGCTCAGTGCTCAGGGTGCTGGGTTCTCAGTACTCAGATTGCCGGGTGCTCAGTGCTCAGGGTGCTGGGTGCTCAGTACTTAGGTTGCTCAGTACTCAGGGTGCTGGGTGCTCAAGGCTCGGGGTGCTGGGTGCTCAGTGCTCAGGGTGATCGGTGCTCAGTACTCAGGGTGCTGGGTGCTCAGTGCTCAGGGTGCTGGGTGCTCAGTCCTCAGGTTGCTCAGTGCTCAGGGTGTTGGGTGCTCAGTGCTCGGGGTGCTCGGTGCTCTGTACTCAGGGTGCTGAGTGCTCAGTACTCAGGGTGCTGGGTGCTCAGTACTCAGGGTGCTGGGTGCTCAGTGCTCAGGGTGCTTGGTGATCAGTGCTCAGGGTGCTGGGTGCTCAGTACTCAGGGTGCTGGGTGCTCAGTGCTCGGGGTGCTGGGTGCTCAGTACTCAGGGAGCTGGGTGCTCAGTGATCGGGGTGCTCGCTGCTCAGTACGTTGGGTGCTCACTACTCAGGTTACTGGGTGCTCAGTGCTCAGGGTGCTGGGTGCTCAGTGCTAAGGGTGCTCGGTGCTCAGTGCTCAGGGTGCTGGGTGCTCAGTACTCAGGGTGCTGGTTGCTCAGTACTCAGGGTGCTCAGTGCTCAGTACTCAGGGTGCTCAGTGCTCAGTACTCAGGGTGCTCAGTGCTCAGGGTGCTGGGTGCTCAGTCCTCTGGGTGTTGGGTGCTCAGTGATCAGGGTGCTGGGTGCTCAGTACTCGTGGTGCTCAGTGCTCAGTACTCAGGGTGCTTGGTGCTCAGTGCTCAGGGTGCTGGGTGCTCAGTGCTCAGGGTGCTGGCTGCTCGGTGTTCAGGTTGCTGGGTGCTCAGTGTTCGGGGTGCTGGGTGCTCAGTACTCAGGGTGCTGGGTGCTCATTGCTTGGGGTGCTGGGTGCTCAGTGCTCGGGGTGCTGGGTGCTCATTGCTCGGGGTGCTTGGTGCTCAGTGCTCGGGGCGCTGGGTGCTCAGTGCTCGGGGCGCTGGGTGCTCAGTGCTCGGGGTGCTCGGAGCTCAGTACTCAGGGTGCTGGGTGCTCAGTGCTCGGGGTGCTCGGTGCTCAGTACGTTGGGTGCTGGGTGCTCAGTGCTCAGGGTGCTGGGTGCTCAGTACTCAGGGTGCTGGGTGCTCAGTGCTCGGGGCGCTGGGTGCTCAGTGCTCAGGGTGCTCGGAGCTCAGTACTCAGGGTGCTGGGTGCTCAGTGCTCAGGGTGCTGGGTGCTCAGTGCTCAGGGTGCTGGGTGCTCAGTGCTCAGGGTGTTGGGTGCTCAGTACTCAGGGTGCTGCGTGCTCAGTGCTCGGGGTGCTCAGTGCTCAGTGCTCAGGGTGCTGGGTGCTCAGTACTCAGGGTGCTGGGTGCTCAGTGCTCAGGGTGCTGGGTGCTAAGTGCTCAGGGTGCTGGGTGCTCAGTACTCAGGGTGCTGGGTGCTCAGTACTCAAGGTGCTGGGTGCTCAGTACTCGGGTGCTGGGTGCTCAGTGCTCAGGGTGCTGGGTGCTCAGTGCTCGGGGTGCCGGGTGCTCAGTGCTCAGTACTCAGGGGGCTGGGTGCTCAGTGCTCGGGGTGCTCGGTGCTCAGTACGTTGGGTGCTCACTACTCAGGGTGCTGGGTGCTCAGTGCTCAGGGTGCTGGGTGCTCAGTGCTCAGGGTGCTGGGTGCTCAGTGCTCAGGGTGCTGGGTGCTCAGTACTCAGGGTGCTGGGTGCTCAGTCTCGGGGTGCTGGGTGCTCAGTGCTCGCGTTGCTGGGTGCTCAGTGCTCGGGGTGCTCGGTGCTCAGTACTCAGGGTGCTGGGTGCTCAGTGCTCTGGGTGCTTGGTGCTCAGTACTCAGGGTGCTGGGTGCTCAGTGCTCGGGGAGCTCGGTGCTCAGTACGTTGGGTGCTCACTACTCAGGGTGCTGGGTGCTCAGTGCTCAGGGTGCTGGGTGCCGAGTGCTCAGGGTGCTGGTTGCTCAGTGCTCAGGGTGCTGGGTGCTCACTACTCAGGGTGCTGGGTGCTCAGTACTCAGTGTGCTGGGTGCTCAGTACTCAGGGTGCTGGGTGCTCAGTACTCGGGTGCTGGGTGCTCAGTGCTCAGGGTGCTGGGTGCTCAGTGCTCGGGGTGCTGGGTGCTCAGTGCTCAGTACTCAGGGTGCTGGGTGCTCAGTGCTCGGGGTGCTGGGTGCTCAGTGCTCAGTACTCAGGGTGCTGGGTGCTCAGTGCTCAGGGTGCTGGGTGCTCAGTGCTCAGGGTGCTGGGTGCTCAGTGCTCAGGGTGCTGGGTACTCAGTGCTCAGGGTGCTTGGTGCTCAGTACTCAGGGTGCTCAGTGCTCAGTACTCGGGGTGCTGGGTGCTCAGTGCTCAGGGTGCTCACTGCTCAGTACTCGGGGTGCTGGGTGCTCAGTGCTCAGGGTGCTCAGTGCTCAGTGCTCGGGGTGCTGGGTGCTCAGTGCTCGGGGCGCTGGGTGCTCAGTGCTCGGGGTGCTGGGTGCTCAGTGCTCAGGGTGCTCAGTGCTCAGTACTCAGTGCTCAGGGTGCTCAGTGCTCAGGGTGCTGGGTGTTCAGTACTCGGGGTGCTGGATGCTCAGTACTCAGGGTGCTGGGTGCTCAGCGCTCTGGGTGCTGGGTGCTCAGTGCTCGGGGCACTGGGTGCTCAGTACTCAGGGTGCGGGGTGCTCAGTGCTCGGGGTGCTGGGTGCTCAGTACTCAGGGTGCTGGGTGCTCAGTACTCAGGGTGCTGGGTGCTCAGTACTCGGTGTGCTGGGTGCTCAGTACTCAGGCTGCTGGGTGCTCAGTACTCAGGGTGCTGGGTGCTCAGTACTCGGGTGCTGGGTGCTCAGTGCTCAGGGTGCTGGGTGCTCAGTGCTCGGGGTGCTGGGTGCTCAGTGCTCAGTACTCAGGGTGCTGGGTGCTCAGTGCTAGGGGTGCTGGGTGCTCAGTGCTCAGTACTCAGGGTGCTGGGTGCTCAGTGCTCAGGGTGCTGTGTGCTCAGTGCTCAGGGTGCTGGGTACTCAGTGCTCAGGGTGCTGGGTACTCAGTGCTCAGGGTGCTGGGTGCTCAGTACTCAGGGTGCTGGGTGCTCAGTACTCAGGGTGCTGGGTGCTCAGTGCTCTGGGAGCTCAGTGCTCAGTACGTTGGGTGCTCACTACTCAGGGTGCTGGGTGCTCAGTGCTCAGGGTGCTGGGTGCTGAGTGCTCAGGGTGCTGGGTGCTCAGTGGGCAGGTTGCTGGGTGCTCACTACTCAGGGTGCTGGGTGCTCAGTGCTCGGGGTGCTGGGTGCTCAGTTCTCAGGGTGCTGGGTGCTCAGTACTCAGGGTGCTGGGTGCTCTGTACTCGGGGTGCTGGGTGCTCAGTACTCAGGGTGCTGGGTGCTCAGTGCTCGGGGTGCTGGGTGCTCAGTGCTCAGTACTCAGGGTGCTGGGTGCTCAGTGCTCGGGGTGCTGGGTGCTCAGTGCTCAGTACTCAGGGTGCTGGGTGCTCAGTGCTCGGGGTGCTGGGTGCTCAGTGCTCAGGGTGCTGGGTAATCAGTGCTCAGTGTGCTGGGTACTCAGTGCTCAGGGTGCTGGGTGCTCAGTACTCAGGGTGCTCAGCGCTCAGTACTCGGGGTGCTGGGTGCTCAGTGCTCAGGGTGCTCACTGCTCAGTACTCGGGGTGCTGTGTGCTCAGTGCTCAGGGTGCTCAGTGCTCAGTGCTCGGGGTGCTGGGTGCTCAGTGCTCGGGGCGCTGGGTGCTCAGTGCTCGGGGTGCTGGGTGCTCAGTACTCGGGGTGCTGGGTGCTCAGTGCTCAGGGTGCTCAGTGCTCAGTACTCAGTGCTCAGGGTGCTCAGTGCTCAGTGCTCAGGGTGCTGGGTGTTCAGTACTCGGGGTGCTGGATGCTCAGTACTCAGGGTGCTCGGTGCTCAGTGCTCAGGGTGCTGGGTGCTCAGTGCTCGGGGCGCTGGGTGCTCAGTACTCAGGGTGCTGGGTGCTCAGTGCTCGGTGTGCTGGGTGCTCAGTGCTCAGGGTGCTGGGTGCTCAGTACTCAGGGTGCTGGGTGCTCAGTACTCGGGGTGCTGGGTGCTCAGTACTCAGGGTGCTGGGTGCTCAGTACTCAGGGTGCTGGGTGCTTAGTGCTCGGGGTGCTGGGTGCTCAGTGCTCAGTACTCAGGGTGCTGGGTGCTCAGTGCTCGGGGTGCTGGGTGCTCAGTGCTCAGTACTCAGGGTGCTGGGTGCTCAGTGCTCAGGGTGCTGTGTGCTCAGTGCTCAGGTTGCTGGGTGCTCAGTGCTCAGGGTGGTGGGTACTCAGTGCTCAGGGTGCTGGGTGCTCAGCACTCAGGGTGCTGGGTGCTCAGTACTCAGGGTGCTGGGTGCTCAGTGCTCGGGGTGCTGGGTGCTCAGTGCTCACGGTGCTGGGTGCTCAGTGCTCGAGGTACTCGGTGCTCAGTCCTCAGGGTGCTGTGTGTTCAGGGCTCGGGGTGCTGGGTGCTCATTCTCGGGGTGCTGGGTGCTCAGTGCTCGGGGTGCTGGGTGCTCACTACTCAGGGTGCTGGGTGCTCAGTGCTCAGGGTGCTGGGTGCTCAGTACTCAGGGTGCTGGGTGCTCAGTGCTCAGGGTGCTGGGTGCTGAGTACTCAGGGTGCTCAGTACTCAGGGTGCTGGGTGCTCAGTGCTCGGGGTGCTGGGTGCTCAGTGCTCAGGGTGATCGGTGCTCAGTACTCAGGGTGCTGGGTGCTCAGTACTCAGGGTGCTGGGTGCTCAGTCCTCAGGGTGCTCAGTGCTCAGGGTGCTGGGTGCTCAGTGCTCGGGGTGCTCGGTGCTCAGTACTCAGGGTGCTGAGTGCACAGTACTCAGTGTGCTGGGTGCTCAGTACTCAGGGTGCTGGGTGCTCAGTGCTCAGGGTGCTGGGTGATCAGTGCTCAGGGTGCTGGGTGCTCAGTGCTCAGGGTGCTGGGTGCTCAGTGCTCGGGGTGCTGGGTGCTCAGTACTCACGGTGCTGGGTTCTCAGTGCTCGGGGTGCTCGGTGCTCTGTACGTTGCGTGCTCACTACTCAGGGTGCTGGGTGCTCAGTGCTCAGGGTGCTGGGTGCTCAGTGCTCAGTGTGCTCGGTGCTCAGTGCTCAGGTTGCTGGGTGCTCAGTACTCAGGGTGCTGGTTGCTCAGTACTCAGGGTGCTCAGTGCTCAGTACTCAGGGTGCTCAGTGCTCAGTACTCAGGGTGCTCAGTGCTCAGGGTGCTGGGTGCTCATTCCTCAGGGTTCTGGGTGCTCAGTGCTCAGGGTGCTCGGTGCTCAGTGCTCAGGGTGCTGGGTGCACAGTACTCAGGGTGCTGGGTGCTCAGTGCTCGGGGTGCTGGGTGCTCAGTGCTCAGGGTGCTGGGTGCTCAGTACTCAGGGTGCTGGCTGCTCAGTACTCAGGTTGCTGGGTGCTCAATACTCAGGGTGCTCAGTGCTTGGTGTGCTGGGTGCTCAGTACTCAGGGTGCTCAGTGCTTGGGGTGTTGGGTGCTCAGTACTCAGGGTGTGGGGTGCTCAGTGATCAGGGTGCTGGGTGCTCAGTACTCGTGGTGCTCAGTGCTCAGTACTCTGGGTGCTGAGTGCTCAGTGCTCAGGGTGCTGTGTGCTCAGTGCTCAGGGTGCTGGCTGCTCGGTGCTCAGGTTGCTGGGTGCTCAGTATTCGGGGTGCTGGGTGCTCAGTACTCAGGGTGCTGCGTGCTCATTGCTTGGGGTGCTGGGAGCTCAGTGCTCGGGGTGCTGGGTGCTCATTGCTCGGGGTGCTTGGTGCTCAGTGCTCGGGGCGCTGGGTGCTCAGTGCTCGGGGCGCTGGGTGCTCAGTGCTCGGGGTGCTCGGAGCTCAGTACTCAGGGTGCTGGGTGCTCAGTGCTCGGGGTGCTCGGTGCTCAGTACTCAGAGTGCTGAGTGCACAGTACACAGTGTGCTGGGTGCTCAGTACTCAGGGTGCTGGGTGCTCAGTGCTCAGGGTGCTGGGTGATCAGTGCTCAGGGTGCTGGGTGCTCAGTGCTCAGGGTGCTGGGTGCTCAGTGCTCGGGGTGCTGGGCGCTCAGTACTCACGGTGCTGGGTTCTCAGTGCTCGGGGTGCTCGGTGCTCTGTACGTTGCGTGCTCACTACTCAGGGTGCTGGGTGCTCAGTGCTCAGGGTGCTGGGTGCTCAGTGCTCAGTGTGCTCGGTGCTCAGTGCTCAGGGTGCTGGGTGCTCAGTACTCAGGGTGCTGGTTGCTCAGTACTCAGGGTGCTCAGTGCTCAGTACTCAGGGTGCTCAGTGCTCAGTACTCAGGGTGCTCAGTGCTCAGGGTGCTGGGTGCTCATTCCTCAGGGTTCTGGGTGCTCAGTGCTCAGGGTGCTCGGTGCTCAGTGCTCAGGGTGCTGGGTGCACAGTACTCAGGGTGCTGGGTGCTCAGTGCTCGGGGTGCTGGGTGCTCAGTGCTCAGGGTGCTGGGTGCTCAGTACTCAGGGTGCTGGCTGCTCAGTACTCAGGTTGCTGGGTGCTCAATACTCAGGGTGCTCAGTGCTTGGTGTGCTGGGTGCTCAGTACTCAGGGTGCTCAGTGCTTGGGGTGTTGGGTGCTCAGTACTCAGGGTGTGGGGTGCTCAGTGATCAGGGTGCTGGGTGCTCAGTACTCGTGGTGCTCAGTGCTCAGTACTCAGGGTGCTGAGTGCTCAGTGCTCAGGGTGCTGGGTGCTCAGTGCTCAGTGTGCTGGCTGCTCGGTGCTCAGGTTGCTGGGTGCTCAGTATTCGGGGTGCTGGGTGCTCAGTCCTCAGGGTGCTGCGTGCTCATTGCTTGGGGTGCTGGGAGCTCAGTGCACGGGGTGCTGGGTGCTCATTGCTCGGGGTGCTTGGTGCTCAGTGCTCGGGGCCCTGGGTGCTCAGTGCTCGGGGCGCTGGGTGCTCAGTGCTCGGGGTGCTCGGAGCTCAGTACTCAGGGTGCTGGTTGCTCAGTGCTCGGGGTGCTAGGTGCTCTGTACGTTGGGTGCTGGGTGCTCAGTGCTCAGGCTGCTGGGTGCTCAGTACTCAGGGTGCTGGCTGCTCAGTGCTCGGGGCGCTGGGTGCTCAGTGCTCGGGGTGCTCGGAGCTCAGTACTCAGTGTGCTGGGTGCTCAGTGCTCAGGGTGCTGGGTGCTCAGTCCTCAGGGTGCTGGGTGCTCAGTGCTCAGGGTGATGGGTGCTCAGTACTCAGGGTGCTGGGTGCTCAGTGCTCGGGGTGCTGGGTGCTCAGTGCTCAGTGTGCTGGGTGCTCAGTACTCAGGGTGCTGGGTGCTCCGTGCTCGGGGTGCTGGGTACTCAGTGCTCAGGGTGCTGTGTGCTCAGTACTCAGGGTGCTGGGTGCTCAGTACTCAGGGTGCTGGGTGCTCAGTACTCGGGAGCTGGGTGCTCAGTGCTCAGGGTGCTGGGTGCTCAGTGCTCGGGGTGCTGGGTGCTCAGTCTTCCGTACTCAGGGTGCTGGGTGCTCACTGCTCGGGGTGCTCGGTGCTCAGTACGTTGGGTGCTCACTACTCAGGGTGCTGGGTGCTCAGTGCTCAGGGTGCTGGGTGCTCAGTGCTCAGGGTGCTGGGTGCTCAGTGCTCAGGGTGCTGGGTGCTCAGTACTCAGGGTGCTGGGTGCTCAGTGCTCGGGGTGCTGGGTGCTCAGTGCTCGCGTTGCTGGGTGCTCAGTGCTCGGCGTGCTCGGTGCTCAGTACTCAGGGTGCTGGGTGCTCAGTGCTCGAGGTGCTCAGTACTCAGGGTGCTGTGTGTTCAGTGCTAGGGTGCTGGGTGCTCAGTATTCAGGGTGCTCGGTGCTTAGTACTCAGGGTGCTGGGTGCTCAGTACTCCGGGTGCTGGGTGCTCAGTGCTCGGGGTGCTCGGTGCTCAGTGCTCAAGGTGCTGGGTGCTCAGTACTCAGGGTGCTCATTGCTCAGGGTGCTGGGTGCTCAGTACTCAGGGTGCTGGGTGCTCAGTGCTCAGGGTGCTCGGTGCTCGCGGCGCTGGTTGCTCAGTGCTCGGGGTGCTCGCAGCTCAGTACTCAGGGTGCTGGGTGCTCAGTGCTCTGGGTGCTTGGTGCTCAGTACTCAGGGTGCTGGGTGCTCAGTGCTCGGGGAGCTCGGTGCTCAGTACGTTGGGTGCTCACTAATCAGGGTGCTGGGTGCTCAGTGGTCAGGGTGCTGGGTGCTGAGTGCTCAGGGTGCTGGGTGCTCAGTGCTCAGGGTGCTTGGTGCTCACTACTCAGGGTGCTGGGTGCTCAGTGCTCGGTGTGCTGGGTGCTCAGTTCTCAGGGTGCTGGGTGCTCAGTACTCAGGGTGCTGTGTGCTCAGTACTCGGGGTGCTGGGTGCTCAGTACTCAGGGTGCTGGGTGCTCAGTACTCAGGGTGCTGGGTGCTCAGTACTCGGGTGCTGGGTGCTCAGTGCTCAGGGTGCTGGGTGCTCAGTGCTCGGGGTGCTGGGTGCTCAGTGCTCAGGGTGCTCGGTGCTCAGTGCTCAGGGTGCTGGGTGCTCAGTACTCAGGGTGCTGGTTGCTCAGTACTCAGGGTGCTCAGTGCTCAGTACACAGGGTGCTCAGTGCTCAGTACTCAGGGTGCCCAGTGCTCAGGGTGCTGCCTGCTCAGTCCTCAGGGTGCTGGGTGCTCAGTGCTCAGGGTGCTCGGTGCTCAGTGCTCAGGGTGCTGGGTGCTCAGTACTCAGGGTGCTGGGTGCTCAGTGCTCGGGGTGCTGGGTGCTCAGTAAACAGGGTGCTGGGTGCTCAGTACTCAGGGTGCTGGCTGCTCAGTACTCAGGTTGCTGGGTGCTCAATACTCAGGGTGCTCAGTGCTTGGTGTGCTGGGTGCTCAGTCCTCAGGGTGCTCAGTGCTCAGGGTGCTGGGTGCTCAGTGCTCGGGGTGCTGGGTGCTCAGTACTCAGGGTGCTGAGTGCTCAGTACTCAATGTGCTGGGTGCTCAGTACTCAGGGTGCTGGGTGCTCAGTGCTCAGGGTGCTGGGTGATCGGTGCTCAGTGCTCAGGGTGCTGGGTGCAGAGTACTCAGGGTGTTGGGTGCTAAGTGCTCGGGGTGCTGGGTGCACAGTACTCAGGGTGCTCCGTGCTCAGTACTCAGGGTGCTGGGTGCTCATTGCTAGGGGTGCTCGGTGCTCAGTACACAGGGTGCTGGGTGCTCAGTGCTCGGGGTGCTCGGTGCTCAGTACTCAGGGTGCTGGGTGCTCAGTGCTCGGGGTGCTGGGTGCTCAGTACTCAGGGTGCTGGGTGCTCAGTACTCGGGTGCTGGGTGCTCAGTGCTCAGGGTGCTGGGTGCTCAGTGCTCAGGGTGCTGGGTGCTCAGAGCTCAGTACTCAGGGTGCTGGGTGCTCACTGCACGGGGTGCTGGGTGCTCAGTGCTCAGTACTCAGGGTGCTGAGTGCTCAGTGCTCGGGATGCTGGATGTTCAGTGCACAGGGTTCTGGGTGCTCAGTGCTCAGGGTGCTGGGTGATCAGTGCTCGGGGTGCTGGGTGCTCAGTACTCAGGGTGCTGGGTGCTCAGTACTCAGGGTGCTGGGTGCTCAGTGCTCAGGGTGCTGGGTGCTCAGTGTTCAGGGTGCTGGTTGCTCAGTGCTCAGTACTCAGGGTGCTGGGTGCTCAGTGCTCAGTACTCAGGGTGCTGCGTGCTCAGTCCTCGGGGTGCTGGGTGCTCAATGCTCAGTACTCAGGGTGCTGGGTGCTCAGTGCTCAGGGTGCTGGGTGCTCAGTACTCAGGGTGCTGGGTGCTCAGTACTCAGGGTGCTGGGAGCTCAGTGCTCAGGGTGATCGGTGCTCAGTACTCAGGGTGCTCAGTACTCAGGGTGCTGGGTGCTCAGTGCTCGGGGTGCTGGGTGCTCAGTACTGAGGGTGCTGGGTGCTCAGTGCTTTGGGTTCTGGGTGCTCAGTGCTCAGTACTCAGGGTGCTGGGTGCTCAGTGCTCAGTACTCAGGGTGCTGGGTGCTCAGTGCTCAGGGTGCTGGGTGCTCAGTGCTCAGTGTGCTGGGTGCTCAGTGCTCGGGGTGCTGGGTGCTCAGTGCTCAGTACTCAGGGTGCTGGGTGCTCAGTGCTCGGGGTGCTGGGTGCTCAGTGCTCAGTACTCAGGGTGCTGGGTGCTCAGTGCTCGGGGTGCTGGGTGCTCAGTGCTCAGGGTGCTGGGTGCTCAGTGCTCAGTGTGCTGGGTGCTCAGTGCTCGGGGTGCTGGGTGCTCAGTACTCAGGGTGCTGGGTGCTCAGTACTCAGGGTGCTGGGTGCTCAGTGCTCAGGGTGCTGGGTGCTCAGTGCTCGGGGTGCTGGGTGCTCAGTGCTCGGGGTGCTCGGTGCTCAGTACTCAGGGTGCTGGGTACTCAGTACTCAGGGTGCTGGGTGCTCAGTGCTCGGGGTGCCCAGTACTCAGGGAGCTGTGTGTTCAGTGCTCGGGGTGCTGGGTGCTCAGTGCTCAGTACTCAGGGTGCTGGGTGCTCAGTGCTCGGGGTGCTGGGTGCTCAGTGCTCAGTACTCAGGGTGCTGGGTGCTCAGTGCTCGGGGTCCTGGGTGCTCAGTGCTCAGGGTGCTGGGTGCTCAGTGCTCAGTGTGCTGGGTGCTCAGTGCTCGGGGTGCTGGGTGCTCAGTACTCAGGGTGCTGGGTGCTCAGTACTCAGGGTGCTGGGTGCTCAGTACTCAGGGTGTTGGGTGCTAAGTGCTCGGGGTGCTGGGTGCACAGTACTCAGGGTGCTCCGTGCTCAGTACTCAGGGTGCTGGGTGCTCATTGCTCGGGGTGCTCGGTGCTCAGTACACAGGGTGCTGGGTGCTCAGTGCTCGGGGTGCTCGGTGCTCAGTACTCAGGGTGCTGGGTGCTCAGTGCTCGGGGTGCTGGGTGCTCAGTACTCAGGGTGCTGGGTGCTCAGTACTCGGGTGCTGGGTGCTCAGTGCTCAGGGTGCTGGGTGCTCAGTGCTCAGGGTGCTGGGTGCTCAGAGCTCAGTACTCAGGGTGCTGGGTGCTCACTGCACGGGGTGCTGGGTGCTCAGTGCTCAGTACTCAGGGTGCTGAGTGCTCAGTGCTCGGGATGCTGGATGTTCAGTGCACAGGGTTCTGGGTGCTCAGTGCTCAGGGTGCTGGGTGATCAGTGCTCGGGGTGCTGGGTGCTCAGTACTCAGGGTGCTGGGTGCTCAGTACTCAGGGTGCTGGGTGCTCAGTGCTCAGGGTGCTGGGTGCTCAGTGTTCAGGGTGCTGGTTGCTCAGTGCTCAGTACTCAGGGTGCTGGGTGCTCAGTGCTCAGTACTCAGGGTGCTGCGTGCTCAGTCCTCGGGGTGCTGGGTGCTCAGTGCTCAGTACTCAGGGTGCTGGGTGCTCAGTGCTCAGGGTGCTGGGTGCTCAGTACTCAGGGTGCTGGGTGCTCAGTACTCAGGGTGCTGGGAGCTCAGTGCTCAGGGTGATCGGTGCTCAGTACTCAGGGTGCTCAGTACTCAGGGTGCTGGGTGCTCAGTGCTCGGGGTGCTGGGTGCTCAGTACTGAGGGTGCTGGGTGCTCAGTGCTTTGGGTTCTGGGTGCTCAGTGCTCAGTACTCAGGGTGCTGGGTGCTCAGTGCTCAGTACTCAGGGTGCTGGGTGCTCAGTGCTCAGGGTGCTGGGTGCTCAGTGCTCAGTGTGCTGGGTGCTCAGTGCTCGGGGTGCTGGGTGCTCAGTGCTCAGTACTCAGGGTGCTGGGTGCTCAGTGCTCAGGGTGCTGGGTGC
The DNA here is from genome assembly GCF_018167655.1 of Microtus oregoni. Lineage (NCBI taxonomy): Eukaryota > Metazoa > Chordata > Mammalia > Rodentia > Cricetidae > Microtus > Microtus oregoni. The sequence goes on from NW_024544559.1 coordinate 31,768, forward strand.
TCAGTGCTCAGTACTCAGGGTGCTGGGTGCTCAGTGCTCGGGGTGCTGGCTACTCAGTACTCAGGGTGCTGGGTGCTCAGTGCTCGGGGTGCCCAGTACTCAGGGAGCTGTGTGTTCAGTGCTCGGGGTGCTGGGTGCTCAGTGCTCAGTACTCAGGGTGCTGGGTGCTCAGTGCTCGGGGTGCTGGGTGCTCAGTGCTCAGTACTCAGGGTGCTGGGTGCTCAGTGCTCGGGGTCCTGGGTGCTCAGTGCTCAGGGTGCTGGGTGCTCAGTGCTCAGTGTGCTGGGTGCTCAGTGCTCGGGGTGCTGGGTGCTCAGTACTCAGGGTGCTGGGTGCTCAGTACTCAGGGTGCTGGGTGCTCAGTGCTCAGGGTGCTGGGTGCTCAGTGCTCGGGGTGCTGGGTGCTCAGTGCTCGGGGTGCTCGGTGCTCAGTACTCAGGGTGCTGGGTGCTCAGTACTCAGGGTGCTCGGTGCTTAGTACTCAGGGTGCTGGGTGCTCAGTACTCCGGGTGCTGGGTGCTCAGTGCTCGGGGTGCTCGGTGCACAGTGCTCAAGGTGCTGGGTGCTCAGTATTCAGGGTGATCATTGCTCAGGGTGCTGGGTGCTCAGTACTCAGAGTGCTGGGTGCTCAGTACTCAGGGTGCTCAGTGCTCAGTACTCAGGGTGCTCAGTGCTCAGTACTAAGGGTGCTCAGTGCTCAGGGTGCTGGGTGCTCAGTGCTCGGGGTGCTCGGTGCTCAGTACTCAGGGTGCTGGGTGCTCAGTGCTCAGGGTGCTGGGTGCTCAGTGCTCAGGGTGCTGGGTACTCAGTGCTCAGGGTGCTGGGTGCTCAGTACTCAGGGTGCTCGGTGCTCGGGGTGCTGGGTGCTCAGTGCTCGTGGTGCTCGGTGCTCAGTACTCGGGGTTCTCAGTGCTCAGTACTCAGGGTGCTGGGTGCTCAGTGCTCAGGGTGCTGAGTGCTCAGTACTCAGGGTGCTGGGTGCTCGGTGCTCAGTACGCTGGGTGCTCAGTACTCAGGGTGCTGGGTGCTCAGTACTCAGGGTGCTGGGTGCTCAGTACTCAGGGTGCTCGGTGCTCAGTACTCAGGGTGCTGGGTGCTCAGTGCTCAGGGTGCTGGGTGCTCAGAACTCAGGGTGCTGGTGCTCAGTGCTCAGGGTGCTGGGTGCTCAGTACTCAGGGTGCTCAGGGCTCAGGACTCAGGGTGCTGGGTGCTCAGTGCTCAGGGTGCTGGGTGCTCAGTACTCAGGGTGCTCAGTGCTCAGTACTCGGGGTGCTGGTTGCTCAGTGCTCAGGGTGCTCAGTGCTCAGTGCTCGGGGTGCTGGGTGTTCAGTGCTCGGGGTGCTGGGTGCTCAGTGCTTGGATTGCTGGGTGCTCAGTACTCAGGGTGTTGGGTGCTCAGGGTGCTGGCTGCTCAGTACTCAGGGTGCTGGGTGCTCAGTACTCAGGGTGCTTGGTGCTCAGTACTCAGGGTGCTGGGTGCTCAGTGCTCAGGGTGCTCGGTGCTCAGTACTCATGGTGCTGGGTGCTCATTCTCGGGGTGCTGGGTGCTCAGAACTCAGGGTGCTGGGTGCTCAGTGCTCGGGGTGCTGGGTGCTCAGTGCTCGGGGTGCTCGGTGCTCAGTACTCAGGGTGCTGGGTGCTCAGTGCTCAGGGTGCTGGGTGCTCAGTACTCAGGGTGCTGGGTGCTCAGTACTCAGGGTGGTTAGAGCTCGGGGAGCTTTGTGCTCAGTACTCAGGGTGCTGGGTGCTCAGTGCTCGGGGTGCTCAGTGCTCAGTACTCAAGGTGCTGGGTGCTCAGTGCTCAGGGTGCTGGGTGCTCAGTACTCAGGGTGCTCAGTGCTCAGTACTCGGGGTGCTGGGTGCTCAGTGCTCAGGGTGCTCAGTGCTCAGTGCTCGGGGTGCTGGGTGCTCAGTTCTCGGGGTGCTCGGTGCTCAGTACTCGGGGTGCTGGGTGCTCAGTGCTCAGGGTGCTGGGTGCTCAGTGCTCGGGGTGCTCGGTGCTCAGTACTCAGGGTGCTGGGTGCTCAGTACTCAGGGTGCTGTGTGCTCAGTACTCAGGGTGCTGGGTGCTCAGTACTCACGGTGCTGGGTGCTCAGTGCTCAGGGTGCTGGGTGCTCAGTACTCAGGTTGCTGGGTGCTCAGTACTCTGGGTGCTCAGTGCTCAGGGTGCTGGGTGCTCAGTGTTCAGTGCACATGGTGCTGGGTGCTCAGTGCTCAGTGCTCAGGGTGCTGGGTGCTCAGTCCTCGGGGTGCAGGGTGCTCAGTTCTCTGGGTGCTCAGTGCTCAGTCCTCAGGGTGCTGGGTGCTCAGTACTCAGGTTGTTGGGTGCTCAGTACTCAGGGATTTCAGTGCTCGGGGTGCAGGGTGCTCAGTACTCAGGGTGCTGGGTGCACAGTACTCAGGATGCTCAGTACTCGGGGTGCTCAGAACTCAAGGTGCTGGGTGCTCAGTGCTCGGGGTGCTGGGTGCGCAGTACTCAGGGTGCTCAGTGCTCAGTGCTCGGGGTGCTCGGTGCTCAGTACAAAGGGTGCTGGGTGCTCAGTGCTCAGGGTGCTCGGTGCTCAGTACTCAGGGTGCTGGGTGCTCAGTACTCAGGGTGCTGGGTGCTCAGTACTCAGGGTTCTGGGTGCTCAGTACTCAGGGTGCTGGGTGCTCAGTACTCAGGGTGCTGGTTGCTCAGTGTTCAGGGTGCTCGGTGCTCAGTACTCAGGGTGCTCAGTGCTCGGGGTGCTGGGTGCTCAGTGCTCGGTGTGCTTGGTTCTCAGTACTGAGAGGGCAGGGTGCTCAGTGCTCGGGGTGCTGGGTGCTCAGTACTCAGGGGGCTGGGTGCTCAGTGCTCGGGGTGCTTGGTGCTCAGTGCTCGGGGTGCTCGGTGCTCAGTACTCAGGGTGCTGGGTGCTCAGTGCTCGGGGTGCTGGGTGCTCAGTACTCAGGGTGCTGGGTGCTCAGTACTCGGGTGCTGGGTGCTCAGTGTTCAGGGTGCTGGGTGCTCAGTGCTCAGGGTGCTGGGTGCTCAGTGCTCAGTACTCAGGGTGCTGGGTGCTCAGTGCTCGGGGTGCTGGGTGCTCAGTGCTCAGTACTCAGGGTGCTGGGTGCTCAGTGCTCGGGGTGCTGGTTGCTCAGTGCTCAGGGTGCTGGGTGCTCAGTGCTCAGGGAGCTGGGTGCTCAATACTCAGGGTGCTGGGTGCTCAGTACTCAGGGTGCTGGGTGCTCAGTGCTCGGGGTGCTGGGTGCTCAATGCTCGGGGTGCAGGGTGCTCAGTGCTCGGGGTGCTGTGTGCTCAGTGCTCAGTACTCAGGGTGCTGGGTGCTCAGTGCACGGTGTGCTGGGTGCTCAGTGCTCAGTACTCAGGGTGCTGGGTGCTCAGTGCTCGGGGTGCTGGGTGCTCAGTGCTCAGTACTCAGGGTGCTGGGTGCTCAGTGCTCGGGGTGCTGGGTGCTCAGTGCTCAGGGTGCTGGGTGCTCAGTGCTCAGGGTGCTGGGTGCTCACTGCTCTGGGTGCTGTGTGCTCAGTGCTCGGGGTGCTGGGTGCTCAGTGCTCGGGGTGCTCGGTGCTCAGTACTCAGTGTGCTGGGTACTCAGTACTCAGGGTGCTGGGTGCTCGGTGCTCGGGGTGCTCAGTACTCAGGGTGCTGTGTGTTCAGTGCTCAAGGTGCTGGGTGCTCAGTATTCAGGATGATCATTGCTCAGGGTGCTGGGTGCTCAGTACTCAGGGTGCTGGGTGCTCAGTACACAGGGTGCTCAGTGCTCAGTACTCAGGGTGCTCAGTGCTCAGTACTAAGGGTGCTCAGTGCTCAGGGTGCTGGGTGCTCAGTGCTCTGGGTGCTCGGTGCTCAGTACTCAGTGTGCTGGGTGCTAAGTGCTCAGGGTGCTGGGTGCTCAGTTCTCGGGGTGCTCGGTGCTCAGTACTCGGGGTGCTGGGTGCTCAGTGCTCAGGGTGCTGGGTGCTCAGTGCTCGGGGTGCTCGGTGCTCAGTACTCAGGGTGCTGGGTGCTCAGTACTCAGGGTGCTGGGTGCTCAGTACTCAGGGTGCTGGGTGCTCAGTACTCACGGTGCTGGGTGCTCAGTGCTCAGGGTGCTATGTGCTCAGTACTCAGGGTGCTGGGTGCTCAGTACTCTGGGTGCTCAGTGCTCAGGGTGCTGGGTGCTCAGTGTTCAGTGCACAGGGTGCTGGGTGCTCAGTGCTCAGTGCTCAGGGTGCTGGGTGCTCAGTCCTCGGGGTGCAGGGTGCTCAGTTCTCTGGGTGCTCAGTGCTCAGTCCTCAGGGTGCTGGGTGCTCAGTACTCAGGGTGTTGGGTCCTCAGTACTCAGGGATTTCAGTGCTCGGGGTGCAGGGTGCTCAGTACTCAGGGTGCTGGGTGCACAGTACTCAGGGTGCTCAGTACTCGGGGTGCGGGGTGCTCAGAACTCAAGGTGCTGGGTGCTCAGTGCTCGGGGTGCTGGGTGCGCAGTACTCAGGGTGCTCAGTGCTCAGTGCTCGGGGTGCTCGGTGCTCAGTACAAAGGGTGCTGGGTGCTCAGTGCTCAGGGTGCTCGGTGCTCAGTACTCAGGCTGCTGGGTGCTCAGTGCTCAGGGTGCTGGGTGCTCAGTACTCAGGGTGCTGGGTGCTCAGTACTCAGGGTTCTGGGTGCTCAGTACTCAGGGTGCTGGGTGCTCAGTACTCAGGGTGCTGGTTGCTCAGTGTTCAGGGTGCTCGGTGCTCAGTACTCAGGGTGCTCAGTGCTCGGGGTGCTGGGTGCTCAGTGCTCGGTGTGCTTGGTTCTCAGTACTGAGAGGGCAGGGTGCTCAGTGCTCGGGGTGCTCGGTGCTCAGTACTCAGGGGGCTGGGTGCTCAGTGCTCGGGGTGCTTGGTGCTCAGTGCTCGGGGTGCTCGGTGCTCAGTACTCAGGGTGCTGGGTGCTCAGTGCTCGGGGTGCTGGGTGCTCAGTACTCAGGGTGCTGGGTGCTCAGTACTCGGGTGCTGGGTGCTCAGTGCTCAGGGTGCTGGGTGCTCAGTGCTCAGGGTGCTGGGTGCTCAGTGCTCAGTACTCAGGGTGCTGGGTGCTCAGTGCTCGGGGTGCTGGGTGCTCAGTGCTCAGTACACAGGGTGCTGGGTGCTCAGTGCTCGGGGTGCTGGTTGCTCAGTGCTCAGGGTGCTGGGTGCTCAGTGCTCAGGGTGCTGGGTGCTCAATACTCAGGGTGCTGGGTGCTCAGTACTCAGGGTGCTGGGTGCTCAGTGCTCGGGGTGCTGGGTGCTCAATGCTCGGGGTGCAGGGTGCTCAGTGCTCGGGGTGCTGTGTGCTCACTGCTCAGTACTCAGGGTGCTGGGTGCTCATTGCACGGGGTGCTGGGTGCTCAGTGCTCAGTACTCAGGGTTCTGGGTGCTCAGTGCTCGGGGTGCTGGGTGCTCAGTGCTCAGTACTCAGGGTGCTGGGTGCTCAGTGCTCGGGGTGCTGGGTGCTCAGTGCTCAGGGTGCTGGGTGCTCAGTGCTCAGGGTGCTGGGTGCTCACTGCTCGGGGTGCTGTGTGCTCAGTGCTCGGGGTGCTGGGTGCTCAGTGCTCGGGGTGCTCGGTGCTCAGTACTCAGGGTGCTGGGTACTCAGTACTCAGGGTGCTGGGTGCTCGGTGCTCGGGGTGCTCAGTACTCAGGGTGCTGTGTGTTCAGTGCTCAAGGTGCTGGGTGCTCAGTATTCAGGGTGATCATTGCTCAGGGTGCTGGGTGCTCAGTACTCAGGGTGCTGGGTGCTCAGTACACAGGGTGCTCAGTGCTCAGTACTCAGGGTGCTCAGTGCTCAGTACTAAGGGTGCTCAGTGCTCAGGGTGCTGGGTGCTCAGTGCTCTGGGTGCTCGGTGCTCAGTACTCAGTGTGCTGGGTGCTAAGTGCTCAGGGTGCTGGGTGCTCAGTGCTCAGGGTGCTGGGTGCTCAGTCCTCAGGGTGCTTGGTGCTCAGTACTCAGGGTGCTGGGTGCTCAGTACTCGGGGTGCTCAGTGCTCATTACTCAGGGTGCTGGGTGCTCAGTGCTCAGGGTGCTCGGTGCTCAGTACTCGGGGTGCTCAGTGCTCAGTACTCAGGGTGCTGGGTGCTCAGTCCTCAAGGTGCTGGGTGCTCAGTACTCAGGGTGCTGGGTGCTCGGTGCTCAGTACGCTGGGTGCTCAGTACTCAGGGTGCTGGGTGCTCAGTACTCAGGGTGCTGGGTGCTCAGTGCTCAGGGTGCTGGGTGCTCAGTACTCAGGGTGCTCGGGGCTCAGTACTCAGGGTGCTGGGTGCTCAGAGCTCAGGGTGCTGGGTGCTCTGTACTCAGGGTGCTCAGTGCTCAGTACTCGGGGAGCTGGGTGCTCAGTGCTCAGGGTGCTCAGTGCTCAGTGCTCGGGGTGCTGGGTGCTCAGTGCTCGGGGTGCTGGGTGCTCAGTGCTCAGAGTGCTGGGTGCTCAGTACTCAGGGAGCTGGGTGCTCAGGGTGCTGGGTGGCAGTACTCAGGGTGCTGGGTGCTCAGTACTCAGGGTGCTTGGTGATCAGTACTCAGGGTGCTGTGTGCTCAGTGCTCAGGGTGCTCGGTGCTCAGTACTCATGGTGCTGGGTGCTCATTCTCGGGGTGCTGGGTGCTCAGTACTCAGGTTGCTGGGTGCTCAGTGCTCGGGGTGCTGGGTGCTCAGTGCTCGGGGTGCTCAGTGCTCAGTACTCAGGGTGCTGGGTGCTCAGTGCTCAGGGTGCTGGGTGCTCAGTACTCAGGGTGCTGGGTGTTCAGTACTCAGGGTGCTTAGTGCTCGGGGAGCTTTGTGCTCAGTACTCAGGGTGCTTGGTGCTCAGTGCTCGGGGTGCTCAGTGCTCAGTACTCAAGGTGCTGGGTGCTCAGTGCTCAGGGTGCTGGGTGCTCAGTACTCAGGGTGCTCAGTGCTCAGTACTCGGTGTGCTGGGTGCTCAGTGCTCAGGGTGCTCAGTGCTCAGTGCTCGGGGTGCTGGGTGCTCAGTTATCGGGTGCTTGGTGCTCAGTACTCGGGGTGCTGGGTGCTCAGTGCTCAGGGTGCTGGGTGCTCAGTGCTCAGGGTGCTGGGTTCTCAGTGCTCGGGGTGCTCGCTGCTCAGTATTCAGGGTGCTGGGTGCTCAGTACTCAGGGTGCTGGGTGCTCAGTACTCAGGGTGCTGGGTGCTCAGTACTCAGGGTGCTGGGTGCTCAGTGCTCAGGGTGCTGGGTGCTCAGTACTCAGGGTGCTGGGTGCTCAGTACTCAGGGTGCTCAGTGCTCACGGTGCTGGGTGCTCAGTGCTCAGTGCACAGGGTGCAGGGTGCTCATTGCTCAGTGCTCAGCGTGCTGTTTGCTCAGTCCTCGGGGTGCTGTGTGCTCAGTTCTCTGGGTGCTCAGTGCTCAGTCCTCAGGGTGCTGGGTGCTCAGTACTCAGTGTGCTGGGTGCTCAGTACTCAGGGAGCTCAGTGCTCGGGGTGCAGGGTGCTCAGTACTCAGGGTGCTGGGTGCTCAGTACTCAGGGTGCTCAGTCCTCGGGGTGCGGGGTGCTCAGTACTCAAGGTGCTGGGTGCTCAGTGCTCAGGGTGCTGGGTGCTCAGTGCTCGGGGTGCTGGGTGCTCAGTACTCAGGGTGCTCAGTGCTCAGTGCTCGGGGTGCTCGGTGCTCAGTACAAAGGGTGCTGGGTGCTCAGTACTCAGGGTGCTGGGTGCTCAGTGCTCAGGGTGCTCGGTGCTCAGTACTCAGGGTGCTGTGTGCTCATTCTCGGGGTTCTGGGTGCACAGTGCTCGGGGTGCTGGGTGCTCAGTGCTCGGGGTGCTGGGTGCTCAGTACTCAGGGTGCTGGGTGCTCAGTGCTCGGTGTGCTCGGTGCTCAGTGCTCAGTGTGCTGGGTGCTCAGTCCTCGAGGTGCTCCGTGCTCAGTGCTCGGGGTGCTGGGTGCTCAGTACTCAGGGTGCTGGGTGCTCAGTTCTCAGCGTGCTCAGTGCTCAGGGGGCTGGGTGCTCAGTGCTCGGTGTGCTCGGTTCTCAGTACTCAGAGTGCTGGGTGCTCAGTGCTCGGGGTGCTGGGTGCTCAGTGCTCAGGGTGCTGGGTGCTCAGTACTCAGGGTGCTGGGTGCTAAGTGCTCGGGGTGCTGGGTGCTCAGGACTCAGGGTGCTGGGTGCTCAGTGCTCGGGGTGATCGGTGCACAGTACTCAGGGTGCTTGGTGCTCAGTGCTCGGGGTGCTCGGTGCTCAGTACTCAGGGTGCTGGGTGCTCAGTGCTCGGGGTGCTTGGTGCTCAGTGCTCAGTGTGCTCGGTGCTCAGTACTCAGGGTGCTGGGTGCTCAGTGCTCGGGGTGCTGGGTGCTCAGTACTCAGGGTGCTGGGTGCTCAGTGCTCAGGTTGCTGGGTGCTCAGTGCTCGGGGTGCTGGGTGCTCAGTGCTCGGGGTTCTGGGTGCTCAGTGCTTGGGGTGCTGGGTGCTCAGTGCTCGGGGTGCTGGCTGCTCAGTGCTCGGGGTGCTGGGTGCTCAGTGCTCGGGGTGCTTCGTGCTCAGTACTCGGGGTGCTGGATGCTCAGTGCTCAGGGTGCTGGATCTCAGTGCTCGGGGTACTGGGTACTCAGTGCTCAGTACACAGGGCGCTGAGTGCTCAGTGCTCGGGGTGCTGGGTGCTCAATGCTCAGTACTCAGGGTGATGGGTGCTCAGTGCTTGGGGTGCTGGGTGCTCAGTGCTCGGGGTGCTCGCTGCTCAGTACTCAGGGTTCTCAGTGCTCAGTTCTCAGGGTGCTGGGTGCTCAGTACTCAGGGTGCTCAGTGCTCAGTACTCGGGGTGCTGGGTGCTCAGTACTCAGGGTGCTCAGTGCTCAGTACTCGGGGTGCTGGGTGCTCAGTGCTCAGGGTGCTCAGTGCTCAGTGCTCGGTGTGCTGGGTGCTCAGTGCTCGGGGTGCTGGGTGCTCAGTGCTCGGAGTGCTGGGTGCTCAGTACTCAGGGTGCTGGGTGCTCAGTGCTCAGGGTGCTGGGTGCTCAGTATTCAGGGTGCTGGGTGCTCAGTGCTCAGGGTGCTCGCTGCTCAGTACTCATGGTGCTGGGTACTCAGTGCTCAGGGTGCTCATTCTCGGGGTGCTGGGTGCTCAGTACTCAGAGTGCTGGGTGCTCAGTGCTCGGGGTTCTGGGTGCTCAGTGCTTGGTGTGCTCGGTGCTCAGTACTCAGGGTGCTCAGTGCTCGGGGAGCTCGGTGCTCAGTACTCAGGGTGCTGGGTGCTCAGTGCTCGGGGTCCTGGATGCTCAGTACTCAGGGTGCTGGGTGCTCAGTGCTCAGGGTGCTGGGTGCTCAGTACTCAGGGTGCTTGGTGCTCAGTACTCAGGGTGCTGGGTGCTCAGTGCTCAGGGTGCTGGGTGCTCAGTACTCTGGGTGCTCAATGCTCAGTACTCGGGGTGCTGGGTGCTCAGTGCTCAGGGTACTCAGTGCTCAGTGCTCGGTGTGCTGGGTGCTCAGTGCTCGGGGTGCTGGGTGCTCAGTACTCAGGGTGCTCAGTGCTCAGTACTCGGTGTGCAGGTTGCTCAGTGCTCAGGGTGCTGGGTGCTCAGTGCTCAGGGTGCTCGGTGCTCAGTACTCATGGTGCTGGGTGCTCATTCTCAGGGTGCTGGGTGCTCAGTACTCAGGGTGCTGGGTGCTCAGTGCTCGGGGTGCTGGGTGCTCAGTGCTCAGGGTGCTGGATCTCAGTGCTCGGGGTACTGGGTGCTCAGTGCTCAGGGTGCTGGGTGCTCAGTGCTCAGGGTGCTGGGTGCTCAGTACTCCGGGTGCTCGGTGCTCAGTACTCAGAGTGCTCAGTGCTCAGTACTCAGCGTGCTGGGTGCTCAGTGCTCAGGGTGCTCAGTGCTCAGTACTCAGGGTGCTCAGTGCTCAGTACTCAGCGTGCTGTTTGCTCAGTGCTCAGGGTGCTGGGTGCTCAGTACTCAGGGTGCTGGGTGCTTAGTACTCAGGGTGCTCGGTTCTCAGTGCTCAGGGTGCTGGGTGCTCAGTGCTCGGGGTGCTGGGTGCTCATTACTCAGGGTGCTGGGTGCTCAGTACTCAGGGTGCTCTGTGCTTGGGGTGCTGGGTGCTCAGTACTCAGGGTGCTCAGGGCTTGGGGTGTTGGGTGCTCAGTACTCAGGGTGCTGGGTGCTCAGTACTCAGGGTGCTGGGTGCTCAGTGCTCAGGGTGCTCATTGCTCAGTACTCAGGGTGCTAGGTGCTCAGTGCTCGGGCTGCTGGGTGCTCAGTGCTCGGGGTGCTGGGTGCTCAGTGCTCTTGGTGCTCGGTGCTCAGTACTCAGGGTGCTGGGTGCTCAGTGCTCGGGGTGCTGGGTTCTCAGTACTCGGGGTGCTCGGTGCTCAGTCCTCAGGGTGCTGGGTGCTCAGTGCTCAGGATGCTGGGTGCTCAGTACTCAGGGTGCTGGGTGCTCGTTGCTCAGTACGCTGGGTGCTCAGTACTCAGGGTGCTGGCTGCCCAGTACTCAGGGTGCTCGGTGCTCAGTACTCAGGGTGCTGGGTGCTCAGTACGCAGGGTGCTCAGTGCTTGGGGTGCTGGGTGCTCAGTACTCAGGGTGCTCAGTGCTTGGGGTGTTGGGTGCTCAGTACTCAGGGTGCTGGGTGCTCAGTGCTCAGGGTGTTGGGTGCTCAGTACTCAGGGAGCTGGGTGCTCAGTACTCAGGGTGCTGGGTGCTCAGTGCTCGGGGTGCTGGGTGCTCAGTGCTAGGGGTGCTGGCTGCTCAGTGCTCGGGGTGCTGGGTGCTCAGTGCTCGGGGTTCTGGGTGCTCATTTGCTCGGGGCGCTGGGTGCTCAGTGCTCGGGGTGCTCGGAGCTCAGTACTCAGGGTGCTGGGTGCTCAGTGCTCGGGGTGCTCGGTGCTCAGTACTCAGGTTGCTGGGTGCTCAGAGCTCGGGGTGCTCGGTGCTCAGTACGTTGGGTGCTCACTACTCAGGGTGCTGGGTGCTCAGTGCTCAGGATGCTGGGTGCTCAGTGCTCAGGGTGCTGGGTGCTCAGTGCTCAGGGTGCTGGGTGCTCAGTACTCAGGGTGCTGGGTGCGCAGTGCTCGGGGTGCTGGGTGCTCAGTGCTCAGGGTGCAGGGTGCTCAGTGCTCAGGGTGCTGGGTGCTCAGTACTCGGGGTGCTGGGTGCTCAGTACTCAGGGTGCTGGGTGCTCAGTACGCAGGGTGCTGGGTGATCAGTACTCGGGTGCTGGGTGCTCAGTGCTCAGTACTCAGGGTGCTGGGTGCTCAGTGCTCTGGGTGGTGGGTGCTCAGTGCTCAGTACTCAGTGTGCTGGGTGCTCAGTGCTCAGGGTGCAGGGTGCTCAGTACTCAGGGTGCTCGGTGCTCAGTGCTCGGGGTGCTGGGTGCTCAGTACTCAGGGTGCTCGGTGCTCAGTACTCAGGGTGCTCAGTGCTCAGTACTCAGGGTGCTCAGGCTCAGTGCTCGGGGTGCTGGGTGCTCAGTACTCGGGGTGCTGGGTGCTCAGTGCTCAGTGTGCTGGGTGCTCAGTGCTCGGGGTGCTGGGTGCTCAGTACTCAGGGTGCTCGGTGCTCAGTACTCAGGGTGCTCAGTGCTCAGTACTCAGGGTGCTCAGGCTCAGTGCTCGGGGTGCTCGGTGCTCAGTAATCGGGGTGCTGGGTGCTCAGTGCTCAGTGTGCTGGGTGCTCAGTGCTCGGGGTGCTGGGTGCTCAGTGCTCAGGGTGCTGGGTGCTCAGTGCTCGGGGTGCTCGGTGCTCAGTACTCAGGGTGCTGGGTGCTCAGTACTCAGGGTGCTGGGTGATCAGTACTCAGGGTGCTGGGTGCTCAGTACTCAGGGTGCTGGGTGCTCAGTGCTCAGGGTGCTGGGTGCTCAGTACTCATGGTGCTGGGTGCTCAGTACTCAGGGTGCTCAGTGCTCAGGTTGCTGGGTGCTCAGTGCTCAGTGCACAGGGTGCTGGGTGCTCAGTGCTCAGTGCTCAGGGTGCTGGGTGCTCAGTCCTCGGGGTGCTGGGTGCTCAGGTCTCTGGGTGCTCAGTGCTCAGTCCTCAGGGTGCTGGGTGCTCAGTACTCAGGGTGCTGGGTGCTCAGTACTCAGGGAGCTCAGTGCTCGGGGTGCAGGGTGCTCAGTACTCAGGGTGCTGGGTGCTCAGTACTCAGGGTGCTCAGTACTCGGGGTGCGGGGTGCTCAGTACTCAAGGTGCTGGGTGCTCAGTACTCAGGGTGCTGGGTGCTCAGTACTCAGGTTGCGGGGTGCTCAGTACTCAGGGTGCTGGGTGATCAGTACTCGGGTGCTGGGTGCTCAGTGCTCAGGGTGCTGGGTGCTCAGTGCTCGGGGTGCTGGGTGCTCAGTGCTCAGTACTCAGGGTGCTGGGTGCTCAGTGCTCGGGGTGCTGGGTGCTCAGTGCTCCGTACTCAGGGAGCTGGGTGCTCAGTGCTCGGGGTGCTGGGTGCTCAGTGCTCAGGGTGCTGGGTGCTCAGTGCTCAGGGTGCTGGGTACTCAGTGCTCGGGGTGCTGGGTGCTCAGTACTCAGGGTGCTGGGTGCTCAGTGCTCGGGGTGCTCAGTACTCAGGGTGCTGTGTGTTCAGTGCTCAGGGTGCTGGGTGCTCAGTACTCAGGGTGCTGGGTGCTCATTGCTCAGGGTGCTGGGTGATCAGTACTCAGGGTGCTGGGTGCTCAGTGCTCAGGGTGCTCGGTGCTCAGTACGTTGGGTGCTCAGTACTCAGGGTGCTCAGTGCTCAGTACTCAGGGTGCTGGGTGCTCAGTGCTCATGGTGCTGGGTGCTCAGTACTCAGGGAGCTGGGTGCTCGGTGCTCAGTACGCTGGGTGCTCAGTACTCAGGGTGCTGGGTGCTCAGTACTCAGGGTGCTCGGTGCTCAGTACTCAGGGTGCTGGGTGCTCAGTGCTCGGGGTGCTGGGTGCTCAGTACTCAGGGTGCTGGGTGCACAGTGCTCGGGGTGCTCGGTGCTCAGTACGCTGGGTGCTCAGTACTCAGGGTGCTGGGTTCTCAGTACTCAGGGTGCTGGGTGCTCAGTACTCAGGGTGCTGGGTGCTTAGTACTCAGTGTGCTCAGTGCTCAGTACTTAGGGTGCTCAGTGCTCAGTGCTCGGGGTGCTGGGTGCTCAGTGCTCAGGGTGTTGGGTGCTCAGTGCTCAGGGTGCTGGGTGCTCAGTACTCCGGGTGCTCGGTGCTCAGGTTGCTGGGTGCTCAGTGCTCAGTGCACAGGGTGCTGGGTGCTCAGTGCTCAGTGCTCAGGGTGCTGGGTGCTCAGTCCTCGGGGTGCTGGGTGCTCAGGTCTCTGGGTGCTCAGTGCTCAGTCCTCAGGGTGCTGGGTGCTCAGTACTCAGGGTGCTGGGTGCTCAGTACTCAGGGAGCTCAGTGCTCGGGGTGCAGGGTGCTCAGTACTCAGGGTGCTGGGTGCTCAGTACTCAGGGTGCTCAGTACTCGGGGTGCGGGGTGCTCAGTACTCAAGGTGCTGTGTGCTCAGTACTCAGGGTGCTGGGTGCTCAGTACTCAGGTTGCGGGGTGCTCAGTACTCAGGGTGCTGGGTGATCAGTACTCGGGTGCTGGGTGCTCAGTGCTCAGGGTGCTGGGTGCTCAGTGCTCGGGGTGCTGGGTGCTCAGTGCTCAGTACTCAGGGTGCTGGGTGCTCAGTGCTCGGGGTGCTGGGTGCTCAGTGCTCCGTACTCAGGGAGCTGGGTGCTCAGTGCTCGGGGTGCTGGGTGCTCAGTGCTCAGGGTGCTGGGTGCTCAGTGCTCAGGGTGCTGGGTACTCAGTGCTCGGGGTGCTGGGTGCTCAGTACTCAGGGTGCTGGGTGCTCAGTGCTCGGGGTGCTCAGTACTCAGGGTGCTGTGTGTTCAGTGCTCAGGGTGCTGGGTGCTCAGTACTCAGGGTGCTGGGTGCTCATTGCTCAGGGTGCTGGGTGATCAGTACTCAGGGTGCTGGGTGCTCAGTGCTCAGGGTGCTCGGTGCTCAGTACGTTGGGTGCTCAGTACTCAGGGTGCTCAGTGCTCAGTACTCAGGGTGCTGGGTGCTCAGTGCTCATGGTGCTGGGTGCTCAGTACTCAGGGTGCTGGGTGCTCGGTGCTCAGTACGCTGGGTGCTCAGTACTCAGGGTGCTGGGTGCTCAGTACTCAGGGTGCTCGGTGCTCAGTACTCAGGGTGCTGGGTGCTCAGTGCTCGGGGTGCTGGGTGCTCAGTACTCAGGGTGCTGGGTGCACAGTGCTCGGGGTGCTCGGTGCTCAGTACGCTGGGTGCTCAGTACTCAGGGTGCTGGGTTCTCAGTACTCAGGGTGCTGGGTGCTCAGTACTCAGGGTGCTGGGTGCTTAGTACTCAGTGTGCTCAGTGCTCAGTACTTAGGGTGCTCAGTGCTCAGTGCTCGGGGTGCTGGGTGCTCAGTGCTCAGGGTGCTGGGTGCTCAGTGCTCAGGGTGCTGGGTGCTCAGTACTCCGGGTGCTCGGTGCTCAGTACTCAGAGTGCTCAGTGCTCAGTACTCAGCGTGCTGGGTGCTCAGTGCTCAGGGTGCTCGGTGCTCAGTACTCAGGGTGCTCAGTGCTCAGTACTCAGCGTGCTGGGTGCTCAGTGCTCAGGCTGCTGGGTGCTCAGTACTCAGGGTGCTGGGTGCTTAGTACTTATGGTGCTCGGTTCTCAGTGCTCAGGGTGCTGGGTGCTCAGTGCTCGGGGTGCTGGGTGCTCATTACTCAGGGTGCTGGGTGCTCAGTACTCAGGGTGCTCTGTGCTTGGGGTGCTGGGTGCTCAGTACTCAGGGTGCTCAGGGCTTGGGGTGTTGGGTGCTCAGTACTCAGGGTGCTTGGTGCTCAGTACTCAGGGTGCTGGGTGCTCAGTGCTCAGGGTGCTCAGTGCTCAGTACTCAGGGTGCTAGGTGCTCAGTGCTCGGGCTGCTGGGTGCTCAGTGCTCAGGGTGCTGGGTGCTCAGTGCTCGGGGTGCTCGGTGCTCAGTACTCAGGGTGCTGGGTGCTCAGTGCTCAGGGTGCTGGGTTCTCAGTACTCGGGGTGCTCGGTGCTCAGTACTCAGGGTGCTGGGTGCTCAGTGCTCAGGGTGCTGGGTGCTCAGTACTCAGGGTGCTGGGTGCTCGTTGCTCAGTACGCTGGGTGCTCAGTACTCAGGGTGCTGGCTGCCCAGTACTCAGGGTGCTCGGTGCTCAGTACTCAGGGTGCTGGGTGCTCAGTAAGCAGGGTGCTCAGTGCTTGGGGTGCTGGGTGCTCAGTACTCAGGGTGCTCAGTGCTTGGGGTGTTGGGTGCTCAGTACTCAGGGTGCTGGGTGCTCAGTGCTCAGGGTGCTGGGTGCTCAGTACTCAGGGTGCTGGGTGCTCAGTACTCAGGGTGCTGGGTGCTCAGTGCTCGGGGTGCTTGGTGCTCAGTGCTAGGGGTGCTGGCTGCTCAGTGCTCGGGGTGCTGGGTGCTCAGTGCTCGGGGTTCTGGGTGCTCCTTTGCTCGGGGCGCTGGGTGCTCAGTGCTCGGGGTGCTCGGAGCTCAGTACTCAGGGTGCTGGGTGCTCAGTGCTCGGGGTGCTCGGTGCTCAGTACTCAGGTTGCTGGGTGCTCAGAGCTCGGGGTGCTCGGTGCTCAGTACGTTGGGTGCTCACTACTCAGGTTGCTGGGTGCTCAGTGCTCAGGATGCTGGGTGCTCAGTGCTCAGGGTGCTGGGTGCTCAGTGCTCAGGGTGCTGGGTGCTCAGTACTCAGGGTGCTGGGTGCACAGTGCTCGGGGTGCTGGGTGCTCAGTGCTCAGGGTGCACGGTGCTCAGTGCTCAGGGTGCTGGGTGCTCAGTACTCGGGGTGCTGGGTGCTCAGTACTCAGGGTGCTGGGTGCTCAGTACGCAGGGTGCTGGGTGATCAGTACTCAGGTGCTGGGTGCTCAGTGCTCAGTACTCAGGGTGCTGGGTGCTCAGTGCTCTGGGTGCTGGGTGCTCAGTGCTCAGTACTCAGTGTGCTGGGTGCTCAGTGCTCAGGGTGCAGGGTGCTCAGTACTCAGGGTGCTCGGTGCTCAGTGCTCGGGGTGCTGGGTGCTCAGTACTCAGGGTGCTCGGTGCTCAGTACTCAGGGTGCTCAGTGCTCAGTACTCAGGGTGCTCAGGCTCAGTGCTCGGGGTGCTGGGTGCTCAGTGCTCGGGGTGCTGGGTGCTCAGTGCTCGGGGTGCTGGGTGCTCAGTTCTCGGGGTGCTGGGTGCTCAGTGCTCAGGGTGCTGGGAGCTCAGTACTCAGGGTGCTCGGTGCTCAGTACTCAGGGTGCTTGGTGCTCAGTGCTCAGGGTGCTCAGTGCTCAGTACTCAGCGTGCTGGGTGCTCAGTGCTCAGGGTGCTCGGTGCTCAGTACTCAGGGTGCTCAGTGCTCAGTACTCAGGGTGCTGGGTGCTCAGTGCTCATGGTGCTGGGTGCTCAGTACTCAGGGTGCTGGGTGCTCGGTGCTCAGTACGCTGGGTGCTCAGTACTCAGGGTGCTGGGTGCTCAGTACTCAGTGTGCTCGGTGCTCAGTACTCAGGGTGCTGGGTGCTCAGTGCTCGGGGTGCTGGGTGCTCAGTACTCAGGGTGCTGGGTGCACAGTGCTCGGGGTGCTCGGTGCTCAGTACGCTGGGTGCTCAGTACTCAGGGTGCTGGGTTCTCAGTACTCAGGGTGCTGGGTGCTCAGTACTCAGGGTGCTGGGTGCTTAGTACTCAGTGTGCTCAGTGCTCAGTACTTAGGGTGCTCAGTGCTCAGTGCTCGCGGTGCTGGGTGCTCAGTGCTCAGGGTGTTGGGTGCTCAGTGCTCAGGGTGCTGGGTGCTCAGTACTCCGGGTGCTCGGTGCTCAGGTTGCTGGGTGCTCAGTGCTCAGTGCACAGGGTGCTGGGTGCTCAGTGCTCAGTGCTCAGGGTGCTGGGTGCTCAGTCCTCGGGGTGCTGGGTGCTCAGGTCTCTGGGTGCTCAGTGCTCAGTCCTCAGGGTGCTGGGTGCTCAGTACTCAGGGTGCTGGGTGCTCAGTACTCAGGGAGCTCAGTGCTCGGGGTGCAGGGTGCTCAGTACTCAGGGTGCTGGGTGCTCAGTACTCAGGGTGCTCAGTACTCGGGGTGCGGGGTGCTCAGTACTCAAGGTGCTGTGTGCTCAGTACTCAGGGTGCTGGGTGCTCAGTACTCAGGTTGCGGGGTGCTCAGTACTCAGGGTGCTGGGTGATCAGTACTCGGGTGCTGGGTGCTCAGTGCTCAGGGTGCTGGGTGCTCAGTGCTCGGGGTGCTGGGTGCTCAGTGCTCAGTACTCAGGGTGCTGGGTGCTCAGTGCTCGGGGTGCTGGTTGCTCAGTGCTCCGTACTCAGGGAGCTGGGTGCTCAGTGCTCGGGGTGCTGGGTGCTCAGTGCTCAGGGTGCTGGGTGCTCAGTGCTCAGGGTGCTGGGTACTCAGTGCTCGGGGTGCTGGGTGCTCAGTACTCAGGGTGCTGGGTGCTCAGTGCTCGGGGTGCTCAGTACTCAGGGTGCTGTGTGTTCAGTGCTCAGGGTGCTGGGTGCTCAGTACTCAGGGTGCTGGGTGCTCATTGCTCAGGGTGCTGGGTGATCAGTACTCAGGGTGCTGGGTGCTCAGTGCTCAGGGTGCTCGGTGCTCAGTACGTTGGGTGCTCAGTACTCAGGGTGCTCAGTGCTCAGTACTCAGGGTGCTGGGTGCTCAGTGCTCATGGTGCTGGGTGCTCAGTACTCAGGGTGCTGGGTGCTCGGTGCTCAGTACGCTGGGTGCTCAGTACTCAGGGTGCTGGGTGCTCAGTACTCAGGGTGCTCGGTGCTCAGTACTCAGGGTGCTGGGTGCTCAGTGCTCGGGGTGCTAGGTGCTCAGTACTCAGGGTGCTGGGTGCACAGTGCTCGGGGTGCTCGGTGCTCAGTACGCTGGGTGCTCAGTACTCAGGGTGCTGGGTTCTCAGTACTCAGGGTGCTGGGTGCTCAGTACTCAGGGTGCTGGGTGCTTAGTACTCAGTGTGCTCAGTGCTCAGTACTTAGGGTGCTCAGTGCTCAGTGCTCGGGGTGCTGGGTGCTCAGTGCTCAGGGTGTTGGGTGCTCAGTGCTCAGGGTGCTGGGTGCTCAGTACTCCGGGTGCTCGGTGCTCAGGTTGCTGGGTGCTCAGTGCTCAGTGCACAGGGTGCTGGGTGCTCAGTGCTCAGTGCTCAGGGTGCTGGGTGCTCAGTCCTCGGGTTGCTGGGTGCTCAGGTCTCTGGGTGCTCAGTGCTCAGTCCTCAGGGTGCTGGGTGCTCAGTACTCAGGGTGCTGGGTGCTCAGTACTCAGGGAGCTCAGTGCTCGGGGTGCAGGGTGCTCAGTACTCAGGGTGCTGGGTGCTCAGTACTCAGGGTGCTCAGTACTCGGGGTGCGGGGTGCTCAGTACTCAAGGTGCTGTGTGCTCAGTACTCAGGGTGCTGGGTGCTCAGTACTCAGGTTGCGGGGTGCTCAGTACTCAGGGTGCTGGGTGATCAGTACTCGGGTGCTGGGTGCTCAGTGCTCAGGGTGCTGGGTGCTCAGTGCTCGGGGTGCTGGGTGCTCAGTGCTCAGTACTCAGGGTGCTGGGTGCTCAGTGCTCGGGGTGCTGGGTGCTCAGTGCTCCGTACTCAGGGAGCTGGGTGCTCAGTGCTCGGGGTGCTGGGTGCTCAGTGCTCAGGGTGCTGGGTGCTCAGTGCTCAGGGTGCTGGGTACTCAGTGCTCGGGGTGCTGGGTGCTCAGTACTCAGGGTGCTGGGTGCTCAGTGCTCGGGGTGCTCAGTACTCAGGGTGCTGTGTGTTCAGTGCTCAGGGTGCTGGGTGCTCAGTACTCAGGGTGCTGGGTGCTCATTGCTCAGGGTGCTGGGTGATCAGTACTCAGGGTGCTGGGTGCTCAGTGCTCAGGGTGCTCGGTGCTCAGTACGTTGGGTGCTCAGTACTCAGGGTGCTCAGTGCTCAGTACTCAGGGTGCTGGGTGCTCAGTGCTCATGGTGCTGGATCTCAGTGCTCGGGGTACTGGGTACTCAGTGCTCAGTACACAGGGCGCTGAGTGCTCAGTGCTCGGGGTGCTGGGTGCTCAATGCTCAGTACTCAGGGTGATGGGTGCTCAGTGCTTGGGGTGCTGGGTGCTCAGTGCTCGGGGTGCTCGCTGCTCAGTACTCAGGGTTCTCAGTGCTCAGTTCTCAGGGTGCTGGGTGCTCAGTACTCAGGGTGCTCAGTGCTCAGTACTCGGGGTGCTGGGTGCTCAGTACTCAGGGTGCTCAGTGCTCAGTACTCGGGGTGCTGGGTGCTCAGTGCTCAGGGTGCTCAGTGCTCAGTGCTCGGTGTGCTGGGTGCTCAGTGCTCGGGGTGCTGGGTGCTCAGTGCTCGGAGTGCTGGGTGCTCAGTACTCAGGGTGCTGGGTGCTCAGTGCTCAGGGTGCTGGGTGCTCAGTATTCAGGGTGCTGGGTGCTCAGTGCTCAGGGTGCTCGCTGCTCAGTACTCATGGTGCTGGGTACTCAGTGCTCAGGGTGCTCATTCTCGGGGTGCTGGGTGCTCAGTACTCAGAGTGCTGGGTGCTCAGTGCTCGGGGTTCTGGGTGCTCAGTGCTTGGTGTGCTCGGTGCTCAGTACTCAGGGTGCTCAGTGCTCGGGGAGCTCGGTGCTCAGTACTCAGGGTGCTGGGTGCTCAGTGCTCGGGGTCCTGGATGCTCAGTACTCAGGGTGCTGGGTGCTCAGTGCTCAGGGTGCTGGGTGCTCAGTACTCAGGGTGCTTGGTGCTCAGTACTCAGGGTGCTGGGTGCTCAGTGCTCAGGGTGCTGGGTGCTCAGTACTCTGGGTGCTCAATGCTCAGTACTCGGGGTGCTGGGTGCTCAGTGCTCAGGGTACTCAGTGCTCAGTGCTCGGTGTGCTGGGTGCTCAGTGCTCGGGGTGCTGGGTGCTCAGTACTCAGGGTGCTCAGTGCTCAGTACTCGGTGTGCAGGTTGCTCAGTGCTCAGGGTGCTGGGTGCTCAGTGCTCAGGGTGCTCGGTGCTCAGTACTCATGGTGCTGGGTGCTCATTCTCAGGGTGCTGGGTGCTCAGTACTCAGGGTGCTGGGTGCTCAGTGCTCGGGGTGCTGGGTGCTCAGTGCTCAGGGTGCTGGATCTCAGTGCTCGGGGTACTGGGTGCTCAGTGCTCAGGGTGCTGGGTGCTCAGTGCTCAGGGTGCTGGGTGCTCAGTACTCCGGGTGCTCGGTGCTCAGTACTCAGAGTGCTCAGTGCTCAGTACTCAGCGTGCTGGGTGCTCAGTGCTCAGGGTGCTCAGTGCTCAGTACTCAGGGTGCTCAGTGCTCAGTACTCAGCGTGCTGTTTGCTCAGTGCTCAGGGTGCTGGGTGCTCAGTACTCAGGGTGCTGGGTGCTTAGTACTCAGGGTGCTCGGTTCTCAGTGCTCAGGGTGCTGGGTGCTCAGTGCTCGGGGTGCTGGGTGCTCATTACTCAGGGTGCTGGGTGCTCAGTACTCAGGGTGCTCTGTGCTTGGGGTGCTGGGTGCTCAGTACTCAGGGTGCTCAGGGCTTGGGGTGTTGGGTGCTCAGTACTCAGGGTGCTGGGTGCTCAGTACTCAGGGTGCTGGGTGCTCAGTGCTCAGGGTGCTCATTGCTCAGTACTCAGGGTGCTAGGTGCTCAGTGCTCGGGCTGCTGGGTGCTCAGTGCTCGGGGTGCTGGGTGCTCAGTGCTCTTGGTGCTCGGTGCTCAGTACTCAGGGTGCTGGGTGCTCAGTGCTCGGGGTGCTGGGTTCTCAGTACTCGGGGTGCTCGGTGCTCAGTCCTCAGGGTGCTGGGTGCTCAGTGCTCAGGATGCTGGGTGCTCAGTACTCAGGGTGCTGGGTGCTCGTTGCTCAGTACGCTGGGTGCTCAGTACTCAGGGTGCTGGCTGCCCAGTACTCAGGGTGCTCGGTGCTCAGTACTCAGGGTGCTGGGTGCTCAGTACGCAGGGTGCTCAGTGCTTGGGGTGCTGGGTGCTCAGTACTCAGGGTGCTCAGTGCTTGGGGTGTTGGGTGCTCAGTACTCAGGGTGCTGGGTGCTCAGTGCTCAGGGTGTTGGGTGCTCAGTACTCAGGGAGCTGGGTGCTCAGTACTCAGGGTGCTGGGTGCTCAGTGCTCGGGGTGCTGGGTGCTCAGTGCTAGGGGTGCTGGCTGCTCAGTGCTCGGGGTGCTGGGTGCTCAGTGCTCGGGGTTCTGGGTGCTCCTTTGCTCGGGGCGCTGGGTGCTCAGTGCTCGGGGTGCTCGGAGCTCAGTACTCAGGGTGCTGGGTGCTCAGTGCTCGGGGTGCTCGGTGCTCAGTACTCAGGTTGCTGGGTGCTCAGAGCTCGGGGTGCTCGGTGCTCAGTACGTTGGGTGCTCACTACTCAGGTTGCTGGGTGCTCAGTGCTCAGGATGCTGGGTGCTCAGTGCTCAGGGTGCTGGGTGCTCAGTGCTCAGGGTGCTGGGTGCTCAGTACTCAGGGTGCTGGGTGCACAGTGCTCGGGGTGCTGGGTGCTCAGTGCTCAGGGTGCACGGTGCTCAGTGCTCAGGGTGCTGGGTGCTCAGTACTCGGGGTGCTGGGTGCTCAGTACTCAGGGTGCTGGGTGCTCAGTACGCAGGGTGCTGGGTGATCAGTACTCAGGTGCTGGGTGCTCAGTGCTCAGTACTCAGGGTGCTGGGTGCTCAGTGCTCTGGGTGCTGGGTGCTCAGTGCTCAGTACTCAGTGTGCTGGGTGCTCAGTGCTCAGGGTGCAGGGTGCTCAGTACTCAGGGTGCTCGGTGCTCAGTGCTCGGGGTGCTGGGTGCTCAGTACTCAGGGTGCTCGGTGCTCAGTACTCAGGGTGCTCAGTGCTCAGTACTCAGGGTGCTCAGGCTCAGTGCTCGGGGTGCTGGGTGCTCAGTGCTCGGGGTGCTGGGTGCTCAGTGCTCGGGGTGCTGGGTGCTCAGTTCTCGGGGTGCTGGGTGCTCAGTGCTCAGGGTGCTGGGAGCTCAGTACTCAGGGTGCTCGGTGCTCAGTACTCAGGGTGCTTGGTGCTCAGTGCTCAGGGTGCTCAGTGCTCAGTACTCAGCGTGCTGGGTGCTCAGTGCTCAGGGTGCTCGGTGCTCAGTACTCAGGGTGCTCAGTGCTCAGTACTCAGGGTGCTGGGTGCTCAGTGCTCATGGTGCTGGGTGCTCAGTACTCAGGGTGCTGGGTGCTCGGTGCTCAGTACGCTGGGTGCTCAGTACTCAGGGTGCTGGGTGCTCAGTACTCAGTGTGCTCGGTGCTCAGTACTCAGGGTGCTGGGTGCTCAGTGCTCGGGGTGCTGGGTGCTCAGTACTCAGGGTGCTGGGTGCACAGTGCTCGGGGTGCTCGGTGCTCAGTACGCTGGGTGCTCAGTACTCAGGGTGCTGGGTTCTCAGTACTCAGGGTGCTGGGTGCTCAGTACTCAGGGTGCTGGGTGCTTAGTACTCAGTGTGCTCAGTGCTCAGTACTTAGGGTGCTCAGTGCTCAGTGCTCGCGGTGCTGGGTGCTCAGTGCTCAGGGTGTTGGGTGCTCAGTGCTCAGGGTGCTGGGTGCTCAGTACTCCGGGTGCTCGGTGCTCAGGTTGCTGGGTGCTCAGTGCTCAGTGCACAGGGTGCTGGGTGCTCAGTGCTCAGTGCTCAGGGTGCTGGGTGCTCAGTCCTCGGGGTGCTGGGTGCTCAGGTCTCTGGGTGCTCAGTGCTCAGTCCTCAGGGTGCTGGGTGCTCAGTACTCAGGGTGCTGGGTGCTCAGTACTCAGGGAGCTCAGTGCTCGGGGTGCAGGGTGCTCAGTACTCAGGGTGCTGGGTGCTCAGTACTCAGGGTGCTCAGTACTCGGGGTGCGGGGTGCTCAGTACTCAAGGTGCTGTGTGCTCAGTACTCAGGGTGCTGGGTGCTCAGTACTCAGGTTGCGGGGTGCTCAGTACTCAGGGTGCTGGGTGATCAGTACTCGGGTGCTGGGTGCTCAGTGCTCAGGGTGCTGGGTGCTCAGTGCTCGGGGTGCTGGGTGCTCAGTGCTCAGTACTCAGGGTGCTGGGTGCTCAGTGCTCGGGGTGCTGGTTGCTCAGTGCTCCGTACTCAGGGAGCTGGGTGCTCAGTGCTCGGGGTGCTGGGTGCTCAGTGCTCAGGGTGCTGGGTGCTCAGTGCTCAGGGTGCTGGGTACTCAGTGCTCGGGGTGCTGGGTGCTCAGTACTCAGGGTGCTGGGTGCTCAGTGCTCGGGGTGCTCAGTACTCAGGGTGCTGTGTGTTCAGTGCTCAGGGTGCTGGGTGCTCAGTACTCAGGGTGCTGGGTGCTCATTGCTCAGGGTGCTGGGTGATCAGTACTCAGGGTGCTGGGTGCTCAGTGCTCAGGGTGCTCGGTGCTCAGTACGTTGGGTGCTCAGTACTCAGGGTGCTCAGTGCTCAGTACTCAGGGTGCTGGGTGCTCAGTGCTCATGGTGCTGGGTGCTCAGTACTCAGGGTGCTGGGTGCTCGGTGCTCAGTACGCTGGGTGCTCAGTACTCAGGGTGCTGGGTGCTCAGTACTCAGGGTGCTCGGTGCTCAGTACTCAGGGTGCTGGGTGCTCAGTGCTCGGGGTGCTAGGTGCTCAGTACTCAGGGTGCTGGGTGCACAGTGCTCGGGGTGCTCGGTGCTCAGTACGCTGGGTGCTCAGTACTCAGGGTGCTGGGTTCTCAGTACTCAGGGTGCTGGGTGCTCAGTACTCAGGGTGCTGGGTGCTTAGTACTCAGTGTGCTCAGTGCTCAGTACTTAGGGTGCTCAGTGCTCAGTGCTCGGGGTGCTGGGTGCTCAGTGCTCAGGGTGTTGGGTGCTCAGTGCTCAGGGTGCTGGGTGCTCAGTACTCCGGGTGCTCGGTGCTCAGGTTGCTGGGTGCTCAGTGCTCAGTGCACAGGGTGCTGGGTGCTCAGTGCTCAGTGCTCAGGGTGCTGGGTGCTCAGTCCTCGGGTTGCTGGGTGCTCAGGTCTCTGGGTGCTCAGTGCTCAGTCCTCAGGGTGCTGGGTGCTCAGTACTCAGGGTGCTGGGTGCTCAGTACTCAGGGAGCTCAGTGCTCGGGGTGCAGGGTGCTCAGTACTCAGGGTGCTGGGTGCTCAGTACTCAGGGTGCTCAGTACTCGGGGTGCGGGTTGCTCAGTACTCAAGGTGCTGTGTGCTCAGTACTCAGGGTGCTGGGTGCTCAGTACTCAGGTTGCGGGGTGCTCAGTACTCAGGGTGCTGGGTGATCAGTACTCGGGTGCTGGGTGCTCAGTGCTCAGGGTGCTGGGTGCTCAGTGCTCGGGGTGCTGGGTGCTCAGTGCTCAGTACTCAGGGTGCTGGGTGCTCAGTGCTCGGGGTGCTGGGTGCTCAGTGCTCCGTACTCAGGGAGCTGGGTGCTCAGTGCTCGGGGTGCTGGGTGCTCAGTGCTCAGGGTGCTGGGTGCTCAGTGCTCAGGGTGCTGGGTACTCAGTGCTCGGGGTGCTGGGTGCTCAGTACTCAGGGTGCTGGGTGCTCAGTGCTCGGGGTGCTCAGTACTCAGGGTGCTGTGTGTTCAGTGCTCAGGGTGCTGGGTGCTCAGTACTCAGGGTGCTGGGTGCTCATTGCTCAGGGTGCTGGGTGATCAGTACTCAGGGTGCTGGGTGCTCAGTGCTCAGGGTGCTCGGTGCTCAGTACGTTGGGTGCTCAGTACTCAGGGTGCTCAGTGCTCAGTACTCAGGGTGCTGGGTGCTCAGTGCTCATGGTGCTGGATCTCAGTGCTCGGGGTACTGGGTACTCAGTGCTCAGTACACAGGGCGCTGAGTGCTCAGTGCTCGGGGTGCTGGGTGCTCAATGCTCAGTACTCAGGGTGATGGGTGCTCAGTGCTTGGGGTGCTGGGTGCTCAGTGCTCGGGGTGCTCGCTGCTCAGTACTCAGGGTTCTCAGTGCTCAGTTCTCAGGGTGCTGGGTGCTCAGTACTCAGGGTGCTCAGTGCTCAGTACTCGGGGTGCTGGGTGCTCAGTACTCAGGGTGCTCAGTGCTCAGTACTCGGGGTGCTGGGTGCTCAGTGCTCAGGGTGCTCAGTGCTCAGTGCTCGGTGTGCTGGGTGCTCAGTGCTCGGGGTGCTGGGTGCTCAGTGCTCGGAGTGCTGGGTGCTCAGTACTCAGGGTGCTGGGTGCTCAGTGCTCAGGGTGCTGGGTGCTCAGTATTCAGGGTGCTGGGTGCTCAGTGCTCAGGGTGCTCGCTGCTCAGTACTCATGGTGCTGGGTACTCAGTGCTCAGGGTGCTCATTCTCGGGGTGCTGGGTGCTCAGTACTCAGAGTGCTGGGTGCTCAGTGCTCGGGGTTCTGGGTGCTCAGTGCTTGGTGTGCTCGGTGCTCAGTACTCAGGGTGCTCAGTGCTCGGGGAGCTCGGTGCTCAGTACTCAGGGTGCTGGGTGCTCAGTGCTCGGGGTCCTGGATGCTCAGTACTCAGGGTGCTGGGTGCTCAGTGCTCAGGGTGCTGGGTGCTCAGTACTCAGGGTGCTTGGTGCTCAGTACTCAGGGTGCTGGGTGCTCAGTGCTCAGGGTGCTGGGTGCTCAGTACTCTGGGTGCTCAATGCTCAGTACTCGGGGTGCTGGGTGCTCAGTGCTCAGGGTACTCAGTGCTCAGTGCTCGGTGTGCTGGGTGCTCAGTGCTCGGGGTGCTGGGTGCTCAGTACTCAGGGTGCTCAGTGCTCAGTACTCGGTGTGCAGGTTGCTCAGTGCTCAGGGTGCTGGGTGCTCAGTGCTCAGGGTGCTCGGTGCTCAGTACTCATGGTGCTGGGTGCTCATTCTCAGGGTGCTGGGTGCTCAGTACTCAGGGTGCTGGGTGCTCAGTGCTCGGGGTGCTGGGTGCTCAGTGCTCAGGGTGCTGGATCTCAGTGCTCGGGGTACTGGGTGCTCAGTGCTCAGGGTGCTGGGTGCTCAGTGCTCAGGGTGCTGGGTGCTCAGTACTCCGGGTGCTCGGTGCTCAGTACTCAGAGTGCTCAGTGCTCAGTACTCAGCGTGCTGGGTGCTCAGTGCTCAGGGTGCTCAGTGCTCAGTACTCAGGGTGCTCAGTGCTCAGTACTCAGCGTGCTGTTTGCTCAGTGCTCAGGGTGCTGGGTGCTCAGTACTCAGGGTGCTGGGTGCTTAGTACTCAGGGTGCTCGGTTCTCAGTGCTCAGGGTGCTGGGTGCTCAGTGCTCGGGGTGCTGGGTGCTCATTACTCAGGGTGCTGGGTGCTCAGTACTCAGGGTGCTCTGTGCTTGGGGTGCTGGGTGCTCAGTACTCAGGGTGCTCAGGGCTTGGGGTGTTGGGTGCTCAGTACTCAGGGTGCTGGGTGCTCAGTACTCAGGGTGCTGGGTGCTCAGTGCTCAGGGTGCTCATTGCTCAGTACTCAGGGTGCTAGGTGCTCAGTGCTCGGGCTGCTGGGTGCTCAGTGCTCGGGGTGCTGGGTGCTCAGTGCTCTTGGTGCTCGGTGCTCAGTACTCAGGGTGCTGGGTGCTCAGTGCTCGGGGTGCTGGGTTCTCAGTACTCGGGGTGCTCGGTGCTCAGTCCTCAGGGTGCTGGGTGCTCAGTGCTCAGGATGCTGGGTGCTCAGTACTCAGGGTGCTGGGTGCTCGTTGCTCAGTACGCTGGGTGCTCAGTACTCAGGGTGCTGGCTGCCCAGTACTCAGGGTGCTCGGTGCTCAGTACTCAGGGTGCTGGGTGCTCAGTACGCAGGGTGCTCAGTGCTTGGGGTGCTGGGTGCTCAGTACTCAGGGTGCTCAGTGCTTGGGGTGTTGGGTGCTCAGTACTCAGGGTGCTGGGTGCTCAGTGCTCAGGGTGTTGGGTGCTCAGTACTCAGGGAGCTGGGTGCTCAGTACTCAGGGTGCTGGGTGCTCAGTGCTCGGGGTGCTGGGTGCTCAGTGCTAGGGGTGCTGGCTGCTCAGTGCTCGGGGTGCTGGGTGCTCAGTGCTCGGGGTTCTGGGTGCTCATTTGCTCGGGGCGCTGGGTGCTCAGTGCTCGGGGTGCTCGGAGCTCAGTACTCAGGGTGCTGGGTGCTCAGTGCTCGGGGTGCTCGGTGCTCAGTACTCAGGTTGCTGGGTGCTCAGAGCTCGGGGTGCTCGGTGCTCAGTACGTTGGGTGCTCACTACTCAGGGTGCTGGGTGCTCAGTGCTCAGGATGCTGGGTGCTCAGTGCTCAGGGTGCTGGGTGCTCAGTGCTCAGGGTGCTGGGTGCTCAGTACTCAGGGTGCTGGGTGCGCAGTGCTCGGGGTGCTGGGTGCTCAGTGCTCAGGGTGCAGGGTGCTCAGTGCTCAGGGTGCTGGGTGCTCAGTACTCGGGGTGCTGGGTGCTCAGTACTCAGGGTGCTGGGTGCTCAGTACGCAGGGTGCTGGGTGATCAGTACTCGGGTGCTGGGTGCTCAGTGCTCAGTACTCAGGGTGCTGGGTGCTCAGTGCTCTGGGTGGTGGGTGCTCAGTGCTCAGTACTCAGTGTGCTGGGTGCTCAGTGCTCAGGGTGCAGGGTGCTCAGTACTCAGGGTGCTCGGTGCTCAGTGCTCGGGGTGCTGGGTGCTCAGTACTCAGGGTGCTCGGTGCTCAGTACTCAGGGTGCTCAGTGCTCAGTACTCAGGGTGCTCAGGCTCAGTGCTCGGGGTGCTGGGTGCTCAGTACTCGGGGTGCTGGGTGCTCAGTGCTCAGTGTGCTGGGTGCTCAGTGCTCGGGGTGCTGGGTGCTCAGTACTCAGGGTGCTCGGTGCTCAGTACTCAGGGTGCTCAGTGCTCAGTACTCAGGGTGCTCAGGCTCAGTGCTCGGGGTGCTCGGTGCTCAGTAATCGGGGTGCTGGGTGCTCAGTGCTCAGTGTGCTGGGTGCTCAGTGCTCTGGGTGCTGGGTGCTCAGTGCTCAGGGTGCTGGGTGCTCAGTGCTCGGGGTGCTCGGTGCTCAGTACTCAGGGTGCTGGGTGCTCAGTACTCAAGGTGCTGGGTGATCAGTACTCAGGGTGCTGGGTGCTCAGTACTCAGGGTGCTGGGTGCTCAGTGCTCAGGGTGCTGGGTGCTCAGTACTCATGGTGCTGGGTGCTCAGTACTCAGGGTGCTCAGTGCTCAGGTTGCTGGGTGCTCAGTGCTCAGTGCACAGGGTGCTGGGTGCTCAGTGCTCAGTGCTCAGGGTGCTGGGTGCTCAGTCCTCGGGGTGCTGGGTGCTCAGGTCTCTGGGTGCTCAGTGCTCAGTCCTCAGGGTGCTGGGTGCTCAGTACTCAGGGTGCTGGGTGCTCAGTACTCAGGGAGCTCAGTGCTCGGGGTGCAGGGTGCTCAGTACTCAGGGTGCTGGGTGCTCAGTACTCAGGGTGCTCAGTACTCGGGGTGCGGGGTGCTCAGTACTCAAGGTGCTGGGTGCTCAGTACTCAGGGTGCTGGGTGCTCAGTACTCAGGTTGCGGGGTGCTCAGTACTCAGGGTGCTGGGTGATCAGTACTCGGGTGCTGGGTGCTCAGTGCTCAGGGTGCTGGGTGCTCAGTGCTCGGGGTGCTGGGTGCTCAGTGCTCAGTACTCAGGGTGCTGGGTGCTCAGTGCTCGGGGTGCTGGGTGCTCAGTGCTCCGTACTCAGGGAGCTGGGTGCTCAGTGCTCGGGGTGCTGGGTGCTCAGTGCTCAGGGTGCTGGGTGCTCAGTGCTCAGGGTGCTGGGTACTCAGTGCTCGGGGTGCTGGGTGCTCAGTACTCAGGGTGCTGGGTGCTCAGTGCTCGGGGTGCTCAGTACTCAGGGTGCTGTGTGTTCAGTGCTCAGGGTGCTGAGTGCTCAGTACTCAGGGTGCTGGGTGCTCATTGCTCAGGGTGCTGGGTGATCAGTACTCAGGGTGCTGGGTGCTCAGTGCTCAGGGTGCTCGGTGCTCAGTACGTTGGGTGCTCAGTACTCAGGGTGCTCAGTGCTCAGTACTCAGGGTGCTGGGTGCTCAGTGCTCATGGTGCTGGGTGCTCAGTACTCAGGGTGCTGGGTGCTCGGTGCTCAGTACGCTGGGTGCTCAGTACTCAGGGTGCTGGGTGCTCAGTACTCAGGGTGCTCGGTGCTCAGTACTCAGGGTGCTGGGTGCTCAGTGCTCGGGGTGCTGGGTGCTCAGTACTCAGGGTGCTGGGTGCACAGTGCTCGGGGTGCTCGGTGCTCAGTACGCTGGGTGCTCAGTACTCAGGGTGCTGGGTTCTCAGTACTCAGGGTGCTGGGTGCTCAGTACTCAGGGTGCTGGGTGCTTAGTACTCAGTGTGCTCAGTGCTCAGTACTTAGGGTGCTCAGTGCTCAGTGCTCGGGGTGCTGGGTGCTCAGTGCTCAGGGTGTTGGGTGCTCAGTGCTCAGGGTGCTGGGTGCTCAGTACTCCGGGTGCTCGGTGCTCAGGTTGCTGGGTGCTCAGTGCTCAGTGCACAGGGTGCTGGGTGCTCAGTGCTCAGTGCTCAGGGTGCTGGGTGCTCAGTCCTCGGGGTGCTGGGTGCTCAGGTCTCTGGGTGCTCAGTGCTCAGTCCTCAGGGTGCTGGGTGCTCAGTACTCAGGGTGCTGGGTGCTCAGTACTCAGGGAGCTCAGTGCTCGGGGTGCAGGGTGCTCAGTACTCAGGGTGCTGGGTGCTCAGTACTCAGGGTGCTCAGTACTCGGGGTGCGGGGTGCTCAGTACTCAAGGTGCTGTGTGCTCAGTACTCAGGGTGCTGGGTGCTCAGTACTCAGGTTGCGGGGTGCTCAGTACTCAGGGTGCTGGGTGATCAGTACTCGGGTGCTGGGTGCTCAGTGCTCAGGGTGCTGGGTGCTCAGTGCTCGGGGTGCTGGGTGCTCAGTGCTCAGTACTCAGGGTGCTGGGTGCTCAGTGCTCGGGGTGCTGGGTGCTCAGTGCTCCGTACTCAGGGAGCTGGGTGCTCAGTGCTCGGGGTGCTGGGTGCTCAGTGCTCAGGGTGCTGGGTGCTCAGTGCTCAGGGTGCTGGGTACTCAGTGCTCGGGGTGCTGGGTGCTCAGTACTCAGGGTGCTGGGTGCTCAGTGCTCGGGGTGCTCAGTACTCAGGGTGCTGTGTGTTCAGTGCTCAGGGTGCTGGGTGCTCAGTACTCAGGGTGCTGGGTGCTCATTGCTCAGGGTGCTGGGTGATCAGTACTCAGGGTGCTGGGTGCTCAGTGCTCAGGGTGCTCGGTGCTCAGTACGTTGGGTGCTCAGTACTCAGGGTGCTCAGTGCTCAGTACTCAGGGTGCTGGGTGCTCAGTGCTCATGGTGCTGGGTGCTCAGTACTCAGGGTGCTGGGTGCTCGGTGCTCAGTACGCTGGGTGCTCAGTACTCAGGGTGCTGGGTGCTCAGTACTCAGGGTGCTCGGTGCTCAGTACTCAGGGTGCTGGGTGCTCAGTGCTCGGGGTGCTGGGTGCTCAGTACTCAGGGTGCTGGGTGCACAGTGCTCGGGGTGCTCGGTGCTCAGTACGCTGGGTGCTCAGTACTCAGGGTGCTGGGTTCTCAGTACTCAGGGTGCTGGGTGCTCAGTACTCAGGGTGCTGGGTGCTTAGTACTCAGTGTGCTCAGTGCTCAGTACTTAGGGTGCTCAGTGCTCAGTGCTCGGGGTGCTGGGTGCTCAGTGCTCAGGGTGCTGGGTGCTCAGTGCTCAGGGTGCTGGGTGCTCAGTACTCCGGGTGCTCGGTGCTCAGTACTCAGAGTGCTCAGTGCTCAGTACTCAGCGTGCTGGGTGCTCAGTGCTCAGGGTGCTCGGTGCTCAGTACTCAGGGTGCTCAGTGCTCAGTACTCAGCGTGCTGGGTGCTCAGTGCTCAGGCTGCTGGGTGCTCAGTACTCAGGGTGCTGGGTGCTTAGTACTTATGGTGCTCAGGGCTTGGGGTGTTGGGTGCTCAGTACTCAGGGTGCTCAGGGCTTGGGGTGTTGGGTGCTCAGTACTCAGGTGTCTTGGTGCTCAGTACTCAGGGTGCTGGGTGCTCAGTGCTCAGGGTGCTCAGTGCTCAGTACTCAGGGTGCTAGGTGCTCAGTGCTCGGGCTGCTGGGTGCTCAGTGCTCAGGGTGCTGGGTGCTCAGTGCTCGGGGTGCTCGGTGCTCAGTACTCAGGGTGCTGGGTGCTCAGTGCTCAGGGTGCTGGGTTCTCAGTACTCGGGGTGCTCGGTGCTCAGTACTCAGGGTGCTGGGTGCTCAGTGCTCAGGGTGCTGGGTGCTCAGTACTCAGGGTGCTGGGTGCTCGTTGCTCAGTACGCTGGGTGCTCAGTACTCAGGGTGCTGGCTGCCCAGTACTCAGGGTGCTCGGTGCTCAGTACTCAGGGTGCTGGGTGCTCAGTAAGCAGGGTGCTCAGTGCTTGGGGTGCTGGGTGCTCAGTACTCAGGGTGCTCAGTGCTTGGGGTGTTGGGTGCTCAGTACTCAGGGTGCTGGGTGCTCAGTGCTCAGGGTGCTGGGTGCTCAGTACTCAGGGTGCTGGGTGCTCAGTACTCAGGGTGCTGGGTGCTCAGTGCTCGGGGTGCTTGGTGCTCAGTGCTAGGGGTGCTGGCTGCTCAGTGCTCGGGGTGCTGGGTGCTCAGTGCTCGGGGTTCTGGGTGCTCCTTTGCTCGGGGCGCTGGGTGCTCAGTGCTCGGGGTGCTCGGAGCTCAGTACTCAGGGTGCTGGGTGCTCAGTGCTCGGGGTGCTCGGTGCTCAGTACTCAGGTTGCTGGGTGCTCAGAGCTCGGGGTGCTCGGTGCTCAGTACGTTGGGTGCTCACTACTCAGGTTGCTGGGTGCTCAGTGCTCAGGATGCTGGGTGCTCAGTGCTCAGGGTGCTGGGTGCTCAGTGCTCAGGGTGCTGGGTGCTCAGTACTCAGGGTGCTGGGTGCACAGTGCTCGGGGTGCTGGGTGCTCAGTGCTCAGGGTGCAGGGTGCTCAGTGCTCAGGGTGCTGGGTGCTCAGTACTCGGGGTGCTGGGTGCTCAGTACTCAGGGTGCTGGGTGCTCAGTACGCAGGGTGCTGGGTGATCAGTACTCAGGTGCTGGGTGCTCAGTGCTCAGTACTCAGGGTGCTGGGTGCTCAGTGCTCTGGGTGCTGGGTGCTCAGTGCTCAGTACTCAGTGTGCTGGGTGCTCAGTGCTCAGGGTGCAGGGTGCTCAGTACTCAGGGTGCTCGGTGCTCAGTGCTCGGGGTGCTGGGTGCTCAGTACTCAGGGTGCTCGGTGCTCAGTACTCAGGGTGCTCAGTGCTCAGTACTCAGGGTGCTCAGGCTCAGTGCTCGGGGTGCTGGGTGCTCAGTGCTCGGGGTGCTGGGTGCTCAGTGCTCGGGGTGCTGGGTGCTCAGTTCTCGGGGTGCTGGGTGCTCAGTGCTCAGGGTGCTGGGAGCTCAGTACTCAGGGTGCTCGGTGCTCAGTACTCAGGGTGCTTGGTGCTCAGTGCTCAGGGTGCTCAGTGCTCAGTACTCAGCGTGCTGGGTGCTCAGTGCTCAGGGTGCTCGGTGCTCAGTACTCAGGGTGCTCAGTGCTCAGTACTCAGGGTGCTGGGTGCTCAGTGCTCATGGTGCTGGGTGCTCAGTACTCAGGGTGCTGGGTGCTCGGTGCTCAGTACGCTGGGTGCTCAGTACTCAGGGTGCTGGGTGCTCAGTACTCAGGGTGCTCGGTGCTCAGTACTCAGGGTGCTGGGTGCTCAGTGCTCGGGGTGCTGGGTGCTCAGTACTCAGGGTGCTGGGTGCACAGTGCTCGGGGTGCTCGGTGCTCAGTACGCTGGGTGCTCAGTACTCAGGGTGCTGGGTTCTCAGTACTCAGGGTGCTGGGTGCTCAGTACTCAGGGTGCTGGGTGCTTAGTACTCAGTGTGCTCAGTGCTCAGTACTTAGGGTGCTCAGTGCTCAGTGCTCGCGGTGCTGGGTGCTCAGTGCTCAGGGTGTTGGGTGCTCAGTGCTCAGGGTGCTGGGTGCTCAGTACTCCGGGTGCTCGGTGCTCAGGTTGCTGGGTGCTCAGTGCTCAGTGCACAGGGTGCTGGGTGCTCAGTGCTCAGTGCTCAGGGTGCTGGGTGCTCAGTCCTCGGGGTGCTGGGTGCTCAGGTCTCTGGGTGCTCAGTGCTCAGTCCTCAGGGTGCTGGGTGCTCAGTACTCAGGGTGCTGGGTGCTCAGTACTCAGGGAGCTCAGTGCTCAGGGTGCAGGGTGCTCAGTACTCAGGGTGCTGGGTGCTCAGTACTCAGGGTGCTCAGTACTCGGGGTGCGGGGTGCTCAGTACTCAAGGTGCTGTGTGCTCAGTACTCAGGGTGCTGGGTGCTCAGTACTCAGGTTGCGGGGTGCTCAGTACTCAGGGTGCTGGGTGATCAGTACTCGGGTGCTGGGTGCTCAGTGCTCAGGGTGCTGGGTGCTCAGTGCTCGGGGTGCTGGGTGCTCAGTGCTCAGTACTCAGGGTGCTGGGTGCTCAGTGCTCGGGGTGCTGGGTGCTCAGTGCTCCGTACTCAGGGAGCTGGGTGCTCAGTGCTCGGGGTGCTGGGTGCTCAGTGCTCAGGGTGCTGGGTGCTCAGTGCTCAGGGTGCTGGGTACTCAGTGCTCGGGGTGCTGGGTGCTCAGTACTCAGGGTGCTGGGTGCTCAGTGCTCGGGGTGCTCAGTACTCAGGGTGCTGTGTGTTCAGTGCTCAGGGTGCTGGGTGCTCAGTACTCAGGGTGCTGGGTGCTCATTGCTCAGGGTGCTGGGTGATCAGTACTCAGGGTGCTGGGTGCTCAGTACTCAGGGTGCTCGGTGCTCAGTACGTTGGGTGCTCAGTACTCAGGGTGCTCAGTGCTCAGTACTCAGGGTGCTGGGTGCTCAGTGCTCATGGTGCTGGGTGCTCAGTACTCAGGGTGCTGGGTGCTCGGTGCTCAGTACGCTGGGTGCTCAGTACTCAGGGTGCTGGGTGCTCAGTACTCAGGGTGCTCGGTGCTCAGTACTCAGGGTGCTGGGTGCTCAGTGCTCGGGGTGCTGGGTGCTCAGTACTCAGGGTGCTGGGTGCACAGTGCTCGGGGTGCTCGGTGCTCAGTACGCTGGGTGCTCAGTACTCAGGGTGCTGGGTTCTCAGTACTCAGGGTGCTGGGTGCTCAGTACTCAGGGTGCTGGGTGCTTAGTACTCAGTGTGCTCAGTGCTCAGTACTTAGGGTGCTCAGTGCTCAGTGCTCGGGGTGCTGGGTGCTCAGTGCTCAGGGTGCTGGGTGCTCAGTGCTCAGGTTGCTGGGTGCTCAGTACTCCGGGTGCTCGGTGCTCAGTACTCAGAGTGCTCAGTGCTCAGTACTCAGCGTGCTGGGTGCTCAGTGCTCAGGGTGCTCGGTGCTCAGTACTCAGGGTGCTCAGTGCTCAGTACTCAGCGTGCTGGGTGCTCAGTGCTCAGGCTGCTGGGTGCTCAGTACTCAGGGTGCTGGGTGCTTAGTACTTATGGTGCTCGGTTCTCAGTGCTCAGGGTGCTGGGTGCTCAGTGCTCGGGGTGCTGGGTGCTCATTACTCAGGGTGCTGGGTGCTCAGTACTCAGGGTGCTCTGTGCTTGGGGTGCTGGGTGCTCAGTACTCAGGGTGCTCAGGGCTTGGGGTGTTGGGTGCTCAGTACTCAGGGTGCTTGGTGCTCAGTACTCAGGGTGCTGGGTGCTCAGTGCTCAGGGTGCTCAGTGCTCAGTACTCAGGGTGCTAGGTGCTCAGTGCTCGGGCTGCTGGGTGCTCAGTGCTCAGGGTGCTGGGTGCTCAGTGCTCGGGGTGCTCGGTGCTCAGTACTCAGGGTGCTGGGTGCTCAGTGCTCAGGGTGCTGGGTTCTCAGTACTCGGGGTGCTCGGTGCTCAGTACTCAGGGTGCTGGGTGCTCAGTGCTCAGGGTGCTGGGTGCTCAGTACTCAGGGTGCTGGGTGCTCGTTGCTCAGTACGCTGGGTGCTCAGTACTCAGGGTGCTGGCTGCCCAGTACTCAGGGTGCTCGGTGCTCAGTACTCAGGGTGCTGGGTGCTCAGTAAGCAGGGTGCTCAGTGCTTGGGGTGCTGGGTGCTCAGTACTCAGGGTGCTCAGTGCTTGGGGTGTTGGGTGCTCAGTACTCAGGGTGCTGGGTGCTCAGTGCTCAGGGTGCTGGGTGCTCAGTACTCAGGGTGCTGGGTGCTCAGTACTCAGGGTGCTGGGTGCTCAGTGCTCGGGGTGCTTGGTGCTCAGTGCTAGGGGTGCTGGCTGCTCAGTGCTCGGGGTGCTGGGTGCTCAGTGCTCGGGGTTCTGGGTGCTCCTTTGCTCGGGGCGCTGGGTGCTCAGTGCTCGGGGTGCTCGGAGCTCAGTACTCAGGGTGCTGGGTGCTCAGTGCTCGGGGTGCTCGGTGCTCAGTACTCAGGTTGCTGGGTGCTCAGAGCTCGGGGTGCTCGGTGCTCAGTACGTTGGGTGCTCACTACTCAGGTTGCTGGGTGCTCAGTGCTCAGGATGCTGGGTGCTCAGTGCTCAGGGTGCTGGGTGCTCAGTGCTCAGGGTGCTGGGTGCTCAGTACTCAGGGTGCTGGGTGCACAGTGCTCGGGGTGCTGGGTGCTCAGTGCTCAGGGTGCAGGGTGCTCAGTGCTCAGGGTGCTGGGTGCTCAGTACTCGGGGTGCTGGGTGCTCAGTACTCAGGGTGCTGGGTGCTCAGTACGCAGGGTGCTGGGTGATCAGTACTCAGGTGCTGGGTGCTCAGTGCTCAGTACTCAGGGTGCTGGGTGCTCAGTGCTCTGGGTGCTGGGTGCTCAGTGCTCAGTACTCAGTGTGCTGGGTGCTCAGTGCTCAGGGTGCAGGGTGCTCAGTACTCAGGGTGCTCGGTGCTCAGTGCTCGGGGTGCTGGGTGCTCAGTACTCAGGGTGCTCGGTGCTCAGTACTCAGGGTGCTCAGTGCTCAGTACTCAGGGTGCTCAGGCTCAGTGCTCGGGGTGCTGGGTGCTCAGTGCTCGGGGTGCTGGGTGCTCAGTGCTCGGGGTGCTGGGTGCTCAGTTCTCGGGGTGCTGGGTGCTCAGTGCTCAGGGTGCTGGGAGCTCAGTACTCAGGGTGCTCGGTGCTCAGTACTCAGGGTGCTTGGTGCTCAGTGCTCAGGGTGCTCAGTGCTCAGTACTCAGCGTGCTGGGTGCTCAGTGCTCAGGGTGCTCGGTGCTCAGTACTCAGGGTGCTCAGTGCTCAGTACTCAGGG
Organism: Microtus oregoni; assembly: GCF_018167655.1. NCBI lineage: Eukaryota > Metazoa > Chordata > Mammalia > Rodentia > Cricetidae > Microtus > Microtus oregoni. The sequence goes on from NW_024544559.1 coordinate 67,585, forward strand.
TGCTGGGTGCTCAGTGCTCATGGTGCTGGGTGCTCAGTACTCAGGGTGCTGGGTGCTCGGTGCTCAGTACGCTGGGTGCTCAGTACTCAGGGTGCTGGGTGCTCAGTACTCAGGGTGCTCGGTGCTCAGTACTCAGGGTGCTGGGTGCTCAGTGCTCGGGGTGCTGGGTGCTCAGTACTCAGGGTGCTGGGTGCACAGTGCTCGGGGTGCTCGGTGCTCAGTACGCTGGGTGCTCAGTACTCAGGGTGCTGGGTTCTCAGTACTCAGGGTGCTGGGTGCTCAGTACTCAGGGTGCTGGGTGCTTAGTACTCAGTGTGCTCAGTGCTCAGTACTTAGGGTGCTCAGTGCTCAGTGCTCGCGGTGCTGGGTGCTCAGTGCTCAGGGTGTTGGGTGCTCAGTGCTCAGGGTGCTGGGTGCTCAGTACTCCGGGTGCTCGGTGCTCAGGTTGCTGGGTGCTCAGTGCTCAGTGCACAGGGTGCTGGGTGCTCAGTGCTCAGTGCTCAGGGTGCTGGGTGCTCAGTCCTCGGGGTGCTGGGTGCTCAGGTCTCTGGGTGCTCAGTGCTCAGTCCTCAGGGTGCTGGGTGCTCAGTACTCAGGGTGCTGGGTGCTCAGTACTCAGGGAGCTCAGTGCTCGGGGTGCAGGGTGCTCAGTACTCAGGGTGCTCAGTGCTCAGTACTCAGGGTGCTCAGTGCTCAGTACTCAGTGTACTCGGTGCTCGGGGTGCTGGGTGCTCAGTCCTCAGGGTGCTGGGTGCTCAGTGCTCAGGTTGCTGGGTGCTCAGTACTCAGGGTGCTCAGTGCTCAGTACTCAGGGTGCTCAGTGCTCAGTACTCAGTGTACTCGGTGCTCAGGGTGCTGGGTGCTCAGTACTCAGGGTGCTGGGTGCTGAGTGCTCGGGGTGCTGGGTGCTCAGTGCTCGGGGTGCTGGGTGCTCATTACTCAGGGTGCTGGGTGCTCACTACTCAGGGTGCTGGGTGCTCAGTACTCAGGGTGCTGTGTGCTCAGTGCTCAGGGTGCTGGGTGCTCAGTGCTCGGGGTGCTGGGTGCTCAGTGCTCGGGGTGCTGGCGGCTCGGTGATCAGGTTGCTGGGTGCTCAGTACTTGGGGTGCTGGGTGCTCAGTACTCGGGGTGCTGGGTGCTCTGTGCTCATGGTGCTCGGTGCTCAGTACTCAGGGTGCTGGGTGCTCAGTGCTCGGGGTGCTCAGTACTCAGGGTGCTGTGTGTTCAGTGCTCAGGGTGATGGGTGCTCAGTGCTCGGGGTGCTGGGTGCTCAGTGCTCGGGGTGCTGGGTGCTCAGTACTCGGGGTGCTCGGTACTCAGTACTCAGGGTGCTTGGTGCTCAGTGCTCAGGGTACTGGGTGCTCAGTACTCAGGGTGCTCAGTGCTCGGGGTGCTGGGTGCTCAGTCCTCAGGTTGCTGGGTGCTCAGTGCTCGGGGTGCTGGGTGCTCAGTGCTCAGTACTCAGGGTGCTGGGTGCTCAGTGCTCAGGGTGCTCCGTGCTCAGTACTCAGGGTGCTCAGCGCTCAGTCCTCAGGGTGCTCAGTGCTCGCTGTGCTGGGTGCTCAGTCCTCAGGGTGCTGGGTGCTCAGTGCTCAGGGTGCTCGGTGCTCAGTGCTCAGGGTGCTGGGTGCTCAGTACTCAGGGTGCTGGGTGCTCAGTGCTCGTTGTGCTGGGTGCTCAGTACTCAATGTGCTGTGTGCTCAGTGCTCAGGGTGCTGGGTGTTCAGTGCTCAGGGTGCTCGGTGCTTAGTACTCAGGGTGCTCGGTGCTCGGGATGCTGGGTGCTCAGTGCTCGGGGTGCTGGGTGCTCAGTGCTCGGGGTGCTGGGTGCTCAGTACTCGGGTTGCTCGGTGCTCAGTACTCAGGGTGCTGGGTGCTCAGTGCTCAGGGTGCTGGGTGCTCAGTACTCAGGGTGCTGGGTGCTCGGTGCTCAGTACACAGGGTGCTGAGTGCTCAGTGCTCGGGGTGCTGGGTGCTCAGTGCTCAGGGTGCTGGGTGCTCAGTGCTCTGGGTGCTGGGTGCTCAGTGCTCGGGGTGCTGGGTGCTCAGTGCTCGGTGTGCTGGGTGCTCAGTACTCGGGTTGCTCGGTGCTCAGTACTCAGGGTGCTGGGTGCTCAGTGCTCGGGGTGCTGGGTACTCATTACTCAGGGTGCTGAGTGCTCAGTACTCAGGGTGCTCAGTGCTCGGGGTGCTGGTTGCTCAGTACTCGGGGTGCTGGGTGCTCAGTACTCAGGCTGCTGGGTGCTCAATACTCAGGGTGCTGGGTGATCAGTACTCGGGTGCTGGGTGCTCAGTGCTCAGGGTGCTGGGTGCTCAGTGCTCGGGGTGCTTGGTGCACAGTGCTCAGTACTCAGGGTGCTGGGTGCTCAGTGCTCGGGGTGCTGGGTGCTCAGTGCTCAGTGCTCAGGGTGCTCGGTGCTCAGTGGTGAGGGTGCTGGGTGCTCAGTACTCAGGGTGCTGGGTGCTCAGTGCTCGGGGTGCTGGGTGCTCAGTGCTCGGGGTGCTGGGTGCTCAGTGCTCGGGGTGCTGGGTGCTCAGTGCTCGGGGTGCTGGGTGCTCATTACTCAGGGTCCTGGGTGCTCAGTACTCAGGGTGCTGGGTGCTCAGTACTCAGGGTGCTCGGTGCTCAGTACTCAGGGTGCTGGGTGCTCAGTGCTCGGGGTGCTGGGTGCTCATTACTCAGGGTGCTTGGTGCTCAGTACTCAGGGTGCTCAGTGCTTGGGGTGCTGGGTGCTCAGTACTCACGGTGCTCAGTGCTTGGGGTGTTGGGTGCTCAGTACTCAGGGTGCTGTGTGCTCAGTGTTCGGGGTGCTGGGTGGTCAGGGCTCGGGGTGCTCGGTGCTCAGTGCTCGGGGTGCGGGGTGCTCAGTACGCGGGTTGCTCAGTGCTCAGTACTCAGGGTGCTGGGTGCTCAGTGCTCAGGGTGCTGGGTGCTCGGTACTCGGGGTGCTGTGTGCTCAATGCTCGGGGTGCTGGCTGCGCGGTGCTCAGGTTGCTGGGTGCTCAGTACTCGGGGTGCTGGGTGCTCGGTACTCGGGGTGCTGTGTGCTCAGTGCTCGGGGTGCTCGCTGCTCAGTACTCAGGGTGCTGGGTGCTCAGTGCTCGGGGTGCTCAGTACTCAGGGTGCTGGGTGCTCAGTGCTCGGGGTGCTCAGTACTCAGGGTGCTGTGTGTTCAATGCTCAGGGTGCTGGGTGCTCAGTGCTCTGGGTGCTGTGTGCTCAGTGCTCGGGGTGCTGGGTGCTCAGTACTCGGGGTGCTGGGTGCTCAGTACTCAGGGTGCTGGGTGCTCGGTGCTCAGGGTGCTGGGTCCTCAGTGCTCAGGGTGCTGGGTGCTCAGTGCTCAGTGTGCTCGGTGCTTAGTACTCAGGGTACTCGTTGCTTGGGGTGCTGGGTGCATAGTGCTCGGGGTGCTGGGTGCTCAGTGCGCGGGGTGCTGGGTGCTCAGTACTCGGAGTGCTCGGTGCTCAGTACTCAGGGTGCTGGGTGCTCAGTGCTCGGGGTGCTGGGTGCTCAGTACTCAGGGTGCTGGGTGCTCGGTGCTCAGTACGCTGGGTGCTCAGTACTCAGGGTGCTGGCTGCTCAGTACTCAGGGTGCTCGGAGCTCAGTACTCAGGGTGCTGGGTGCTCAGTGCTCGGGGTGCTCGGTGCTCAGTACTCAGGGTGCTGGGTGCTCAGTGCTCGGGGTGCTCAGTGCTCAGTACGTTGGGTGCTCTCTACTCAGGGTGCTGTGTGCTCAGTGCTCAGGGTGCTGGGTGCTCAGTGCTCAGGGTGCTCGGAGCTCAGTACTCAGGTTGCTGGGTGCTCAGTGCTCAGGGTGCTGGGTGCTCAGTACTCGGGGTGCTGGGTGCTCAGTACTCAGGGTGCTGGGTGCTCAGTACTCAGGGTGCTGGGTGATCAGTACTCGGGTGCTGGGTGCTCAGTACTCAGGGTGCTGGGTGATCAGTGCTCGGGGTGCTGGGTGCACAGTGCTCAGTACTCAGGGTGCTGGGTGCTCAGTGCTCGGGGTGCTGGGTGCTCAGTGCTCAGTACTCAGGGTGCTGGGTGCTCAGTGCTCAGGGTGCTGGATGCTCAGTACTCAGGGTGCTCAGTGCTCAGTACTCAGTGTGCTCAGTGTTCAGGTGCTGGGTGCTCAGTGCTCGGGGTGCTGGGTGCTCAGTGCTCAGGGTGCTGGGTGCTCAGTGCTCAGGGTGCTGGGTACTCAGTGCTCAGGGTGCTGGGTACTCAGTGCTCAGGGTGCTGGGTGCTCAGTCCTCAGGGTGCTGGGTACTCAGTGCTCGGGGTGCTGGGTGCTCAGTCCTCAGGGTGCTGGGTGCTCAGTGCTCAGGGTGCTGGGTGCTCAGTGCTCAGGGTGCTGGGTGCTCAGTACTCAGGGTGCTGGGTGCTCAGTGCTCAGGGTGCTGGGTGTTCAGTGCTCAGGGTGCTCAGTGCTTAGTACTCAGGGTGCTCGGTGCTCGGGGTGTTGGGTGCTCAGTGCTCGGGGTGCTATGTGCTCAGTGCTCGGGGTGCTGGGTGCTCAGTGCTCGGGGTGCTGGGTGCTCAGTGCTCGGGGTGCTGGGTGCTCAGTGCTCGGGGTGCTGGGTGCTCAGTACTCGGGTTGCTCGGTGCTCAGTACTCAGGGTGCTGGGTGCTCAGTGCTCAGTAATGCTGGGTGCTCAGTACTCAGGGTGCTGGCTGCTCAGTATTCAGGGTGCTCGGTGCTCAGTACTCAGGGTGCTGGGTGCTCAGTGCTCAGAGTGCTGTGTGCTCATTACTCAGGGTGCTGGGTGCTCAGTACTCAGGGTGCTCAGTGCTTGGGGTGCTGGGTGCTCACTACTCAGGGTGCTGGGTGCTCAGTACTCAGTGCTCGGGGTCCTCGGTGCTCAGTGCTCGGGGTGCTGGGTGCTCAGTACTCGGGTTGCTCGGTGCTCATTACTCACGGTGCTGGGTGCTCAGTGCTCAGTATGCTGGGTGCTCAGTAATCAGGGTGCTGGCTGCTCAGTATTCAGGGTGCTCGGTGCTCAGTACTCAGGGTGCTGGGTGATCAGTGCTCAGGTTGCTGGGTGCTCAGTACTCAGTGTGCTGTGTGCTCAGTACTCAGGGTGCTGGGTGCTCAGAACTCAGGGTGCTCGGTGCTCAGTACTCAGGGTGCTGGCTGCTCAGTGCTCAGGGTGCTGGGTCCTCAGTGCTCGGGGTTCTGGGTGCTCAGTGCTCAGGGTGCTGGGTGCTCAGTACTCAGGGTGCTGGGTGCTCAGTGCTCGGGGTGCTGGGGGCTAAGAACTCAGGCTGCTGGGTGCTCAGTACTCAGGGTGCTGGGTGCTCAGTGCTCGGGGTGCTGGGTGCTCAGTACTCAGGGTGATCATTGCTCAGGGTGCTGGGTGCTCAGTACTCAGGGTGCTGGGTGCTCAGTACTCAGGGTGCTCAGTGCTCAGTACTCAGGGTGCTCAGTGCTCAGTATTAAGGGTGCTCAGTGCTCAGGTTGCTGGGTGCTCAGTGCCCAGGGTGCTCGGTGCTCAGTACTCAGGGTGCTGGGTGCTCAGTGCTCAGGGTGCTGGGTGCTCAGTGCTCAGGGTGCTGGGTGCTCAGTGCTCAGGGTGCTGGGTGCTCAGTACTCAGGGTGATCAGTGCTCGGGGTGCTGGGTGCTCAGTGCTCGGGGTGCTCGGTGCTCAGTACTCGGGGTGCTCAGTGCTCAGTACTCAGGGTGCTGGGTGCTCAGTGCTCAGGGTGCTGGGTGCACAGTACTCAGGGTGCTGGGTGCTCGGTGCTCAGTACACTGGGTGCTCAGTACTCAGGGTGCTGGGTGCTCAGTACTCAGGGTGCTGGGTGCTCAGTACTCAGGGTGCTCGGTGCTCAGTACTCAGGGTGCTGGGTGATCAGTGCTCACGGTGCTCGGTGCTCAGTACGCTGGGTGCTCAGTACTCAGGGTGCTGGGTGCTCAGTACTCAGGGTGCTGGGTGCTCAGTACTCAGGGTGCAGGGTGCTTAGTACTCAGGGTGCGGGGTGCTCAGTGCTCGGGGTGCTGGGTGCTCAGTGCTCGGGGTGCTCGGTGCTCAGTGCTCGGGGTGCTTGGTGCTCAGTAATCAGGGTGCTGGGTGCTCAGTACTCGTTGTGCTGGGTGCTCAGTGCTCAGGGTGCTCGGTGCTCAGTGCTCGGGGTGCTGGGTGCTCAGTACTCAGGGAGCTCGGTGCTCAGTACTCAGGGTGTTCAGTGCTCAGTACTCAGGGTGCTCAGGCTCAGTGCTCGGGGTGCTGTGTACTCAGTGCTCGGGGTGCTGGGTGCTCCGTGCTCGGGGTGCTGGGTGCTCAGTGATCAGGGTGCTGGGTGCTCAGTATTCAGCGTGCTGGGTGCTCAGTACTCAGGGTGCTCGGTGCTCAGTACTCAGGGTGCTCGGAGCTCAGTACTCAGGGTGCTGGGTGCTCAGTGCTCGGGGTGCTCGGTGCTCAGTACTCAGGGTGCTGGGTGCTCAGTGCTCGGGGTGCTCAGTGCTCAGTACGTTGGGTGCTCTCTACTCAGGGTGCTGTGTGCTCAGTGCTCAGGGTGCTGGGTGCTCAGTGCTCAGGGTGCTCAGAGCTCAGTACTCAGGGTGCTGGGTGCTCAGTGCTCAGGGTGCTGGGTGCTCAGTGCTCAGGGTGCTGGGTGCTCAGTGCTCAGGGTGCTGGGTGCTCAGTGCTCAGGGTGCTGGGTGCTCAGTGCTCAGGGTGCTGGGTGCTCAGTACTCAGGGTGCTCAGTGCTCGGGGTGCTGGGTGCTCAGTGCTCGGGGTGCTCGGTGCTCAGTACTCGGGGTGCTCAGTGCTCAGTACTCAGGGTGCTGGGTGCTCAGTGCTCAGGGTGCTGGGTGCTCAGTACTCAGGGTGCTGGGTGCTCGGTGCTCAGTACACTGGGTGCTCAGTACTCAGGGTGCTGGGTGCTCAGTACTCAGGGTGCTGGGTGCTCAGTACTCAGGGTGCTCGGTGCTCAGTACTCAGGGTGCTGGGTGATCAGTGCTCGCGGTGCTCGGTGCTCAGTACGCTGGGTGCTCAGTACTCAGGGTGCTGGGTGCTCAGTACTCAGGGTGCTGGGTGCTCAGTACTCAGGGTGCAGGGTGCTTAGTACTCAGGGTGCGGGGTGCTCAGTGCTCGGGGTGCTGGGTGCTCAGTGCTCGGGGTGCTCGGTGCTCAGTGCTCGGGGTGCTTGGTGCTCAGTAATCAGGGTGCTGGGTGCTCAGTACTCGTTGTGCTGGGTGCTCAGTGCTCAGGGTGCACGGTGCTCAGTGCTCGGGGTGCTGGGTGCTCAGTACTCAGGGAGCTCGGTGCTCAGTACTCAGGGTGTTCAGTGCTCAGTACTCAGGGTGCTCAGGCTCAGTGCTCGGGGAGCTGTGTGCTCAGTGCTCGGGGTGCTGGGTGCTCCGTGCTCGGGGTGCTGGGTGCTCAGTGCTCAGGGTGCTGGGTGCTCAGTACTCAGCGTGCTGGGTGCTCAGTACTCAGGGTGCTCGGTGCTCAGTACTCAGGGTGCTCGGAGCTCAGTACTCAGGGTGCTGGGTGCTCAGTGCTCGGGGTGCTCGGTGCTCAGTACTCAGGGTGCTGGGTGCTCAGTGCTCGGGGTGCTCAGTGCTCAGTACGTTGGGTGCTCTCTACTCAGGGTGCTGTGTGCTCAGTGCTCAGGGTGCTGGGTGCTCAGTGCTCAGGGTGCTCGGAGCTCAGTACTCAGGGTGCTGGGTGCTCAGTGCTCAGGGTGCTGGGTGCTCAGTACTCGGGGTGCTAGGTGCTCAGTACTCAGGGTGCTGGGTGCTCAGTACTCAGGGTGCTGGGTGATCAGTACTCGGGTGCTGGGTGCTCAGTACTCAGGGTGCTGGGTGATCAGTGCTCGGGGTGCTGGGTGCACAGTGCTCAGTACTCAGGGTGCTGGGTGCTCAGTGCTCGGGGTGCTGGGTGCTCAGTGCTCAGTACTCAGGGTGCTGGGTGCTCAGTGCTCAGGGTGCTGGGTGCTCAGTACTCAGGGTGCTCAGTGCTCAGTACTCAGGGTGCTCAGTACTCGGAGTGCTCGGTGCTCAGTACTCAGGGTGCTGGGTGCTCAGTGCTCGGGGTGCTGGGTGCTCAGTACTCAGGGTGCTGGGTGCTCGGTGCTCAGTACGCTGGGTGCTCAGTACTCAGGGTGCTGGCTGCTCAGTACTCAGGGTGCTCGGAGCTCAGTACTCAGGGTGCTGGGTGCTCAGTGCTCGGGGTGCTCGGTGCTCAGTACTCAGGGTGCTGGGTGCTCAGTGCTCGGGGTGCTCAGTGCTCAGTACGTTGGGTGCTCTCTACTCAGGGTGCTGTGTGCTCAGTGCTCAGGGTGCTGGGTGCTCAGTGCTCAGGGTGCTCGGAGCTCAGTACTCAGGTTGCTGGGTGCTCAGTGCTCAGGGTGCTGGGTGCTCAGTACTCGGGGTGCTGGGTGCTCAGTACTCAGGGTGCTGGGTGCTCAGTACTCAGGGTGCTGGGTGATCAGTACTCGGGTGCTGGGTGCTCAGTACTCAGGGTGCTGGGTGATCAGTGCTCGGGGTGCTGGGTGCACAGTGCTCAGTACTCAGGGTGCTGGGTGCTCAGTGCTCGGGGTGCTGGGTGCTCAGTGCTCAGTACTCAGGGTGCTGGGTGCTCAGTGCTCAGGGTGCTGGATGCTCAGTACTCAGGGTGCTCAGTGCTCAGTACTCAGTGTGCTCAGTGTTCAGGTGCTGGGTGCTCAGTGCTCGGGGTGCTGGGTGCTCAGTGCTCAGGGTGCTGGGTGCTCAGTGTTCAGGGTGCTGGGTACTCAGTGCTCAGGGTGCTGGGTACTCAGTGCTCAGGGTGCTGGGTGCTCAGTCCTCAGGGTGCTGGGTACTCAGTGCTCGGGGTGCTGGGTGCTCAGTCCTCAGGGTGCTGGGTGCTCAGTGCTCAGGGTGCTGGGTGCTCAGTGCTCAGGGTGCTGGGTGCTCAGTACTCAGGGTGCTGGGTGCTCAGTGCTCAGGGTGCTGGGTGTTCAGTGCTCAGGGTGCTCAGTGCTTAGTACTCAGGGTGCTCGGTGCTCGGGGTGCTGGGTGCTCAGTGCTCGGGGTGCTATGTGCTCAGTGCTCGGGGTGCTGGGTGCTCAGTGCTCGGGGTGCTGGGTGCTCAGTGCTCGGGGTGCTGGGTGCTCAGTGCTCGGGGTGCTGGGTGCTCAGTACTCGGGTTGCTCGGTGCTCAGTACTCAGGGTGCTGGGTGCTCAGTGCTCAGTAATGCTGGGTGCTCAGTACTCAGGGTGCTGGCTGCTCAGTATTCAGGGTGCTCGGTGCTCAGTACTCAGGGTGCTGGGTGCTCAGTGCTCAGAGTGCTGTGTGCTCATTACTCAGGGTGCTGGGTGCTCAGTACTCAGGGTGCTCAGTGCTTGGGGTGCTGGGTGCTCACTACTCAGGGTGCTGGGTGCTCAGTACTCAGTGCTCGGGGTCCTCGGTGCTCAGTGCTCGGGGTGCTGGGTGCTCAGTACTCGGGTTGCTCGGTGCTCAGTACTCACGGTGCTGGGTGCTCAGTGCTCAGTATGCTGGGTGCTCAGTACTCAGGGTGCTGGCTGCTCAGTATTCAGGGTGCTCGGTGCTCAGTACTCAGGGTGCTGGGTGATCAGTGCTCAGGTTGCTGGGTGCTCAGTACTCAGTGTGCTGTGTGCTCAGTACTCAGGGTGCTGGGTGCTCAGAACTCAGGGTGCTCGGTGCTCAGTACTCAGGGTGCTGGCTGCTCAGTGCTCAGGGTGCTGGGTCCTCAGTGCTCGGGGTTCTGGGTGCTCAGTGCTCAGGGTGCTGGGTGCTCAGTACTCAGGGTGCTGGGTGCTCAGTGCTCGGGGTGCTGGGGGCTAAGAACTCAGGCTGCTGGGTGCTCAGTACTCAGGGTGCTGGGTGCTCAGTGCTCGGGGTGCTGGGTGCTCAGTACTCAGGGTGATCATTGCTCAGGGTGCTGGGTGCTCAGTACTCAGGGTGCTGGGTGCTCAGTACTCAGGGTGCTCAGTGCTCAGTACTCAGGGTGCTCAGTGCTCAGTATTAAGGGTGCTCAGTGCTCAGGTTGCTGGGTGCTCAGTGCCCAGGGTGCTCGGTGCTCAGTTCTCAGGGTGCTGGGTGCTCAGTGCTCAGGGTGCTGGGTGCTCAGTGCTCAGGGTGCTGGGTGCTCAGTGCTCAGGGTGCTGGGTGCTCAGTACTCAGGGTGCTCAGTGCTCGGGGTGCTGGGTGCTCAGTGCTCGGGGTGCTCGGTGCTCAGTACTCGGGGTGCTCAGTGCTCAGTACTCAGGGTGCTGGGTGCTCAGTGCTCAGGGTGCTGGGTGCTCAGTACTCAGGGTGCTGGGTGCTCGGTGCTCAGTACACTGGGTGCTCAGTACTCAGGGTGCTGGGTGCTCAGTACTCAGGGTGCTGGGTGCTCAGTACTCAGGGTGCTCGGTGCTCAGTACTCAGGGTGCTGGGTGATCAGTGCTCACGGTGCTCGGTGCTCAGTACGCTGGGTGCTCAGTACTCAGGGTGCTGGGTGCTCAGTACTCAGGGTGCTGGGTGCTCAGTACTCAGGGTGCAGGGTGCTTAGTACTCAGGGTGCGGGGTGCTCAGTGCTCGGGGTGCTGGGTGCTCAGTGCTCGGGGTGCTCGGTGCTCAGTGCTCGGGGTGCTTGGTGCTCAGTAATCAGGGTGCTGGGTGCTCAGTACTCGTTGTGCTGGGTGCTCAGTGCTCAGGGTGCTCGGTGCTCAGTGCTCGGGGTGCTGGGTGCTCAGTACTCAGGGAGCTCGGTGCTCAGTACTCAGGGTGTTCAGTGCTCAGTACTCAGGGTGCTCAGGCTCAGTGCTCGGGGTGCTGTGTACTCAGTGCTCGGGGTGCTGGGTGCTCCGTGCTCGGGGTGCTGGGTGCTCAGTGATCAGGGTGCTGGGTGCTCAGTATTCAGCGTGCTGGGTGCTCAGTACTCAGGGTGCTCGGTGCTCAGTACTCAGGGTGCTCGGAGCTCAGTACTCAGGGTGCTGGGTGCTCAGTGCTCGGGGTGCTCGGTGCTCAGTACTCAGGGTGCTGGGTGCTCAGTGCTCGGGGTGCTCAGTGCTCAGTACGTTGGGTGCTCTCTACTCAGGGTGCTGGGTGCTCAGTGCTCAGGGTGCTGGGTGCTCAGTGCTCAGGGTGCTGGGTGCTCAGTGCTCAGGGTGCTGGGTGCTCAGTGCTCAGGGTGCTGGGTGCTCAGTGCTCAGGGTGCTGGGTGCTCAGTACTCAGGGTGCTCAGTGCTCGGGGTGCTGGGTGCTCAGTGCTCGGGGTGCTCGGTGCTCAGTACTCGGGGTGCTCAGTGCTCAGTACTCAGGGTGCTGGGTGCTCAGTGCTCAGGGTGCTGGGTGCTCAGTACTCAGGGTGCTGGGTGCTCGGTGCTCAGTACACTGGGTGCTCAGTACTCAGGGTGCTGGGTGCTCAGTACTCAGGGTGCTGGGTGCTCAGTACTCAGGGTGCTCGGTGCTCAGTACTCAGGGTGCTGGGTGATCAGTGCTCGCGGTGCTCGGTGCTCAGTACGCTGGGTGCTCAGTACTCAGGGTGCTTGGTGCTCAGTACTCAGGGTGCTGGGTGCTCAGTACTCAGGGTGCAGGGTGCTTAGTACTCAGGGTGCGGGGTGCTCAGTGCTCGGGGTGCTGGGTGCTCAGTGCTCGGGGTGCTCGGTGCTCAGTGCTCGGGGTGCTTGGTGCTCAGTAATCAGGGTGCTGGGTGCTCAGTACTCGTTGTGCTGGGTGCTCAGTGCTCAGGGTGCACGGTGCTCAGTGCTCGGGGTGCTGGGTGCTCAGTACTCAGGGAGCTCGGTGCTCAGTACTCAGGGTGTTCAGTGCTCAGTACTCAGGGTGCTCAGGCTCAGTGCTCGGGGAGCTGTGTGCTCAGTGCTCGGGGTGCTGGGTGCTCCGTGCTCGGGGTGCTGGGTGCTCAGTGCTCAGGGTGCTGGGTGCTCAGTACTCAGCGTGCTGGGTGCTCAGTACTCAGGGTGCTCGGTGCTCAGTACTCAGGGTGCTCGGAGCTCAGTACTCAGGGTGCTGGGTGCTCAGTGCTCGGGGTGCTCGGTGCTCAGTACTCAGGGTGCTGGGTGCTCAGTGCTCGGGGTGCTCAGTGCTCAGTACGTTGGGTGCTCTCTACTCAGGGTGCTGTGTGCTCAGTGCTCAGGGTGCTGGGTGCTCAGTGCTCAGGGTGCTCGGAGCTCAGTACTCAGGGTGCTGGGTGCTCAGTGCTCAGGGTGCTGGGTGCTCAGTACTCGGGGTGCTAGGTGCTCAGTACTCAGGGTGCTGGGTGCTCAGTACTCAGGGTGCTGGGTGATCAGTACTCGGGTGCTGGGTGCTCAGTACTCAGGGTGCTGGGTGATCAGTGCTCGGGGTGCTGGGTGCACAGTGCTCAGTACTCAGGGTGCTGGGTGCTCAGTGCTCGGGGTGCTGGGTGCTCAGTGCTCAGTACTCAGGGTGCTGGGTGCTCAGTGCTCAGGGTGCTGGGTGCTCAGTACTCAGGGTGCTCAGTGCTCAGTACTCAGGGTGCTCAGTGTTCAGGGTGCTGGGTGCTCAGTGCTCGGGGTGCTGGGTGCTCAGTGCTCAGGGTGCTGGGTGCTCAGTGCTCAGGGTGCTGGGTACTCAGTGCTCAGGGTGCTGGGTACTCAGTGCTCGGTGTGCTGGGTGCTCAGTCCTCAGGGTGCTGGGTACTCAGTGCTCGGGGTGCTGGGTGCTCAGTCCTCAGGGTGCTGGGTGCTCAGTGCTCAGGGTGCTGGGTGCTCAGTGCTCAGGGTGCTGGGTGCTCAGTACTCAGGGTGCTGGGTGCTCAGTGCTCAGGGTGCTGGGTGTTCAGTGCTCAGGGTGCTCAGTGCTTAGTACTCAGGGTGCTCGGTGCTCGGGGTGCTGGGTGCTCAGTGCTCGGGGTGCTGGGTGCTCAGTACTCGGGTTGCTGCGTGCTCAGTGCTCAGGGTGCTGGGTGCTCAGTGCTCAGGGTGCTGGGTGCTCAGTACTCAGGGTGCTGGGTGCTCAGTGCTCAGGGTGCTGGGTGTTCAGTTCTCAGGGTGCTCAGTGCTTAGTACTCAGGGTGCTCGGTGCTCGGGGTGCTGGGTGCTCAGTGCTCGGGGTGCTGGGTGCTCAGTGCTCGGGGTGCTGGGTGCTCAGTGCTCGGGGTGCTGGGTGCTCAGTACTCGGGTTGCTCGGTGCTCAGTACTCAGGGTGCTGGGTGCTCAGTGCTCAGCATGCTGGGTGCTCAGTACTCAGGGTGCTGGCTGCTCAGTATTCAGGGTGCTCGGTGCTCAGTACTCAGGGTGCTAGGTGCTCAGTGCTCGGGGTGCTGTGTGCTCATTAATCAGGGTGCTGGGTGCTCAGTACTCAGGGTGCTCAGTGCTTGGGGTGCTGGGTGCTCACTACTCAGGGTGCTGGGTGCTCAGTACTCAGTGCTCGGGGTCCTCGGTGCTCAGTGCTCGGGGTGCTGGGTGCTCAGTACTCGGGTTGCTAGGTGCTCAGTACTCAGGGTGCTGGGTGCTCAGTGCTCAGTATGCTGGGTGCTCAGTACTCAGGGTGCTGGCTGCTCAGTATTCAGGGTGCTCTGTGCTCAGTACTCAGGGTGCTGGGTGATCAGTGCTCAGGTTGCTGGGTGCTCAGTACTCAGTGTGCTGTGTGCTCAGTACTCAGGGTGCTGGGTGCTCAGAACTCAGGGTGCTCGGTGCTCAGTACTCAGGGTGCTGGCTGCTCAGTGCTCAGGGTGCTGGGTCCTCAGTGCTCGGGGTTCTGGGTGCTCAGTGCTCAGGGTGCTGGGTGCTCAGTACTCAGGGTGCTGGGTGCTCAGTGCTCGGGGTGCTGGGGGCTCAGTACTCAGGCTGCTGGGTGCTCAGTACTCAGGGTGCTGGGTGCTCAGTGCTCGGGGTGCTGGGTGCTCAGTACTCAGGGTGATCATTGCTCAGGGTGCTGGGTGCTCAGTACTCAGGGTGCTGGGTGCTCAGTACTCAGGGTGCTCAGTGCTCAGTACTCAGGGTGCTCAGTGCTCAGTATTAAGGGTGCTCAGTGCTCAGGTTGCTGGGTGCTCAGTGCTCAGGGTGCTCGGTGCTCAGTACTCAGGGTGCTGGGTGCTCAGTGCTCAGGGTGCTGGGTGCTCAGTGCTCAGGGTGCTGGGTGCTCAGTACTCAGGGTGCTCAGTGCTCGGGGTGCTGGGTGCTCAGTGCTCGGGGTGCTCGGTGCTCAGTACTCGGGGTGCTCAGTGCTCAGTACTCAGGGTGCTGGGTGCTCAGTGCTCAGGGTGCTGGGTGCTCAGTACTCAGGGTGCTGCGTGCTCGGTGCTCAGTACACTGGGTGCTCAGTACTCAGGGTGCTGGGTGCTCAGTACTCAGGGTGCTGGGTGCTCAGTACTCAGGGTGCTCGGTGCTCAGTACTCAGGGTGCTGGGTGATCAGTGCTCGCGGTGCTCGGTGCTCAGTACGCTGGGTGCTCAGTACTCAGGGTGCTGGGTGCTCAGTACTCAGGGTGCTGGGTGCTCAGTACTCAGGGTGCAGGGTGCTTAGTACTCAGGGTGCTGGGTGCTCAGTGCTCGGGGTGCTGGGTGCTCAGTGCTCGGGGTGCTCGGTGCTCAGTGCTCGGGGTGCTTGGTGCTCAGTAATCAGGGTGCTGGGTGCTCAGTACTCGTTGTGCTGGGTGCTCAGTGCTCAGGGTGCTCGGTGCTCAGTGCTCGGGGTGCTGGGTGCTCAGTACTCAGGGAGCTCGGTGCTCAGTACTCAGGGTGTTCAGTGCTCAGTACTCAGGGTGCTCAGGCTCAGTGCTCGGGGTGCTGTGTGCTCAGTGCTCGGGGTGCTGGGTGCTCCGTGCTCGGGGTGCTGGGTGCTCAGTGCTCAGGGTGCTGGGTGCTCAGTACTCAGCGTGCTGGGTGCTCAGTACTCAGGGTGCTCGGTGCTCAGTACTCAGGGGGCTGGGTGCCCAGTGCTCAGGGTGCTCAGTGCTCAGTACTCAGCGTGCTGGGTGCTCAGTGGTCAGGGTGCTTGGTGCTCAGTACTCAGGGTGCTCAGTGCTCCGTACTCAGCGTGCTGGGTGCTCAGTGCTCAGGGTGCTGGGTGCTCAGTACTCAGGGTGCTGGTTGCTCAGTACTCAGGGTGCTCAGTGCTCAGTACTCAGGGTGCTCAGGGCTCAGGGTGCTGGGTGGTCACTGCTCGGGGTGCTGGGTGGTCAGTGCTCAGGGTGCTGGGTGCTCAGTGCTCAGGGTGCTCGGTGCTCAGTGCTCAAGGTGCTGGGTGCTCAGTACTCAGGGTGCTGGGTGCCCAGTACGCAGGATGCTCAGTGCTCAGTACTCAGGGTGCTCAGTGCTCAGTACTCAGGGTGCTCAGTGCTCAGGGTGCTGGGTGCTCAGTGCTCGGGGTGCTGGGTGCTCAGTCCTCAGGGTGCTGGGTGCTCAGTGCTCAGGGTGCTGGGTGCTCAGTGCTCAGGGTGCTCGGTGCTTAGTACTCAGGGTGCTCGTTGCTCGGGGTGCTGGGTGCTCAGTGTTCGGGGTGCTGGGTGCTCAGTACTCGGGGTGCTCGGTGCTCATTACTAAGGGTGCTGGGTGCTCAGTGCTCAGGGTGCTGGGTGCTCATTACTCAGGGTGCTGGGTGCTCTGTGCTCAGTACGCTGGGTGCTCAGTACTCAGGGTGCTGGCTGCTCAGTACTCAGGGTGCTCGGTGCTCAGTACTCAGGGTGCTGCGTGCTCAGTGCTCAGGGTGCTGGGTGCTCATTACTCAGGGTGCTGGGTGCTCAGTACTCAGTGTGCTCAGTGCTTGGGGTGCTGGGTGCTCAGTACTCAGGGTGCTCAGTGCTTGGGGTGTTGGGTGCTCAGTACTCAGTGTGCTGGGTGCTCAATGCTCAGGGTGCTGGGTGCTCAGTACTCAGGGTGCTGGGTGCTCAGTACTCAGGGTGATGGGTGCTCAGTGCTCGGGGTTCTGGGTGCTCAGTGCTCAGGGTGCTGGGTGCTCAGTGCTCGGGGTGCTGGGTGCTCAGTGCTCGGGGTTCTGGTTGCTCAGTGCTCGGGGCGCTGGATGCTCAGTGCTCGGGGCGCTGGGTGCTCAGTGCTCGGGGTGCTCGGAGCTCAGTACTCTGGTTGCTGGGTGCTCCGTGCTCGCGGTGCTCGGTGCTCAGTACTCAGGGTGCTGGGTGCTCAGTGCTCGGGGCGCTCGGTGCTCAGTACGTGTTGGGTGCTCACTACTCAGGGTGCTGGGTGCTCAGTGCTCAGTGTGCTGGGTGCTTAGTGCTCAGGGTGCTGGGTGCTCAGTACTCAGGGTGCTGGGTGTGCAGTGCTTGGGATGCTGGGTTCTCAGTGCTCAGGGTGCTGGGTGCTCAGTGCTCAGGGTGCTGGGTTCTCAGTACTCGGGGTGCTGGGTGCTCAGTACTCAGGGAGCTGGGTGCTCAGTACTCCGGGTGCTGGGTGATCAGTACTCGGGTGCTGGGTGCTCAGTGCTCAGGGTGCTGGGTGCTCAGTGCTCGGGGTGCTCGGTGCTCAGTACTCAGGGTGCTCAGTGCTCAGTATTCAGGGTGCTCAGTGCTCAGGGTGCTGGGTGCTCAGTGCTCAGGGTGCTGGGTGCTCAGTGCTCAGGGTGCTGGGTGCTCAGTGCTCAGGGTGCTGGGTGCTCAGTGCTCCGTACTCAGGGTGCTGGGTGCTCAGTGCTCAGGGTGCTGGGTGCTCAGTGCTCGGGGTGCTGGGTGCTCAGTGCTCAGTACTCAGGGTGCTGGGTGCTCAGTGCTCAGGGTGCTGGGTGCTCAGTACTCAGGGTGCTCAGTGCTCAGTACTCAGGGTGCTCAGTGCTCAGTACTCAGGGTGCTCAGTGTTCAGGGTGCTGGGTGCTCAGTGCTCGGGGTGCTGGGTGCTCAGTGCTCAGGGTGCTGGGTGCTCAGTGCTCAGGGTGCTGGGTACTCAGTGCTCAGGGTGCTGGGTACTCAGTGCTCGGTGTGCTGGGTGCTCAGTCCTCAGGGTGCTGGGTACTCAGTGCTCGGGGTGCTGGGTGCTCAGTCCTCAGGGTGCTGGGTGCTCAGTGCTCAGGGTGCTGGGTGCTCAGTGCTCAGGGTGCTGGGTGCTCAGTACTCAGGGTGCTGGGTGCTCAGTGCTCAGGGTGCTGGGTGTTCAGTGCTCAGGGTGCTCAGTGCTTAGTACTCAGGGTGCTCGGTGCTCGGGGTGCTGGGTGCTCAGTGCTCGGGGTGCTGGGTGCTCAGTACTCGGGTTGCTGGGTGCTCAGTGCTCAGGGTGCTGGGTGCTCAGTGCTCAGGGTGCTGGGTGCTCAGTACTCAGGGTGCTGGGTGCTCAGTGCTCAGGGTGCTGGGTGTTCAGTGCTCAGGGTGCTCAGTGCTTAGTACTCAGGGTGCTCGGTGCTCGGGGTGCTGGGTGCTCAGTGCTCGGGGTGCTGGGTGCTCAGTGCTCGGGGTGCTGGGTGCTCAGTGCTCGGGGTGCTGGGTGCTCAGTACTCGGGTTGCTCGGTGCTCAGTACTCAGGGTGCTGGGTGCTCAGTGCTCAGCATGCTGGGTGCTCAGTACTCAGGGTGCTGGCTGCTCAGTATTCAGGGTGCTCGGTGCTCAGTACTCAGGGTGCTAGGTGCTCAGTGCTCGGGGTGCTGTGTGCTCATTACTCAGGGTGCTGGGTGCTCAGTACTCAGGGTGCTCAGTGCTTGGGGTGCTGGGTGCTCACTACTCAGGGTGCTGGGTGCTCAGTACTCAGTGCTCGGGGTCCTCGGTGCTCAGTGCTCGGGGTGCTGGGTGCTCAGTACTCGGGTTGCTAGGTGCTCAGTACTCAGGGTGCTGGGTGCTCAGTGCTCAGTATGCTGGGTGCTCAGTACTCAGGGTGCTGGCTGCTCAGTATTCAGGGTGCTCTGTGCTCAGTACTCAGGGTGCTGGGTGATCAGTGCTCAGGTTGCTGGGTGCTCAGTACTCAGTGTGCTGTGTGCTCAGTACTCAGGGTGCTGGGTGCTCAGAACTCAGGGTGCTCGGTGCTCAGTACTCAGGGTGCTGGCTGCTCAGTGCTCAGGGTGCTGGGTCCTCAGTGCTCGGGGCTCTGGGTGCTCAGTGCTCAGGGTGCTGGGTGCTCAGTACTCAGGGTGCTGGGTGCTCAGTGCTCGGGGTGCTGGGGGCTCAGTACTCAGGCTGCTGGGTGCTCAGTACTCAGGGTGCTGGGTGCTCAGTGCTCGGGGTGCTGGGTGCTCAGTACTCAGGGTGATCATTGCTCAGGGTGCTGGGTGCTCAGTACTCAGGGTGCTGGGTGCTCAGTACTCAGGGTGCTCAGTGCTCAGTACTCAGGGTGCTCAGTGCTCAGTATTAAGGGTGCTCAGTGCTCAGGTTGCTGGGTGCTCAGTGCTCAGGGTGCTCGGTGCTCAGTACTCAGGGTGCTGGGTGCTCAGTGCTCAGGGTGCTGGGTGCTCAGTGCTCAGGGTGCTGGGTGCTCAGTGCTCAGGGTGCTGGGTGCTCAGTACTCAGGGTGCTCAGTGCTCGGGGTGCTGGGTGCTCAGTGCTCGGGGTGCTCGGTGCTCAGTACTCGGGGTGCTCAGTGCTCAGTACTCAGGGTGCTGGGTGCTCAGTGCTCAGGGTGCTGGGTGCTCAGTACTCAGGGTGCTGGGTGCTCGGTGCTCAGTACACTGGGTGCTCAGTACTCAGGGTGCTGGGTGCTCAGTACTCAGGGTGCTGGGTGCTCAGTACTCAGGGTGCTGGGTGCTCAGTACTCAGGGTGCTGGGTGCTCAGTACTCAGGGTGCAGGGTGCTTAGTACTCAGGGTGCTGGGTGCTCAGTGCTCGGGGTGCTGGGTGCTCAGTGCTCGGGGTGCTCGGTGCTCAGTGCTCGGGGTGCTTGGTGCTCAGTAATCAGGGTGCTGGGTGCTCAGTACTCGTTGTGCTGGGTGCTCAGTGCTCAGGGTGCTCGGTGCTCAGTGCTCGGGGTGCTGGGTGCTCAGTACTCAGGGAGCTCGGTGCTCAGTACTCAGGGTGTTCAGTGCTCAGTACTCAGGGTGCTCAGGCTCAGTGCTCGGGGTGCTGTGTGCTCAGTGCTCGGGGTGCTGGGTGCTCCGTGCTCGGGGTGCTGGGTGCTCAGTGCTCAGGGTGCTGGGTGCTCAGTACTCAGCGTGCTCCGTGCTCAGTACTCAGGGTGCTCGGTGCTCAGTACTCAGGGGGCTGGGTGCCCAGTGCTCAGGGTGCTCAGTGCTCAGTACTCAGCGTGCTGGGTGCTCAGTGGTCAGGGTGCTTGGTGCTCAGTACTCAGGGTGCTCAGTGCTCCGTACTCAGCGTGCTGGGTGCTCAGTGCTCAGGGTGCTGGGTGCTCAGTACTCAGGGTGCTGGGTGCTCAGTACTCAGGGTGCTCAGTGCTCAGTACTCAGGGTGCTCAGGGCTCAGGGTGCTGGGTGGTCACTGCTCGGGGTGCTGGGTGGTCAGTGCTCAGGGTGCTGGGTGCTCAGTGCTCAGGGTGCTCGGTGCTCAGTGCTCAGGGTGCTGGGTGCTCAGTACTCAGGGTGCTGGGTGCTCAGTACGCAGGGTGCTCAGTGCTCAGTACTCAGGGTGCTCAGTGCTCAGTACTCAGGGTGCTCAGTGCTCAGGGTGCTGGGTGCTCAGTGCTCGGGGTGCTGGGTGCTCAGTCCTCAGGGTGCTGGGTGCTCAGTGCTCAGGGTGCTGGGTGCTCAGTGCTCAGGGTGCTCGGTGCTTAGTACTCAGGGTGCTCGTTGCTCGGGGTGCTAGGTGCTCAGTGCTCGGGGTGCTGGGTGCTCAGTGTTCGGGGTGCTGGGTGCTCAGTACTCGGGGTGCTCGGTGCTCATTACTAAGGGTGCTGGGTGCTCAGTGCTCAGGGTGCTGGGTGCTCATTACTCAGGGTGCTGGGTGCTCTGTGCTCAGTACGCTGGGTGCTCAGTACTCAGGGTGCTGGCTGCTCAGTACTCAGGGTGCTCGGTGCTCAGTACTCAGGGTGCTGCGTGCTCAGTGCTCAGGGTGCTGGGTGCTCATTACTCAGGGTGCTGGGTGCTCAGTACTCAGTGTGCTCAGTGCTTGAGGTGCTGGGTGCTCAGTACTCAGGGTGCTCAGTGCTTGGGGTGTTGGGTGCTCAGTACTCAGTGTGCTGGGTGCTCAATGCTCAGGGTGCTGGGTGCTCAGTACTCAGGGTGCTGGGTGCTCAGTACTCAGGGTGATGGGTGCTCAGTGCTCGGGGTTCTGGGTGCTCAGTGCTCGGGGTGCTGGGTGCTCAGTGCTCGGGGTGCTGGGTGCTCAGTGCTCGGGGTTCTGGTTGCTCAGTGCTCGGTGCGCTGGATGCTCAGTGCTCGGGGCGCTGGGTGCTCAGTGCTCGGGGTGCTCGGAGCTCAGTACTCTGGTTGCTGGGTGCTCCGTGCTCGCGGTGCTCGGTGCTCAGTACTCAGGGTGCTGGGTGCTCAGTGCTCGGGGCGCTCGGTGCTCAGTACGTGTTGGGTGCTCACTACTCAGGGTGCTGGGTGCTCAGTGCTCAGTGTGCTGGGTGCTCAGTGCTCAGGGTGCTGGGTGCTCAGTACTCAGGGTGCTGGGTGTGTAGTGCTTGGGAT
Source organism: Microtus oregoni (assembly GCF_018167655.1). NCBI lineage: Eukaryota > Metazoa > Chordata > Mammalia > Rodentia > Cricetidae > Microtus > Microtus oregoni. The sequence goes on from NW_024544559.1 coordinate 88,011, forward strand.
GCTGGGTTCTCAGTGCTCTGGGTGCTGGGTGCTCAGTGCTCAGGGTGCTGGGTTCTCAGTACTCGGGGTGCTGGGTGCTCAGTACTCAGGGAGCTGGGTGCTCAGTACTCCGGGTGCTGGGTGATCAGTACTCGGGTGCTGGGTGCTCAGTGCTCAGGGTGCTGGGTGCTCAGTGCTCGGGGTGCTCGGTGCTCAGTACTCAGGGTGCTCAGTGCTCAGTATTCAGGGTGCTCAGTGCTCAGGGTGCTGGGTGCTCAGTGCTCAGGGTGCTGGGTGCTCAGTGCTCAGGGTGCTGGGTGCTCAGTGCTCAGGGTGCTGGGTGCTCAGTGCTCAGTACTCAGGGTGCTGGGTGCTCAGTGCTCGGGGTGCTGGGTGCTCAGTGCTCAGTACTCAGGGTGCTGGGTGCTCAGTGCTCGGGGTGCTCGGTGCTCAGTACTCAGGGTGCTCAGTGCTCAGTATTCAGGGTGCTGGGTGCTCAGTGCTCAGTACTCAGGGTGCTGGGTGCTCAGTGCTCGGGGTGCTGGGTGCTCAGTGCTCAGTACTCAGGGTGCTGGGTGCTCAGTGCTCTGGGTGCTCGGTGCTCAGTACGCTGGTTGCTCAGTTCTCAGGGTGCTGGGTGCTCAGTACTCAGGGTGCTGGGTGCTTAGTACTCAGGGTGCTGGGTGTTCAGTGCTCGGGGTGCTGGGTGCTCAGTGCTCAGTACTCAGGGTGCTGGGTGCTCAGTGCTCAGGGTGCTGGGTGCTCAGTGCTCGGGGTGCTGGGTGCTCAGTACTCCGGGTGCTGGGTGCTCAGTACTCAGGGTGCTGGGTGCTCAGTACTCAGGGTGCTGGGTGCTCAGTACTCCGGTGCTGGGTGCTCAGTGCTCAGGGTGCTGGGTGCTCAGTGCTCGGGGTGCTGGGTGCTCAGTGCTCAGTACTCAGGGTGCAGGGTGCTCAGTGCTCGGGGTGCTGGGTGCTCAGTGCTCAGGGTGCTGGGTACTCAGTGCTCAGGGTGCTGGGTACTCAGTGCTCGGTGTGCTGGGTGCTCAGTCCTCAGGGTGCTGGGTACTCAGTGCTCGGGGTGCTGGGTGCTCAGTCCTCAGGGTGCTGGGTGCTCAGTGCTCAGGGTGCTGGGTGCTCAGTGCTCAGGGTGCTGGGTGCTCAGTACTCAGGGTGCTGGGTGCTCAGTGCTCAGGGTGCTGGGTGTTCAGTGCTCAGGGTGCTCAGTGCTTAGTACTCAGGGTGCTCGGTGCTCGGGGTGCTGGGTGCTCAGTGCTCGGGGTGCTGGGTGCTCAGTACTCGGGTTGCTGGGTGCTCAGTGCTCAGGGTGCTGGGTGCTCAGTGCTCAGGGTGCTGGGTGCTCAGTACTCAGGGTGCTGGGTGCTCAGTGCTCAGGGTGCTGGGTGTTCAGTGCTCAGGGTGCTCAGTGCTTAGTACTCAGGGTGCTCGGTGCTCGGGGTGCTGGGTGCTCAGTGCTCGGGGTGCTGGGTGCTCAGTGCTCGGGGTGCTGGGTGCTCAGTGCTCGGGGTGCTGGGTGCTCAGTACTCGGGTTGCTCGGTGCTCAGTACTCAGGGTGCTGGGTGCTCAGTGCTCAGCATGCTGGGTGCTCAGTACTCAGGGTGCTGGCTGCTCAGTATTCAGGGTGCTCGGTGCTCAGTACTCAGGGTGCTAGGTGCTCAGTGCTCGGGGTGCTGTGTGCTCATTACTCAGGGTGCTGGGTGCTCAGTACTCAGGGTGCTCAGTGCTTGGGGTGCTGGGTGCTCACTACTCAGGGTGCTGGGTGCTCAGTACTCAGTGCTCGGGGTCCTCGGTGCTCAGTGCTCGGGGTGCTGGGTGCTCAGTACTCGGGTTGCTAGGTGCTCAGTACTCAGGGTGCTGGGTGCTCAGTGCTCAGTATGCTGGGTGCTCAGTACTCAGGGTGCTGGCTGCTCAGTATTCAGGGTGCTCTGTGCTCAGTACTCAGGGTGCTGGGTGATCAGTGCTCAGGTTGCTGGGTGCTCAGTACTCAGTGTGCTGTGTGCTCAGTACTCAGGGTGCTGGGTGCTCAGAACTCAGGGTGCTCGGTGCTCAGTACTCAGGGTGCTGGCTGCTCAGTGCTCAGGGTGCTGGGTCCTCAGTGCTCGGGGCTCTGGGTGCTCAGTGCTCAGGGTGCTGGGTGCTCAGTACTCAGGGTGCTGGGTGCTCAGTGCTCGGGGTGCTGGGGGCTCAGTACTCAGGCTGCTGGGTGCTCAGTACTCAGGGTGCTGGGTGCTCAGTGCTCGGGGTGCTGGGTGCTCAGTACTCAGGGTGATCATTGCTCAGGGTGCTGGGTGCTCAGTACTCAGGGTGCTGGGTGCTCAGTACTCAGGGTGCTCAGTGCTCAGTACTCAGGGTGCTCAGTGCTCAGTATTAAGGGTGCTCAGTGCTCAGGTTGCTGGGTGCTCAGTGCTCAGGGTGCTCGGTGCTCAGTACTCAGGGTGCTGGGTGCTCAGTGCTCAGGGTGCTGGGTGCTCAGTGCTCAGGGTGCTGGGTGCTCAGTGCTCAGGGTGCTGGGTGCTCAGTACTCAGGGTGCTCAGTGCTCGGGGTGCTGGGTGCTCAGTGCTCGGGGTGCTCGGTGCTCAGTACTCGGGGTGCTCAGTGCTCAGTACTCAGGGTGCTGGGTGCTCAGTGCTCAGGGTGCTGGGTGCTCAGTACTCAGGGTGCTGGGTGCTCGGTGCTCAGTACACTGGGTGCTCAGTACTCAGGGTGCTGGGTGCTCAGTACTCAGGGTGCTGGGTGCTCAGTACTCAGGGTGCTGGGTGCTCAGTACTCAGGGTGCTGGGTGCTCAGTACTCAGGGTGCAGGGTGCTTAGTACTCAGGGTGCTGGGTGCTCAGTGCTCGGGGTGCTGGGTGCTCAGTGCTCGGGGTGCTCGGTGCTCAGTGCTCGGGGTGCTTGGTGCTCAGTAATCAGGGTGCTGGGTGCTCAGTACTCGTTGTGCTGGGTGCTCAGTGCTCAGGGTGCTCGGTGCTCAGTGCTCGGGGTGCTGGGTGCTCAGTACTCAGGGAGCTCGGTGCTCAGTACTCAGGGTGTTCAGTGCTCAGTACTCAGGGTGCTCAGGCTCAGTGCTCGGGGTGCTGTGTGCTCAGTGCTCGGGGTGCTGGGTGCTCCGTGCTCGGGGTGCTGGGTGCTCAGTGCTCAGGGTGCTGGGTGCTCAGTACTCAGCGTGCTCCGTGCTCAGTACTCAGGGTGCTCGGTGCTCAGTACTCAGGGGGCTGGGTGCCCAGTGCTCAGGGTGCTCAGTGCTCAGTACTCAGCGTGCTGGGTGCTCAGTGGTCAGGGTGCTTGGTGCTCAGTACTCAGGGTGCTCAGTGCTCCGTACTCAGCGTGCTGGGTGCTCAGTGCTCAGGGTGCTGGGTGCTCAGTACTCAGGGTGCTGGGTGCTCAGTACTCAGGGTGCTCAGTGCTCAGTACTCAGGGTGCTCAGGGCTCAGGGTGCTGGGTGGTCACTGCTCGGGGTGCTGGGTGGTCAGTGCTCAGGGTGCTGGGTGCTCAGTGCTCAGGGTGCTCGGTGCTCAGTGCTCAGGGTGCTGGGTGCTCAGTACTCAGGGTGCTGGGTGCTCAGTACGCAGGGTGCTCAGTGCTCAGTACTCAGGGTGCTCAGTGCTCAGTACTCAGGGTGCTCAGTGCTCAGGGTGCTGGGTGCTCAGTGCTCGGGGTGCTGGGTGCTCAGTCCTCAGGGTGCTGGGTGCTCAGTGCTCAGGGTGCTGGCTGCTCAGTGCTCAGGGTGCTCGGTGCTTAGTACTCAGGGTGCTCGTTGCTCGGGGTGCTAGGTGCTCAGTGCTCGGGGTGCTGGGTGCTCAGTGTTCGGGGTGCTGGGTGCTCAGTACTCGGGGTGCTCGGTGCTCATTACTAAGGGTGCTGGGTGCTCAGTGCTCAGGGTGCTGGGTGCTCATTACTCAGGGTGCTGGGTGCTCTGTGCTCAGTACGCTGGGTGCTCAGTACTCAGGGTGCTGGCTGCTCAGTACTCAGGGTGCTCGGTGCTCAGTACTCAGGGTGCTGCGTGCTCAGTGCTCAGGGTGCTGGGTGCTCATTACTCAGGGTGCTGGGTGCTCAGTACTCAGTGTGCTCAGTGCTTGAGGTGCTGGGTGCTCAGTACTCAGGGTGCTCAGTGCTTGGGGTGTTGGGTGCTCAGTACTCAGTGTGCTGGGTGCTCAATGCTCAGGGTGCTGGGTGCTCAGTACTCAGGGTGCTGGGTGCTCAGTACTCAGGGTGATGGGTGCTCAGTGCTCGGGGTTCTGGGTGCTCAGTGCTCGGGGTGCTGGGTGCTCAGTGCTCGGGGTGCTGGGTGCTCAGTGCTCGGGGTTCTGGTTGCTCAGTGCTCGGTGCGCTGGATGCTCAGTGCTCGGGGCGCTGGGTGCTCAGTGCTCGGGGTGCTCGGAGCTCAGTACTCTGGTTGCTGGGTGCTCCGTGCTCGCGGTGCTCGGTGCTCAGTACTCAGGGTGCTGGGTGCTCAGTGCTCGGGGCGCTCGGTGCTCAGTACGTGTTGGGTGCTCACTACTCAGGGTGCTGGGTGCTCAGTGCTCAGTGTGCTGGGTGCTCAGTGCTCAGGGTGCTGGGTGCTCAGTACTCAGGGTGCTGGGTGTGTAGTGCTTGGGATGCTGGGTTCTCAGTGCTCAGGGTGCTGGGTGCTCAGTGCTCAGGGTGCTGGGTTCTCAGTACTCGGGGTGCTGGGTGCTCAGTACTCAGGGAGCTGGGTGCTCAGTACTCCGGGTGCTGGGTGATCAGTACTCGGGTGCTGGGTGCTCAGTGCTCAGGGTGCTGGGTGCTCAGTGCTCGGGGTGCTCGGTGCTCAGTACTCAGGGTGCTCAGTGCTCAGTATTCAGGGTGCTCAGTGCTCAGGGTGCTGGGTGCTCAGTGCTCAGGGTGCTGGGTGCTCAGTGCTCAGGGTGCTGGGTGCTCAGTGCTCAGGGTGCTGGGTGCTCAGTGCTCAGTACTCAGGGTGCTGGGTGCTCAGTGCTCGGGGTGCTGGGTGCTCAGTGCTCAGTACTCAGGGTGCTGGGTGCTCAGTGCTCGGGGTGCTCGGTGCTCAGTACTCAGGGTGCTCAGTGCTCAGTATTCAGGGTGCTGGGTGCTCAGTGCTCAGTACTCAGGGTGCTGGGTGCTCAGTGCTCGGGGTGCTGGGTGCTCAGTGCTCAGTACTCAGGGTGCTGGGTGCTCAGTGCTCTGGGTGCTCGGTGCTCAGTACGCTGGTTGCTCAGTTCTCAGGGTGCTGGGTGCTCAGTACTCAGGGTGCTGGGTGCTTAGTACTCAGGGTGCTGGGTGTTCAGTGCTCGGGGTGCTGGGTGCTCAGTGCTCAGTACTCAGGGTGCTGGGTGCTCAGTGCTCAGGGTGCTGGGTGCTCAGTGCTCGGGGTGCTGGGTGCTCAGTACTCCGGGTGCTGGGTGCTCAGTACTCAGGGTGCTGGGTGCTCAGTACTCAGGGTGCTGGGTGCTCAGTACTCCGGTGCTGGGTGCTCAGTGCTCAGGGTGCTGGGTGCTCAGTGCTCGGGGTGCTGGGTGCTCAGTGCTCAGTACTCAGGGTGCAGGGTGCTCAGTGCTCGGGGTGCTGGGTGCTCAGTGCTCAGTACTCAGGGTGCAGGGTGCTCAGTGCTCAGGGTGCTGGGTGCTCAGTGCTCAGGGTGCTGGGTGCTCAGTGCTCAGTGTGCTGGGTACTCAGTGCTCAGGGTGCTGGGTGCTCAGTACTGAGGGTGCTGGGTGCTCAGTACTCAGGGTGCTGTGTGCTCTGTGCTCGGGGTGCTGGGTGCTCAGTGCTCGCGGTGCTGGGTGCTCAGTGCTCGGGGTGCTCGGTGCTCAGTACTCAGGGTGCTGGGTGCTCAGTTCTCGACGTGCTCAGTACTCAGGGTGCTGTGGGTTCAGTGCTCAGGGTGCTGGGTGCTCAGTACTCAGGGTGCTCAGTGCTTAGTACTCAGGGTGCTGGGTGCTCAGTACTCCGGGTGCTGGGTGCTCAGTGCTCGGGGTGCTCGGTGCTCAGTGCTCAAGGTGCTGGGTGCTCAGTACTCAGGGTGCTCATTGCTCAGGGTGCTGGGTGCTCAGTACTAAGGGTGCTGGGTGCTCAGTGCTCAGGGTGCTCATTGCTCAGTACGTTGGGTGCTCAGTACTCAGGGTGCTGGGTGCTCAGTACTCGGGGTGCTGGGTGCTCATTAATCAGGGTGCTCGGTGCTCAGTACTCAGGGTTCTCAGTGCTTGGGGTGCTGGGTGCTCATTACTCAGGGTGCTGGTTGCTCAGTGCTCTCGGTGATGGGTGCTCAGTGCTCGGGGTGCTGGGTGCTCGGTGCTCGGGGTGCTGGGGGCTCAGTGCTCGGGGTGCTGGGTGCTCAGTGCTCAGGGCGCTGGGTGCTCAGTGCTCAGGGTGCTGGGTGCTCAGTGCTCAGGGTGCTCGGTACTCAGGGTGCTGTGTGTTCAGTGCTCAGGGTGCTGGGTGCTCAGTACTCAGGGTGCTCGGTGCATAGTACTCAGGGTGCTGGGTGCTCAGTACACCGGGTGCTGGGTGCTCAGTGCTCGGTGTGCTCGGTGCTCAGTGCTCAAGGTGCTGGGTGCTCAGTACTCAGGGTGCTCATTGCTCAGGGTGCTGGGTGCTCAGTACTCAGGGTGCTGGGTGCTCAGTGCTCAGGGTGCTCGGTGCTCAGTACGTTGGGTGCTCATTACTCAGGGTGCTGGGTGCTCAGTACTCAGTGTGCTCGGTGCTCAGTACTCAGGGTGCTGGGTGCTCATTAATCAGGGTGCTGGGTGCTCAATACTCAGGGTGCTCAGTGCTTGGGGTGTTGGGTGCTCAGTACTCAGGGTGCTGGGTGCTCAGTGCTCGGGGTGCTGGGTGTTCAGTGCTCGGGGTGCTGGGTGCTCAGTGCTCAGGGTGCTGGGTGCTCAGTGCTCGGGGTGCTGGGTGCTCAGTGCTCTGGGTGCTGGGTGCTCAGTGCTCGGGGTGCTGGGTACTCAGAGCTCGGTGTGCTCGGTGCTCAGTGCTCGGTGTGCTGGGTGCTCAGTGCTCAGGGTGCTGGGTGCTCGGTGATAGGGGTGCTGGGTGCTTAGTGCTCGGGGTGCCCAGTGCTCAGTACTCGGGGTGCTGGGTGCTCAGTGCTCAGGTTGCTCGGTGCTCAGTACGTTGTGTGCTCAGTACTCAGGGTGCTGGGTGCTCAGTGCTCAGGGTGCTGGGTGCTCAGTGCTCAGGGTGCTGGGTGCTCGGTGCTCGGGGTGCTGGGTGCTTAGTGCTCGGGGTGCCCGGTGCTCAGTACTCGGGGTACTCAGTGCTCAGTACTCAGGGTGCTGGGTGCTCAGTGCTCAGGGTGCTCAGTCCTCAGGGTGCTGGGTGCTCAGTGCTCAGGGTGTTGGGTGCTCGGTGCTCGGGGTGCTGGGTGCTCAGTGCTCGGGGTGCTGGGTGCTCAGTGCTCGGGGTGCTGGGTACTCAGTGCTCGGTGTGCTCGGTGCTCAGTGCTCGGGGTGCTGGGTGCTCAGTGCTCAGGGTGCTGGGTGCTCGGTGCTCGGGGTGCTGGGTGCTTAGTGCTCGGGGTGCCCAGTGCTCAGTACTCGGGGTGCTGGGTGCTCAGTGCTCAGGGTGCTCAATGCTCAGTACATTGGGTGCTCAGTACTCAGGGTGCTGGGTGCTCAGTGCTCAGGGTGCTGGGTGCTCAGTGCTCAGGGTGCTGGGTGCTCGGTGCTCGGGGTGCTGGGTGCTTAGTGCTCGGGGTGCCCGGTGCTCAGTACTCGGGGTGCTCAGTGCTCAGTACTCAGGGTGCTGGGTGCTCAGTGCTCAGGGTGCTGGGTGCTCAGTACTCAGGGTGCTGGGTGCTCAGTACTCAGGGTGCTCGGTGCTCAGAACTCAGGGTGCTGGGTGCTCAGTGCTCTGGGTGCTCGGTGCTCAGTACGCTGGTTGTTCAGTTCTCAGGGTGCTGGGTGCTCAGTACTCAGGGTGCTGGGTGCTTAGTACTCAGGGTGCTGGGTGTTCAGTGCTCGGGGTGCTGGGTGCTCAGTGCTCAGGGTGCTGGGTGCTCAGTACTCCGGGTGCTGGGTGCTCAGTACTCAGGGTGCTGGGTGCTCAGTACTCAGGGTGCAGGGTGCTCAGTACTCCGGTGCTGGGTGCTCAGTGCTCAGGGTGCTGGGTGCTCAGTGCTCGGGGTGCTGGGTGCTCAGTGCTCAGTACTCAGGGTGCAGGGTGCTCAGTGCTCGGGGTGCTGGGTGCTCAGTGCTCAGTACTCAGGGTGCTGGGTGCTCAGTGCTCAGGGTGCTGTGTGCTCAGTGCTCAGGGTGCTGGGTGCTCAGTGCTCAGGGTGCTGGGTACTCAGTGCTCAGGGTGCTGGGTGCTCAGTACTGAGGGTGCTGGGTGCTCAGTACTCAGGTTGATGGGTGCTCTGTGCTCGGGGTGCTGGGTGCTCAGTGCTCGGGGTGCTCGGTGCTCAGTACTCAGGGTGCTGGGTGCTCAGTTCTCGACGTGCTCAGTACTCAGGGTGCTGTGGGTTCAGTGCTCAGGGTGCTGGGTGCTCAGTACTCAGGGTGCTCACTGCTTAGTACTCAGGGTGCTGGGTGCTCAGTATTCCGGGTGCTGGGTGCTCAGTGCTCGGGGTGCTCGGTGCTCAGTGCTCAAGGTGCTGGGTGCTCAGTACTCAGGGTGCTCATTGCTCAGGGTGCTGGGTGCTCAGTACTCAGGGTGCTGGTTGCTCAGTGCTCAGGGTGCTCGTTGCTCAGTACGTTGGGTGCTCAGTACTCAGGGTGCTGGGTGCTCAGTACTCGGGGTGCTGGGTGCTCATTAATCAGGGTGCTGGGTGCTCAGTACTCAGGGTTCTCAGTGCTTGGGGTGCTGGGTGCTCATTACTCAGGGTGCTGGGTGCTCAGTGCTCGGGGTGCGGGATGCTCAGTGCTCGGGGTACTCGGTGCTCAGTGCTCAGGGTGCTGGGTGCTCAGTGCTCAGGGTGCTGGGTACTCAGTGCTCAGGGTGCTGGGTGCTCAGTACTGAGGGTGCTGGGTGCTCAGTACTCAGGGTGCTGGGTGCTCTGTGCTCGGGGTGCTGCGTGCTCAGTGCTCGCGGTGCTGGGTGCTCAGTGCTCGGGGTGCTCGGTGCTCAGTACTCAGGGTGCTGGGTGCTCAGTTCTCGACGTGCTCAGTACTCAGGGTGCTGTGGGTTCAGTGCTCAGGGTGCTTGGTGCTCAGTACTCAGGGTGCTCAGTGCTTAGTACTCAGGGTGCTGGGTGCTCAGTACTCCGGGTGCTGGGTGCTCAGTGCTCGGGGTGCTCGGTGCTCAGTGCTCAAGGTGCTGGGTGCTCAGTACTCAGGGTGCTCATTGCTCAGGGTGCTGGTTGCTCAGTACTCAGGGTGCTGGGTGCTCAGTGCTCAGGGTGCTCGTTGCTCAGTACGTTGGGTGCTCAGTACTCAGGGTGCTGGGTGCTCAGTACTCGGGGTGCTGGGTGCTCATTAATCAGGGTGCTGGGTGCTCAGTACTCAGGGTTCTCAGTGCTTGGGGTGCTGGGAGCTCATTACTCAGGGTGCTGGTTGCTCAGTGCTCGCGGTGCTGGGTGCTCAGTGCTCGGGGTGCTGGGTGCTCGGTGCTCGGGGTGCTGGGGGCTCAGTGCTCTGGGTTCTGGGTGCTCAGTGCTCAGGGTGCTGGGTGCTCAGTGCTCAGGGTGCTCGGTACTCAGGGTGCTGTGTGTTCAGTGCTCAGGGTGCTGGGTGCTCAGTACTCAGGGTGCTCGGTGCTTAGTACTCAGGGTGCTGGGTGCTCAGTACACCGGGTGCTGGGTGCTCAGTGCTCGGTGTGCTCGGTGCTCAGTGCTCAAGGTGCTGGGTGCTCAGTACTCAGGGTGCTCATTGCTCAGGGTGCTGGGTGCTCAGTACTCAGGGTGCTGGGTGCTCAGTGCTCAGGGTGCTCGGTGCTCAGTACGTTGGGTGCTCATTACTCAGGGTGCTGGGTGCTCAGTACTCAGTGTGCTCGGTGCTCAGTACTCAGGGTGCTGGGTGCTCATTAATCAGGGTGCTGGGTGCTCAATACTCAGGGTGCTCAGTGCTTGGGGTGCTGGGTGCTCAGTACTCAGGGTGCTGGGTGCTCAGTGCTCGGGGTGCTGGGTGCTCAGTGCTCGGGGTGCTGGGTGCTCAGTGCTCAGGGTGCTGGGTGCTCAGTGCTCGGGGTGCTGGGTGCTCAGTGCTCTGGGTGCTGGGTGCTCAGTGCTCGGGGTGCTGGGTACTCAGAGCTCGGTGTGCTCGGTGCTCAGTGCTCGGTGTGCTGGGTGCTCAGTGCTCAGGGTGCTGGGTGCTCGGTGCTAGGGGTGCTGGGTGCTTAGTGCTCGGGGTGCCCAGTGCTCAGTACTCAGGGTGCTGGGTGCTCAGTGCTCAGGGTGCTCGGTGCTCAGTACGTTGTGTGCTCAGTACTCAGGGTGCTGGGTGCTCAGTGCTCAGGGTGCTGGGTGCTCAGTGCTCAGGGTGCTGGGTGCTCGGTGCTCGGGGTGCTGGGTGCTTAGTGCTCGGGGTGCCCGCTGCTCAGTACTCGGGGTGCTCAGTGCTCAGTACTCAGGGTGCTGGGTGCTCAGTGCTCAGGGTGCTGGGTGCTCAGTACTCAGGGTGCTGGGTGCTCAGTACTCAGGGTGCTCGGTGCTCAGTACTCAGGGTGCTGGGTGCTCAGTGCTCGGGGTGCTCGGTGCTTAGTACTCAGGGTGCTGGGTGTTAAGTGCTCGGGGTGCTGGGTGCTCAGTGCTCAGTACTCAGGGTGCTGGGTGCTCAGTGCTCAGGGTGCTGGGTGCTCAGTGCTCGGGGTGCTGGGTGCTCAGTGCTCAGGGTGCTGGGTGCTCAGTACTCAGGGTGCTGGGTGCTCAGTACTCCGGGTGCTGGGTGCTCAGTACTCAGGGTGCTGGGTGCTCAGTACTCAGGGTGCTGGGTGCTCAGTACTCCGGTGCTGGGTGCTCAGTGCTCAGGGTGCTGGGTGCTCAGTGCTCGGGGTGCTGGGTGCTCAGTGCTCAGTACTCAGGGTGCAGGGTGCTCAGTGCTCGGGGTGCTGGGTGCTCAGTGCTCAGTACTCAGGGTGCTGGGTGCTCAGTGCTCAGGGTGCTGGGTGCTCAGTGCTCAGGGTGCTGGGTGCTCAGTGCTCAGCGTGCTGGGTACTCAGTGCTCAGGGTGCTGGGTGCTCAGTACTGAGGGTGCTGGGTGCTCAGTACTCAGGGTGCTGGGTGCTCTGTGCTCGGGGTGCTGGGTGCTCAGTGCTCGCGGTGCTGGGTGCTCAGTGCTCGGGGTGCTCGGTGCTCAGTACTCAGGGTGCTGGGTGCTCAGTTCTCGACGTGCTCAGTACTCAGCGTGCTGTGGGTTCAGTGCTCAGGGTGCTGGGTGCTCAGTACTCAGGTTGCTCAGTGCTTAGTACTCAGGGTGCTGGGTGCTCAGTACTCTGGGTGCTGGGTGCTCAGTGCTCGGGGTGCTCGGTGCTCAGTGCTCAAGGTGCTGGGTGCTCAGTACTCAGGGTGCTCATTGCTCAGGGTGCTGGGTGCTCAGTACTCAGGGTGCTGGGTGCTCAGTGCTCAGGGTGCTCGTTGCTCAGTACGTTGGGTGCTCAGTACTCAGGGTGCTGGGTGCTCAGTACTCGGGGTGCTGGGTGCTCATTAATCAGGGTGCTGGGTGCTCAGTACTCAGGGTTCTCAGTGCTTGGGGTGCTGGGTGCTCATTACTCAGGGTGCTGGGTGCTCAGTGCTCGGGGTGCTGGGTGCTCAGTGCTCGGGGTACTCGGTGCTCAGTACTCAGGGTGGTGGGTGCTCAGTACTCGGGGTGCTCTGTGCTCAGTGCTCAGGGTGCTGGGTGCTCAGTGCTCGGGGTGCTGGGTGCTCAGTGCTCATGGTGCTGGCTGCTCAGTGCTCAGGTTGCTGGGTGCTCAGTGCTCAGCGTGCTGGGTGCTCGGTGCTCGGGGTGCTGGGTGCTTAGTGCTCGCGGTGCCCGGTGCTCAGTACTCGGGGTACTCAGTGCTCAGTACTCAGGGTGCTGGGTGCTCAGTGCTCAGGGTGCTCAGTGCTCAGAGTGCTGGGTGCTCAGTGCTCAGGGTGCTGGGTGCTCGGTGCTCGGGGTGCTGGTTGCTCAGTGCTCGGGGTGCTGGGTGCTCAGTGCTCGGGGTGCTGGGTACTCAGTGCTCAGTGTGCTCGGTGCTCAGTGCTCGGGGTGCTGGGTGCTCAGTGCTCAGGGTGCTGGGTGCTCGGTGCTCGGGGTGCTGGGTGCTTAGTGCTCGGGGTGCCCAGTGCTCAGTACTCGGGGTGCTGGGTGCTCAGTGCTCAGGGTGCTCGGTGCTCAGTACGTTAGGTGCTCAGTACTCAGGGTGCTGGGTGCTCAGTGCTCAGGGTGCTGGGTGCTCAGTGCTCAGGGTGCTGGGTGCTCGGTGCTCGGGGTGCTGGGTGCTTAGTGCTCGGGGTGCCCGGTGCTCAGTACTCGGGGTGCTCAGTGCTCAGTACTCAGGGTGCTGGGTGCTCAGTGCTCAGGGTGCTGGGTGCTCAGTACTCAGGGTGCTGGGTGCTCAGTACTCAGGGTGCTCGGTGCTCAGTACTCAGGGTGCTGGGTGCTCAGTGCTCGGGGTGCTCGGTGCTCAGTATGCTGGTTGCTCAGTTCTCAGGGTGCTGTGTGCTCAGTACTCAGGGTTCCGGCGTGCTTAGTACACAGGGTGCTGGGTGTTCAGTGCTCGGGGTGCTGGGTGCTCAGTGCTCAGTACTCAGGGTGCTGGGTGCTCAGTGCTCAGGGTGCTGGGTGCTCAGTGCTCGGGGTGCTGGGTGCTCAGTGCTCAGGGTGCTGTGTGCTCAGTACTTAGGGTGCTGCTTGCTCAGTACTCCGGGTGCTGGGTGCTCAGTACTCAGGGTGCTGGGTGCTCAGTACTCCGTTGCTGGGTGCTCAGTGCTCAGGGTGCTGGGTTCTCAGTGCTCGGGGTGCTGGGTGCTCAGTGCTCAGTACTCAGGTTGCAGGGTGCTCAGTGCTCGGGATGCTGGCTGCTCAGTGCTCAGTACTCAGGGTGCTGGGTGCTCAGTGCTCAGGGTGCTGGGTGCTCAGTGCTCAGGGTGCTGGGTGCTCAGTGCTCAGGGTGCTGGGTACTCAGTGCTCAGGGTGCTGGGTGCTCAGTACTGCGGGTGCTGGGTGCTCGGTACTCAGGGTGCTGGGTGCTCTGTGCTCGGGGTGCTGGGTGCTCAGTGCTCGCGGTGCTGGGTGCTCAGTGCTCGGGGTGCTCGGTGCTCAGTACTCAGGGTGCTGGGTGCTCAGTTCTCGACGTGCTCAGTACTCAGGGTGCTGTGGGTTCAGTGCTCAGGGTGCTGGGTGCTCAGTGCTTAGTACTCAGGGTGCTGGGTGCTCAGTACTCCGGGTGCTGGGTGCTCAGTGCTCGGGGTGCTCGGTGCTCAGTGCTCAAGGTGCTGGGTGCTCAGTACTCAGGGTGCTCATTGCTCAGGGTGCTGGGTGCTCAGTACTCACGGTGCTGGGTGCTCAGTGCTCAGGGTGCTCGTTGCTCAGTACGTTGGGTGCTCAGTACTCAGGGTGCTGGGTGCTCAGTACTCGGGGTGCTGGGTGCTCATTAATCAGGGTGCTGGGTGCTGAGTACTCAGGGTGCTCAGTGCTCGGGGTGCTGGGTGCTCATTACTCAGGGTGCTGGGTGCTCAGTGCTCGGGGTGCTCGGTGCTCAGTACTCTTGGTGCTGGGTGCTCAGTACTCAGGGTGCTGGGTGCTCAGTGCTCGGGGTACTCGGTGCTCAGTACTCAGGGTGGTGGGTGCTCAGTACTCGGGGTGCTCTGTGCTCAGTGCTCAGGGTGCTGGGTGCTCAGTGCTCGGGGTGCACGGTTCTCAATACTCAGGGTGCTGGGTGCTCATTCTCGGGGTGCTGGGTGCTCAGTGCTCGGGGTGCTCGGTGCTCAGTACGTTGGGTGCTCATTACTCAGGGTGCTGGGTGCTCAGTGCTCAGTGTGCTGGGTGCTCAGTGCTCAGGGTGCTGGGTGCTCAGTGCTCAGGGTGCTGGGTGCTCAGTGCTCGGGGTGCTGGGTGCTCAGTGCTCAGGGTGCTGGGTGCTCAGTACTCAGGGTGCTGGGTGCTCAGTACTCGGGGTGCTGGGTGCTCAGTACTCAGGGTGCTGGGTGCTCACTACTCAGGGTGCTGGGTGCTCAGTACTCCGGTGCTGGGTGCTCAGTGCTCAGGGTGCTGGGTGCTCAGTGCTCGGGGTGCTGGTTGCTCAGTGCTCAGTACTCAGGGTGCAGGGTGCTCACTGCTCGGGGTGCTGGGTGCTCAGTGCTCAGTACTCAGGGTGCTGGGTGCTCAGTGCTCAGGGTGCTGGGTACTCAGTGCTCAGGGTGCTGGGTGCTCAGTACTGAGGGTGCTGGGTGCTCAGTACTCAGGGTGCTGGGTGCTCTGTGCTCGGGGTGCTGGGTGCTCAGTGCTCGCGGTGCTGGGTGCTCAGTGCTCGGGGTGCTCGGTGCTCAGTACTCAGGGTGCTGGGTGCTCAGTGCTCGAGGTGCTCAGTACTCAGGGTGCTGTGGGTTCAGTGCTCAGGGTGCTGGGTGCTCAGTACTCAAGGTGCTCAGTGCTTAGTACTCAGGGTGCTGGGTGCTCAGTATTCCGGGTGCTGGGTGCTCAGTGCTCGGGGTGCTCGGTGCTCAGTGCTCAAGGTGCTGGGTGCTCAGTAATCAGGGTGCTAATTGCTCAGGGTGCTGGGTGCTCAGTAATCAGGGTGCTCATTGCTCAGGGTGCTGGGTGCTCAGTACTCAGGGTGCTGGGTGCTTAGTGCTCGGGGTGCTCGGTGCTCAGTGCTCAGGATGCTCGGTGGTCAGTACTCTTGGTGCTGGGTGCTCAGTACTCCGGGTGCTGGGAGCTCAGTGCTCGGGGTACTCGGTGCTCAGTACTCAGGGTGCTGGGTGCTCAGTACTCGGGGTGCTGGGTGCTCAGTGCTCAGGGTGCTGTGTGCTCAGTGCTCGGGGTGCTGGGTCCTCAGTGCTCAGGGTGCTGGCTTCTCAGTGCTCAGGGTGCTGGGTGCTCAGTACTCAGGGTGCTTGGTGCTCAGTACTCAGGGTGCTCGGTGCTCAGTACTCAGGGTGCTGGGTGCTCAGTGCTTGGGGTGCTGGGTGCTCAGTGCTCAGGATGCTCAGTGCTCAGTACTCTTGGTGCTGGGTGCTCAGTACTCAGGGTGCTGGGTGCTCAGTGCTCGGGGTGCTCGGTGCTCAGTACTCAGTGTGCTGGGTGCTCCGTACTCAGGGTGCTGGGTGCTCAGTACTCAGGGTGCTGGGTGCTCAGTACTCAGGGTGCTGGGTGCTCAGTACTCAGGGTGCTGGGTGCTCAGTACTCAGGGTGCTGGGTGCTCAGTACTCAGGGTGCTGGGTGCTCAGTGCTCGGGGTGCTGGGTGCTCAGTACTCAGGGTGCTGGGTGCTCATTCTCGGGGTGCTGGTTGCTCAGTGCTCGGGTTGCTGGGTGCACAGTACTCGGGGTGCTGGGTGCTCAGTGCTCGGGGTGCTGGGTGCTCAGTACTCAGGGTGCTGGGTGCTCAGTACTCAGGGTGCTGGGTGCTCAGTATTCAGGGTGCTGGGTGCTCAGTGCTCAGGGTGATCGGTGCTCAGTCCTCAGGGTGCTCAGTACTCAGGGTGCTGGGTGCTCAGTGCTCGGGTTGCTCAGTACTCAGGGTGCTGGGTGCTCAGTACTCAGGGTGCTGGGTGCTCAGTGCTCGGGGTGCTGGGTGCTCAGTACTCAGGGTGCTGGGTGCTCAGTGCTCAGGGTGCTGGGTGCTCAGTACTCAGGGTGCTGGGTGCTCAGTACTCAGGGTGCTGGGTGCTCAGTACTCAGGGTGCTGGGTGCTCAGTGCTCGGGGGGCTGGGTACTCAGTGCTGAGGGTGCTGGGTGCTCTGTGATCGGGGTGCTGGGTGCTCAGTACTCAGGGTGCTCAGTGCTCGGGGAGCTCGGTGCTCATTACTGAGGGTGCTGGGTGTTCAGTACTCAGTGCTCGGGGTCCTGGGTGCTCCGTGCTCGAGGTGCTGGGTGCTCAGCGCTCTGGGTGCTTAGTGCTCAGTACTCAGGGTGCTGGGTGCTCAGTCCTCAGGGTGCTCAGTGCTCGGGGTGCTGGGTGCTCAGTACTCAGGGTGCTGCGTGCTCAGTACTCAGGGTGCTGGGTACTCAGTGCTCGGGGTGCTCGGTGCTCAGTGCTCGGGGTGCTGGGTGCTCAGTACTCGGGGTGCTCAGTGCTCAGTACTCAGGGTGCTGGGTGCTCAGTGCTCAGGGTGCTGGGTGCTCAGTACTCGGGGTGCTCAGTGCTCAGTATTCAGGGTGCTGGGTGCTCAGTACTCAGGGTGCTGGGTGCTCATTCTCGGGGTGCTGGGTGCTCATTCTCGGGGTGCTGGTTGCTCAGTGCTCGGGGTGCTGGGTGCACAGTACTCGGGGTGCTGGTTGCTCAGTGCTCAGTGTACTGGGTGCTCAGTACTCAGGGTGCTCGGTTCTCAATACTCAGGGTGCTGGGTGCTCATTCTCTGGGTGCTGGGTGCTCAGTGCTCGGGGTGCTGGGTGCTCAGTGCTCGGGGTGCTGGGTGCTCAGTACTCAGGGTGCTGGGTGCTCAGTACTCAGGGTGCTGGGTGCTCAGTGCTCGGGGTGCTCGGTGCTCAGTACTCAGGGTGCTGGGTGCTCAGTACTCGGGGTGCTGGGTGCTTAGTACTCAGGCTGCTGGGTGCTCAGTACTCAGGGTGCTGGGTGCTCAGTGCTCGGGGAGCTCGGTCCTCAGTACTCAGGGTGCTATGTGCTCAGTGCTCGCGGTGCTGGGTGCTCAGTGCTCAGGCTGCTGGGTGCTCAGTACTCAGGGTGCTGGGTGCTCAGTGCTCGAAGTGCTCAGTACTCAGGGTGCTGTGTGTTCAGTGCTCAGGGTGCTGGGTGCTCAGTACTCAGGGTGCTCGGTGCTTAGTACTCAGGGTGCTGGGTGCTCAGTACTCCGGGTGCTGGGTGCTCAGTGCTCGGGGTTCTCGGTGCTCAGTGCTCAAGCTGCTGGGTGCTCAGTACTCAGGGTGCTCATTGCTCAGGGTGCTGGGTGCTCAGTGCTCAGGGTGCTCGGTGCTCGGGGCACTGGTTGCTCAGTGCTCAGGGTGCTCAGAGCTCAGTACTCAGGGTGCTGGGTGCTCAGTGCTCGGGGTGCTCGGTGCTCAGTACTCAGGGTGCTGGTTGCTCAGTGCTCGGGGTGCTCGGTGCTCAGTACGTTGGGTGCTCACTACTCAGGGTGCTGGGTGCTCAGTGCTCAGGGTGCTGGGTGCTCGGTGCTCAGGGTGCTGGGTGCTCAGTACTCAGGGTGCTGGGTGCTCAGTGGTCGGGGTGCTGGGTGCTGAGTACTCAGGGTGCTGGGTGCTCAGTACTCAGGGTGCTGGGTGCTCAGTACTCGGGTGCTGGGTGCTCAGTGCTCAGGGTGCTGGGTGCTCAGTGCTCAGTACTCAGGGTGCTGGGTGTTCAGTGCTCGGGGTGCTTGGTGCTCAGTGCTCAGGGTGCTGGGTGCTCAGTGCTCAGGGTGCTGGGTGCTCAGTGCTCAGGGTGCTGGGTACTCAGTGCTCAGGGTGCTGGGTGATCAGTACTTGGGTGCTGGGTGCTCAATGCTCAGGGTGCTGGGTGCTCAGTGCTCGGGGTGCTGGGTGCTCAGTGCTCAGTACTCAGGGTGCTCTGTGTTCAGTGCACGGGGTGCTGGGTGCTCAGTGCTCAGTACTCAGGGTGCTGGGTGCTCAGTGCTCAGGGTGCTGGGTGCTCAGTGCTCAGGGTGCTGGGTGCTCAGTGCTCAGGGTGCTGGGTACTCAGTGCTCAGGGTGCTGGGTGCTCAGTACTCAGGGTGCTCAGTGCTCAGTACTCGGGGTGCTGGGTGCTCAGTTCTCAGGGTGCTCAGTGCTCAGTACTCGGGGTGCTGTGTGCTCAGTGCTCAGGGTGCTCAGTGCTCAAAGCTCGGGGTGCTGGGTGCTCAGTGCTCGGGGCGCTGGGTGCTCAGTGCTCGGGGTGCTGGGTGCTCAGTACTCACGGTGCTGGGTGCTCAGTACTCAGGGTGCTGGGTGCTCAGTACTCAGGGTGCTTGGTGCTCAGTACTCAGGGTGCTGGGTGCTCAGTGCTCGGGGTGCTGGGTGCTCAGTGCTCAGGATGCTCAGTGCTTAGTACTCTTGGTGCTGGGTGCTCAGTACTCAGGGTGCTAGGTGCTCAGTGCTCGGGGTGCTGGGTGCTCAGTGCTCGGGGTGCTGGGTGCTCAGTACTCAGGGTGCTCAGTGCTCAGTACTCAGCGTGCTTTGTGCTCAGTGCTCAGGGTGCTGGGTGCTCAGTACTCAGGGTGCTGGGTGCTCAGTACTCAGGGTGCTGGGTGCTCAGTGCTCGGGGTGCTGGGTGCTCAGTGCTCGGGGTGCTGGGTGCTCAGTACTCAGGGTGCTGGGTGCTCAGTACTCAGGGTGCTGGGTGCTCAGTATTCAGGGTGCTGGGTGCTCAGTGCTCAGGGTGATCGGTGCTCAGTCCTCAGGGTGCTCAGTACTCAGGGTGCTGGGTGCTCAGTGCTCGGGTTGCTCAGTACTCAGGGTGCTGGGTGCTCAGTACTCAGGGTGCTGGGTGCTCAGTGCTCGGGGTGCTGTTTGCTCAGTACTGAGGGTGCTGGGTGCTCAGTGCTCAGGGTCCTGGGTGCTCAGTACTCAGGGTGCTGGGTGCTCAGTACTCAGGGTGCTGGGTGCTCAGTACTCAGGGTGCTGTGTGCTCATTGCTCGGGGGGCTGGGTACTCAGTGCTGAGGGTGCTGGGTGCTCTGTGATCGGGGTGCTTTATGCTCAGTACTCAGGGTGCTCAGTGCTCGGGGAGCTCGGTGCTGATTACTCAGGGTGCTGGGTGCTCAGTACTCAGTGCTCGGGGTCCTGGGTGCTCCGTGCTCGAGGTGCTGGGTGCTCAGCGCTCTGGGTGCTTAGTGCTCAGTACTCAGTGTGCTGGGTGCTCAGTACTCAGGGTGCTCAGTGCTCGGGGTGCTGGGTGCTCAGTACTCAGGGTGCTGGGTGCTCAGTACTCAGGGTGCTGGGTACTCAGTGCTCGGGGTGCTCGGTGCTCAGTGCTCGGGGTGCTAGGTGCTCAGTACTCGGGGTGCTCAGTGCTCAGTACTCAGGGTGCTGGGTGCTCAGTGCTCAGGGTGTTGCGTGCTCAGTGCTCGGGGTGCTGGGTGCTCAGTACTCAGGGTGCTGGGTGCTCATTTCTCAGGATGCTGGGTGCTCATTGCTCGGGGTGCTGGGTGCTCAGTGCTCGGGGTGCTGGGTGCTCAGTGCTTGGGGCGCTGGGTGCTCAGTGCTCGGTGTGCTCGGTGCTCAGTACTCAGGGTGCTGGGTGCTCAGTGCTCGGGGTGCTCGGTGCTCAGTATGTTGGGTGCTCAGTACTCCGGGTGCTGGGTGCTCAGTACTCGGGGTGCTGGGTGCTCAGTGCACAGCGTGATGGGTGCTCATTACTCAGGGTGCTTGGTTCTCAGTACTCAGGGTGCTGGGTGCTCAGTGCTCGGGGTACTCGGTGCTCAGTACTCAGGGTGCTGGGTGCTCAGTGCTCGGGGTGCTGGGTGCTCAGTACTCAGGGTGCTGGGTGCTCATTCTCGGGGTGCTGGTTGCTCAGTGCTCGGGGTGCTGGGTGCACAGTACTCGGGGTGCTGGGTGCTCAGTGCTCAGTGTGCTGGGTGCTCAGTACTCACGGTGCTCGGTTCTCAATACTCAGGGTGCTGGGTGCTCATTCTCTGGGTGCTGGGTGCTCAGGGCTCGGGGTGCTGGGTGCTCAGTGCTCGGGGTGCTGGGTGCTCAGTACTCAGGGTGCTGGGTACTCAGTACTCAGGGTGCTGGGTGCTCAGTGCTCGGGGTGCTCGGTGCTCAGTACTCAGTGTCTGGGTGCTCAGTACTCGGGGTGCTGGGTGCTCAGTGCTCAGGGTCCTCGGTGCTCAGTACTCAGGGTGCTCAGTGCTCAGTACTCAGCGTGCTTTGTGCTCAGTGCTCAGGGTGCTGGGTGCTCAGTACTCAGGGTGCTGGGTGCTCAGTACTCAGGGTGCTGGGTGCTCAGTGCTCGGGGTGCTGGGTGCTCAGTGCTCGGGGTGCTGGGTGCTCAGTACTCAGGGTGCTGGGTGCTCAGTACTCAGGGTGCTGGGTGCTCAGTATTCAGGGTGCTGGGTGCTCAGTGCTCAGGGTGATCGGTGCTCAGTCCTCAGGGTGCTCAGTACTCAGGGTGCTGGGTGCTCAGTGCTCGGGTTGCTCAGTACTCAGGGTGCTGGGTGCTCAGTACTCAGGGTGCTGGGTGCTCAGTGCTCGGGGTGCTGGGTGCTCAGTACTGAGGGTGCTGGGTGCTCAGTGCTCAGGGTCCTGGGTGCTCAGTACTCAGGGTGCTGGGTGCACAGTACTCAGGGTGCTGGGTGCTCAGTACTCAGGGTGCTGTGTGCTCAGTGCTCGGGGGGCTGGGTACTCAGCGCTCTGGGTGCTTAGTGCTCAGTACTCAGGGTGCTGGGTGCTCAGTACTCAGGGTGCTCAGTGCTCGGGGTGCTGGGTGCTCAGTACTCAGGGTGCTGGGTGCTCAGTACTCAGGGTGCTGGGTACTCAGTGCTCGGGGTGCTTGGTGCTCAGTGCTCGGGGTGCTAGGTGCTCAGTACTCGGGGTGCTCAGTGCTCAGTACTCAGGGTGCTGGGTGCTCAGTGCTCAGGGTGCTGCGTGCTCAGTGCTCGGGGTGCTGGGTGCTCAGTACTCAGGGTGCTGGGTGCTCATTTCTCAGGATGCTGGGTGCTCATTGCTCGGGGTGCTGGGTGCTCAGTGCTCGGGGTGCTGTGTGCTCAGTGCTTGGGGCGCTGGGTGCTCAGTGCTCGGGGTGCTCGGTGCTCAGTACTCAGGGTGCTGGGTGCTCACTGCTCGGGGTGCTCGGTGCTCAGTATGTTGGGTGCTCAGTACTCCGGGTGCTGGGTGCTCAGTACTCGGGGTGCTGGGTGCTCAGTGCACAGCGTGATGGGTGCTCATTACTCAGGGTGCTTGGTTCTCAGTACTCAGGGTGCTGGGTGCTCATTGCTCGGGGTGCTCGGTGCTCAGTACTCAGGGTGCTGGGTGCTCAGTGCTCGGGGTGCTGGGTGCTCAGTACTCAGGCTGCTGGGTGCTCAGTACTCAGGGTGCTGGGTGCTCAGTGCTCGGGGTGCTCGGTGCTCAGTACTCAGGGTGCTGGGTGCTCAGTGCTCAGGGTGCTGGGTGCTCAGTGCTCAGGGTGCTGGGTGCTCAGTGCTCGGGGCGCTGGGTGCTCAGTGCTCGGGGCGCTGGGTGCTCAGTGCTCGGGGTGCTCGGCGCTCAGTGGTCAAGGTGCTGGGTGCACAGTACTCAGGGTGTTCATTGCTCAGGGTGCTGGGTGCTCAGTACTCAGGGTGCTGGGTGCTCAGTGCTCAGGGTGCTCGGTGCTCGGGGCACTGGGTGCTCAGTGCTTGGGGTGCTCTGAGCTCAGTACTCAGGGTGCTGGGTGCTCAGTGCTCGGGGTGCTCGGTGCTCAGTACTCAGGGTGCTGGGTGCTCAGTGCTCGGGGTGCTGGGTGCTCAGTGCTCAGTACTCAGGGTGCTGGGTGCTCAGTGCTCAGGGTGCTGTGTGCTCAGTGCTCAGCGTGCTGGGTGCTCAGTGCTCAGGGTGCTGGGTACTCAGTACTAAGAGTGCTGGGTGCTCAGTGCTCGGGGTGCTATGTGCTCAGTGCTCGCGGTGCTGGGTGCTCAGTGCTCGGGGTGCTGGGTGCTCAGTGCTCGGGGTGCTATGTGCTCAGTGCTCGCTGTGCTGGGTGCTCAGTGCTCGGGGTGCTCGGTGCTCAGTACTCAGGGTGCTGGGTTCTCAGTGCTCGAAGTGCTCAGTACTCAGGGTGCTGTGTGTTCAGTGCTCAGGGTGCTGGGTGCTCAGTACTCAGGGTGCTCGGTGCTTAGTACTCAGGGTGCTGGGTGCTCAGTACTCCGGGTGCTGGGTGCTCAGTGCTCGGGGTTCTCGGTGCTCAGTGCTCAAGGTGCTGGGTGCTCAGTACTCAGGGTGCTCATTGCTCAGGGTGTTGGGTGCTCAGTGCTCAGGGTGCTCGGTGCTCGGGGCACTGGGTGCTCAGTGCTCAGGGTGCTCAGAGCTCAGTACTCAGGGTGCTGGGTGCTCAGTGCTCGGGGTGCTCGGTGCTCAGTACTCAGGGTGCTGGGTGCTCAGTGCTCGGGGTGCTCGGTGCTCAGTGCTCAAGGTGCTGGGTGCTCAGTACTCAGGGTGCTCATTGCTCAGGGTGCTGGGTGCTCAGTGCTCAGGGTGCTCGGTGCTCGGGGCACTGGGTGCTCAGTGCTCAGGGTGCTCAGAGCTCAGTACTCAGGGTGCTGGGTGCTCAGTGCTCGGGGTGCTCGGTGCTCAGTACTCCGGGTGCTGGGTGATCAGTGCTCGGGGTTCTCGGTGCTCAGTGCTCAAGGTGCTGGGTGCTCAGTGCTCAGGGTGCTGGGTGCTCAGTGCTCAGTACTCAGGGTGCTGGGTGCTCAGTGCTCGGGGTGCTGGGTGCTCAGTACTCAGGGTGCTGGGTGCTCATTCTCGGGGTGCTGGTTGCTCAGTGCTCGGGGTGCTGGGTGCACAGTACTCGGGGTGCTGGGTGCTCAGTGCTCAGTGTGCTGGGTGCTCAGTACTCACGGTGCTCGGTTCTCAATACTCAGGGTGCTGGGTGCTCATTCTCTGGGTGCTGGGTGCTCAGGGCTCGGGGTGCTGGGTGCTCAGTGCTCGGGGTGCTGGGTGCTCAGTACTCAGGGTGCTGGGTGCTCAGTACTCAGGGTGCTGGGTGCTCAGTGCTCGGGCTGCTCGGTGCTCAGTAGTCAGGGTGCTGGGTGCTCAGTACTCGGGGTGCTGGGTGCTCAGTGCTCAGGGTCCTCGGTGCTCAGTACTCAGGGTGCTCAGTGCTCAGTACTCAGCGTGCTTTGTGCTCAGTGCTCAGGGTGCTGGGTGCTCAGTACTCAGGGTGCTGGGTGCTCAGTACTCAGGGTGCTGGGTGCTCAGTGCTCGGGGTGCTGGGTGCTCAGTGCTCGGGGTGCTGGGTGCTCAGTACTCAGGGTGCTGGGTGCTCAGTACTCAGGGTGCTGGGTGCTCAGTATTCAGGGTGCTGGGGGCTCAGTGCTCAGGGTGATCGGTGCTCAGTCCTCAGGGTGCTCAGTACTCAGGGTGCTGGGTGCTCAGTGCTCGGGTTGCTCAGTACTCAGGGTGCTGGGTGCTCAGTACTCAGGGTGCTGGGTGCTCAGTGCTCGGGGTGCTGGGTGCTCAGTACTGAGGGTGCTGGGTGCTCAGTGCTCAGGGTCCTGGGTGCTCAGTACTCAGGGTGCTGGGTGCTCAGTACTCAGGGTGCTGGGTGTTCAGTACTCAGGGTGCTGTGTGCTCAGTGCTCGGGGGGCTGGGTACTCAGTGCTGAGGGTGCTGGGTGCTCTGTGATCGGGGTGCTGGGTGCTCAGTACTCAGGGTGCTCAGTGCTCGGGGAGCTCGGTGCTCATTACTCAGGGTGCTGGGTGCTCAGTACTCAGTGCTCGGGGTCCTGGGTGCTCCGTGCTCGAGGTGCTGGGTGCTCAGCACTCTGGGTGCTTTGTGCTCAGTACTCAGGGTGCTGGGTGCTCAGTACTCAGGGTGCTCAGTGCTCGGGGTGCTGGGTGCTCAGTACTCAGGGTGCTGGGTGCTCAGTACTCAGGGTGCTGGGTACTCAGTGCTCGGGGTGCTCGGTGCTCAGTGCTCGGGGTGCTAGGTGCTCAGTACTCGGGGTGCTCAGTGCTCAGTACTCAGGGTGCTGGGTGCTCAGTGCTCAGGGTGCTGCGTGCTCAGTGCTCGGGGTGCTGGGTGCTCAGTACTCAGGGTGCTGGGTGCTCATTTCTCAGGATGCTGGGTGCTCATTGCTCGGGGTGCTGGGTGCTCAGTGCTCGGGGTGCTGGGTGCTCAGTGCTTGGGGCGCTGGGTGCTCAGTGCTCGGGGTGCTCGGTGCTCAGTACTCAGGGTGCTGGGTGCTCAGTGCTCGGGGTGCTCGGTGCTCAGTATGTTGGGTGCTCAGTACTCCGGGTGCTGGGTGCTCAGTACTCGGGGTGCTGGGTACCCAGTGCACAGCGTGATGGGTGCTCATTACTCAGGGTGCTTGGTTCTCAGTACTCAGGGTGCTGGGTGCTCAGTGCTCGGGGTGCTCGGTGCTCAGTACTCAGGGTGCTGGGTGCTCAGTGCTCGGGGTGCTGGGTGCTCAGTACTCAGGCTGCTGGGTGCTCAGTACTCAGGGTGCTGGGTGCTCAGTGCTCGGGGTGCTCGGTGCTCAGTACTCAGGGTGCTGGGTGCTAAGTGCTCAGGGTCCTGGGTGCTCAGTGCTCAGGGTGCTGGGTGCTCAGTGCTCGGGGCGCTGGGTGCTCAGTGCTCGGGGCGCTGGGTGCTCAGTGCTCGGGGTGCTCGGTGCTCAGTGGTCAAGGTGCTGGGTGCTCAGTACTCAGGGTGCTCATTGCTCAGGGTGCTGGGTGCTCAGTACTCAGGGTGCTGGGTGCTCAGTGCTCAGGGTGCTCGGTGCTTGGGGCACTGGGTGCTCAGTGCTTGGGGTGCTCTGAGATCAGTACTCAGGGTGCTGGGTGCTCAGTGCTCGGGGTGCTCGGTGCTCAGTACTCAGGGTGCTGGGTGCTCAGTGCTCAGGGTGCTGGGTGCTCAGTGCTCAGTACTCAGCGTGCTTTGTGCTCAGTGCTCAGGGTGCTGGGTGCTCAGTACTCAGGGTGCTGGGTGTTCAGTACTCAGGGTGCTGGGTGCTCAGTGCTCGGGGTGCTGGGTGCTCAGTGCTCGGGGTGCTGGGTGCTCAGTACTCAGGGTGCTGGGTGCTCAGTACTCAGGGTGCTGGGTGCTCAGTATTCAGGGTGCTGGGTGCTCAGTGCTCAGGGTGATCGGTGCTCAGTCCTCAGGGTGCTCAGTACTCAGGGTGCTGGGTGCTCAGTGCTCGGGTTGCTCAGTACTCAGGGTGCTGGGTGCTCAGTACTCAGGGTGCTGGGTGCTCAGTGCTCGGGGTGCTGGGTGCTCAGTACTGAGGGTGCTGGGTGCTCAGTGCTCAGTGTCCTGGGTGCTCAGTACTCAGGGTGCTGGGTGCACAGTACTCAGGGTGCTGGGTGCTCAGTACTCAGGGTGCTGTGTGCTCAGTGCTCGGGGGGCTGGGTACTCAGCGCTCTGGGTGCTTAGTGCTCAGTACTCAGGGTGCTGGGTGCTCAGTACTCAGGGTGCTCAGTGCTCGGGGTGCTGGGTGCTCAGTACTCAGGGTGCTGGGTGCTCAGTACTCAGGGTGCTGGGTACTCAGTGCTCGGGGTGCTTGGTGCTCAGTGC
The DNA here is from genome assembly GCF_018167655.1 of Microtus oregoni. Classification (NCBI taxonomy): domain Eukaryota; kingdom Metazoa; phylum Chordata; class Mammalia; order Rodentia; family Cricetidae; genus Microtus; species Microtus oregoni. The sequence continues at coordinate 113,239 of NW_024544559.1, forward strand.
TCGGGGTGCTAGGTGCTCAGTACTCGGGGTGCTCAGTGCTCAGTACTCAGGGTGCTGGGTGCTCAGTGCTCAGGGTGCTGCGTGCTCAGTGCTCGGGGTGCTGGGTGCTCAGTACTCAGGGTGCTGGGTGCTCATTTCTCAGGATGCTGGGTGCTCATTGCTCGGGGTGCTGGGTGCTCAGTGCTCGGGGTGCTGTGTGCTCAGTGCTTGGGGCGCTGGGTGCTCAGTGCTCGGGGTGCTCGGTGCTCAGTACTCAGGGTGCTGGGTGCTCACTGCTCGGGGTGCTCGGTGCTCAGTATGTTGGGTGCTCAGTACTCCGGGTGCTGGGTGCTCAGTACTCGGGGTGCTGGGTTCTCAGTGCACAGCGTGATGGGTGCTCATTACTCAGGGTGCTTGGTTCTCAGTACTCAGGGTGCTGGGTGCTCATTGCTCGGGGTGCTCGGTGCTCAGTACTCAGGGTGCTGGGTGCTCAGTGCTCGGGGTGCTGGGTGCTCAGTACTCAGGCTGCTGGGTGCTCAGTACTCAGGGTGCTGGGTGCTCAGTGCTCGGGGTGCTCGGTGCTCAGTACTCAGGGTGCTGGGTGCTCAGTGCTCAGGGTGCTGGGTGCTCAGTGCTCAGGGTGCTGGGTGCTCAGTGCTCGGGGCGCTGGGTGCTCAGTGCTCGGGGCGCTGGGTGCTCAGTGCTCGGGGTGCTCGGCGCTCAGTGGTCAAGGTGCTGGGTGCTCAGTACTCAGGGTGTTCATTGCTCAGGGTGCTGGGTGCTCAGTACTCAGGGTGCTGGGTGCTCAGTGCTCAGGGTGCTCGGTGCTCGGGGCACTGGGTGCTCAGTGCTTGGGGTGCTCTGAGCTCAGTACTCAGGGTGCTGGGTGCTCAGTGCTCGGGGTGCTCGGTGCTCAGTACTCAGGGTGCTGGGTGCTCAGTGCTCGGGGTGCTGGGTGCTCAGTGCTCAGTACTCAGGGTGCTGGGTGCTCAGTGCTCAGGGTGCTGTGTGCTCAGTGCTCAGCGTGCTGGGTGCTCAGTGCTCAGGGTGCTGGGTACTCAGTACTAAGAGTGCTGGGTGCTCAGTGCTCGGGGTGCTATGTGCTCAGTGCTCGCGGTGCTGGGTGCTCAGTGCTCGGGGTGCTGGGTGCTCAGTGCTCGGGGTGCTATGTGCTCAGTGCTCGCGGTGCTGGGTGCTCAGTGCTCGGGGTGCTCGGTGCTCAGTACTCAGGGTGCTGGGTTCTCAGTGCTCGAAGTGCTCAGTACTCAGGGTGCTGTGTGTTCAGTGCTCAGGGTGCTGGGTGCTCAGTACTCAGGGTGCTCGGTGCTTAGTACTCAGGGTGCTGGGTGCTCAGTACTCCGGGTGCTGGGTGCTCAGTGCTCGGGGTTCTCGGTGCTCAGTGCTCAAGGTGCTGGGTGCTCAGTACTCAGGGTGCTCATTGCTCAGGGTGTTGGGTGCTCAGTGCTCAGGGTGCTCGGTGCTCGGGGCACTGGGTGCTCAGTGCTCAGGGTGCTCAGAGCTCAGTACTCAGGGTGCTGGGTGCTCAGTGCTCGGGGTGCTCGGTGCTCAGTACTCAGGGTGCTGGGTGCTCAGTGCTCGGGGTGCTCGGTGCTCAGTGCTCAAGGTGCTGGGTGCTCAGTACTCAGGGTGCTCATTGCTCAGGGTGCTGGGTGCTCAGTGCTCAGGGTGCTCGGTGCTCGGGGCACTGGGTGCTCAGTGCTCAGGGTGCTCAGAGCTCAGTACTCAGGGTGCTGGGTGCTCAGTGCTCGGGGTGCTCGGTGCTCAGTACTCCGGGTGCTGGGTGATCAGTGCTCGGGGTTCTCGGTGCTCAGTGCTCAAGGTGCTGGGTGCTCAGTGCTCAGGGTGCTGGGTGCTCAGTGCTCAGTACTCAGGGTGCTGGGTGCTCAGTGCTCGGGGTGCTGGGTGCTCAGTACTCAGGGTGCTGGGTGCTCATTCTCGGGGTGCTGGTTGCTCAGTGCTCGGGGTGCTGGGTGCACAGTACTCGGGGTGCTGGGTGCTCAGTGCTCAGTGTGCTGGGTGCTCAGTACTCACGGTGCTCGGTTCTCAATACTCAGGGTGCTGGGTGCTCATTCTCTGGGTGCTGGGTGCTCAGGGCTCGGGGTGCTGGGTGCTCAGTGCTCGGGGTGCTGGGTGCTCAGTACTCAGGGTGCTGGGTGCTCAGTACTCAGGGTGCTGGGTGCTCAGTGCTCGGGCTGCTCGGTGCTCAGTAGTCAGGGTGCTGGGTGCTCAGTACTCGGGGTGCTGGGTGCTCAGTGCTCAGGGTCCTCGGTGCTCAGTACTCAGGGTGCTCAGTGCTCAGTACTCAGCGTGCTTTGTGCTCAGTGCTCAGGGTGCTGGGTGCTCAGTACTCAGGGTGCTGGGTGCTCAGTACTCAGGGTGCTGGGTGCTCAGTGCTCGGGGTGCTGGGTGCTCAGTGCTCGGGGTGCTGGGTGCTCAGTACTCAGGGTGCTGGGTGCTCAGTACTCAGGGTGCTGGGTGCTCAGTATTCAGGGTGCTGGGGGCTCAGTGCTCAGGGTGATCGGTGCTCAGTCCTCAGGGTGCTCAGTACTCAGGGTGCTGGGTGCTCAGTGCTCGGGTTGCTCAGTACTCACGGTGCTGGGTGCTCAGTACTCAGGGTGCTGGGTGCTCAGTGCTCGGGGTGCTGGGTGCTCAGTACTGAGGGTGCTGGGTGCTCAGTGCTCAGGGTCCTGGGTGCTCAGTACTCAGGGTGCTGGGTGCTCAGTACTCAGGGTGCTGGGTGTTCAGTACTCAGGGTGCTGTGTGCTCAGTGCTCGGGGGGCTGGGTACTCAGTGCTGAGGGTGCTGGGTGCTCTGTGATCGGGGTGCTGGGTGCTCAGTACTCAGGGTGCTCAGTGCTCGGGGAGCTCGGTGCTCATTACTCAGGGTGCTGGGTGCTCAGTACTCAGTGCTCGGGGTCCTGGGTGCTCCGTGCTCGAGGTGCTGGGTGCTCAGCACTCTGGGTGCTTTGTGCTCAGTACTCAGGGTGCTGGGTGCTCAGTACTCAGGGTGCTCAGTGCTCGGGGTGCTGGGTGCTCAGTACTCAGGGTGCTGGGTGCTCAGTACTCAGGGTGCTGGGTACTCAGTGCTCGGGGTGCTCGGTGCTCAGTGCTCGGGGTGCTAGGTGCTCAGTACTCGGGGTGCTCAGTGCTCAGTACTCAGGGTGCTGGGTGCTCAGTGCTCAGGGTGCTGCGTGCTCAGTGCTCGGGGTGCTGGGTGCTCAGTACTCAGGGTGCTGGGTGCTCATTTCTCAGGATGCTGGGTGCTCATTGCTCGGGGTGCTGGGTGCTCAGTGCTCGGGGTGCTGGGTGCTCAGTGCTTGGGGCGCTGGGTGCTCAGTGCTCGGGGTGCTCGGTGCTCAGTACTCAGGGTGCTGGGTGCTCAGTGCTCGGGGTGCTCGGTGCTCAGTATGTTGGGTGCTCAGTACTCCGGGTGCTGGGTGCTCAGTACTCGGGGTGCTGGGTACCCAGTGCACAGCGTGATGGGTGCTCATTACTCAAGGTGCTTGGTTCTCAGTACTCAGGGTGCTGGGTGCTCAGTGCTCGGGGTGCTCGGTGCTCAGTACTCAGGGTGCTGGGTGCTCAGTGCTCGGGGTGCTGGGTGCTCAGTACTCAGGCTGCTGGGTGCTCAGTACTCAGGGTGCTGGGTGCTCAGTGCTCGGGGTGCTCGGTGCTCAGTACTCAGGGTGCTGGGTGCTAAGTGCTCAGGGTGCTGGGTGCTCAGTGCTCAGGGTGCTGGGTGCTCAGTGCTCGGGGCGCTGGGTGCTCAGTGCTCGGGGCGCTGGGTGCTCAGTGCTCGGGGTGCTCGGTGCTCAGTGGTCAAGGTGCTGGGTGCTCAGTACTCAGGGTGCTCATTGCTCAGGGTGCTGGGTGCTCAGTACTCAGGGTGCTGGGTGCTCAGTGCTCAGGGTGCTCGGTGCTCGGGGCACTGGGTGCTCAGTGCTTGGGGTGCTCTGAGATCAGTACTCAGGGTGCTGGGTGCTCAGTGCTCGGGGTGCTCGGTGCTCAGTACTCAGGGTGCTGGGTGCTCAGTGCTCAGGGTGCTGGGTGCTCAGTGCTCAGTACTCAGCGTGCTTTGTGCTCAGTGCTCAGGGTGCTGGGTGCTCAGTACTCAGGGTGCTGGGTGTTCAGTACTCAGGGTGCTGGGTGCTCAGTGCTCGGGGTGCTGGGTGCTCAGTGCTCGGGGTGCTGGGTGCTCAGTACTCAGGGTGCTGGGTGCTCAGTACTCAGGGTGCTGGGTGCTCAGTATTCAGGGTGCTGGGTGCTCAGTGCTCAGGGTGATCGGTGCTCAGTCCTCAGGGTGCTCAGTACTCAGGGTGCTGGGTGCTCAGTGCTCGGGTTGCTCAGTACTCAGGGTGCTGGGTGCTCAGTACTCAGGGTGCTGGGTGCTCAGTGCTCGGGGTGCTGGGTGCTCAGTACTGAGGGTGCTGGGTGCTCAGTGCTCAGTGTCCTGGGTGCTCAGTACTCAGGGTGCTGGGTGCACAGTACTCAGGGTGCTGGGTGCTCAGTACTCAGGGTGCTGTGTGCTCAGTGCTCGGGGGGCTGGGTACTCAGCGCTCTGGGTGCTTAGTGCTCAGTACTCAGGGTGCTGGGTGCTCAGTACTCAGGGTGCTCAGTGCTCGGGGTGCTGGGTGCTCAGTACTCAGGGTGCTGGGTGCTCAGTACTCAGGGTGCTGGGTACTCAGTGCTCGGGGTGCTTGGTGCTCAGTGCTCGGGGTGCTAGGTGCTCAGTACTCGGGGTGCTCAGTGCTCAGTACTCAGGGTGCTGGGTGCTCAGTGCTCAGGGTGCTGCGTGCTCAGTGCTCGGGGTGCTGGGTGCTCAGTACTCAGGGTGCTGGGTGCTCATTTCTCAGGATGCTGGGTGCTCATTGCTCGGGGTGCTGGGTGCTCAGTGCTCGGGGTGCTGTGTGCTCAGTGCTTGGGGCGCTGGGTGCTCAGTGCTCGGGGTGCTCGGTGCTCAGTACTCAGGGTGCTGGGTGCTCACTGCTCGGGGTGCTCGGTGCTCAGTATGTTGGGTGCTCAGTACTCCGGGTGCTGGGTGCTCAGTACTCGGGGTGCTGGGTTCTCAGTGCACAGCGTGATGGGTGCTCATTACTCAGGGTGCTTGGTTCTCAGTACTCAGGGTGCTGGGTGCTCATTGCTCGGGGTGCTCGGTGCTCAGTACTCAGGGTGCTGGGTGCTCAGTGCTCGGGGTGCTGGGTGCTCAGTACTCAGGCTGCTGGGTGCTCAGTACTCAGGGTGCTGGGTGCTCAGTGCTCGGGGTGCTCGGTGCTCAGTACTCAGGGTGCTGGGTGCTCAGTGCTCAGGGTGCTGGGTGCTCAGTGCTCAGGGTGCTGGGTGCTCAGTGCTCGGGGCGCTGGGTGCTCAGTGCTCGGGGCGCTGGGTGCTCAGTGCTCGGGGTGCTCGGCGCTCAGTGGTCAAGGTGCTGGGTGCTCAGTACTCAGGGTGTTCATTGCTCAGGGTGCTGGGTGCTCAGTACTCAGGGTGCTGGGTGCTCAGTGCTCAGGGTGCTCGGTGCTCGGGGCACTGGGTGCTCAGTGCTTGGGGTGCTCTGAGCTCAGTACTCAGGGTGCTGGGTGCTCAGTGCTCGGGGTGCTCGGTGCTCAGTACTCAGGGTGCTGGGTGCTCAGTGCTCGGGGTGCTGGGTGCTCAGTGCTCAGTACTCAGGGTGCTGGGTGCTCAGTGCTCAGGGTGCTGTGTGCTCAGTGCTCAGCGTGCTGGGTGCTCAGTGCTCAGGGTGCTGGGTACTCAGTACTAAGAGTGCTGGGTGCTCAGTGCTCGGGGTGCTATGTGCTCAGTGCTCGCGGTGCTGGGTGCTCAGTGCTCGGGGTGCTGGGTGCTCAGTGCTCGGGGTGCTATGTGCTCAGTGCTCGCGGTGCTGGGTGCTCAGTGCTCGGGGTGCTCGGTGCTCAGTACTCAGGGTGCTGGGTGCTCAGTGCTCGAAGTGCTCAGTACTCAGGGTGCTGTGTGTTCAGTGCTCAGGGTGCTGGGTGCTCAGTACTCAGGGTGCTCGGTGCTTAGTACTCAGGGTGCTGGGTGCTCAGTACTCCGGGTGCTGGGTGCTCAGTGCTCGGGGTTCTCGGTGCTCAGTGCTCAAGGTGCTGGGTGCTCAGTACTCAGGGTGCTCATTGCTCAGGGTGTTGGGTGCTCAGTGCTCAGGGTGCTCGGTGCTCGGGGCACTGGGTGCTCAGTGCTCAGGGTGCTCAGAGCTCAGTACTCAGGGTGCTGGGTGCTCAGTGCTCGGGGTGCTCGGTGCTCAGTACTCAGGGTGCTGGGTGCTCAGTGCTCGGGGTGCTCGGTGCTCAGTGCTCAAGGTGCTGGGTGCTCAGTACTCAGGGTGCTCATTGCTCAGGGTGCTGGGTGCTCAGTGCTCAGGGTGCTCGGTGCTCGGGGCACTGGGTGCTCAGTGCTCAGGGTGCTCAGAGCTCAGTACTCAGGGTGCTGGGTGCTCAGTGCTCGGGGTGCTCGGTGCTCAGTACTCCGGGTGCTGGGTGATCAGTGCTCGGGGTTCTCGGTGCTCAGTGCTCAAGGTGCTGGGTGCTCAGTGCTCAGGGTGCTGGGTGCTCAGTGCTCAGTACTCAGGGTGCTGGGTGCTCAGTGCTCGGGGTGCTGGGTGCTCAGTACTCAGGGTGCTGGGTGCTCATTCTCGGAGTGCTGGTTGCTCAGTGCTCGGGGTGCTGGGTGCACAGTACTCGGGGTGCTGGGTGCTCAGTGCTCAGTGTGCTGGGTGCTCAGTACTCACGGTGCTCGGTTCTCAATACTCAGGGTGCTGGGTGCTCATTCTCTGGGTGCTGGGTGCTCAGGGCTCGGGGTGCTGGGTGCTCAGTGCTCGGGGTGCTGGGTGCTCAGTACTCAGGGTGCTGGGTGCTCAGTACTCAGGGTGCTGGGTGCTCAGTGCTCGGGCTGCTCGGTGCTCAGTAGTCAGGGTGCTGGGTGCTCAGTACTCGGGGTGCTGGGTGCTCAGTGCTCAGGGTCCTCGGTGCTCAGTACTCAGGGTGCTCAGTGCTCAGTACTCAGCATGCTTTGTGCTCAGTGCTCAGGGTGCTGGGTGCTCAGTACTCAGGGTGCTGGGTGCTCAGTACTCAGGGTGCTGGGTGCTCAGTGCTCGGGGTGCTGGGTGCTCAGTGCTCGGGGTGCTGGGTGCTCAGTACTCAGGGTGCTGGGTGCTCAGTACTCAGGGTGCTGGGTGCTCAGTATTCAGGGTGCTGGGGGCTCAGTGCTCAGGGTGATCGGTGCTCAGTCCTCAGGGTGCTCAGTACTCAGGGTGCTGGGTGCTCAGTGCTCGGGTTGCTCAGTACTCAGGGTGCTGGGTGCTCAGTACTCAGGGTGCTGGGTGCTCAGTGCTCGGGGTGCTGGGTGCTCAGTACTGAGGGTGCTGGGTGCTCAGTGCTCAGGGTCCTGGGTGCTCAGTACTCAGGGTGCTGGGTGCTCAGTACTCAGGGTGCTGGGTGCTCAGTGCTCGGGGTGCTGGGTGCTCAGTGCTCGGGGTGCTGGGTGCTCAGTACTCAGGGTGCTGGGTGCTCAGTACTCAGGGTGCTGGGTGCTCAGTGCTCGGGTTGCTCAGTACTCAGGGTGCTGGGTGCTCAGTACTCAGGGTGCTGTGTGCTCAGTGCTCGGGGGGCTGGGTACTCAGTGCTGACTGTGCTGGGTGCTCTGTGATCGGGGTGCTGGGTGCTCAGTACTCAGGGTGCTCAGTGCTCGGGGAGCTCGGTGCTCATTACTCAGGGTGCTGGGTGCTCAGTACTCAGTGCTCGGGGTCCTGGGTGCTCCGTGCTCGAGGTGCTGGGTGCTCAGCACTCTGGGTGCTTTGTGCTCAGTACTCAGGGTGCTGGGTGCTCAGTACTCAGGGTGCTCAGTGCTCGGGGTGCTGGGTGCTCAGTACTCAGGGTGCTGGGTGCTCAGTACTCAGGGTGCTGGGTACTCAGTGCTCGGGGTGCTCGGTGCTCAGTGCTCGGGGTGCTAGGTGCTCAGTACTCGGGGTGCTCAGTGCTCAGTACTCAGGGTGCTGGGTGCTCAGTGCTCAGGGTGCTGCGTGCTCAGTGCTCGGGGTGCTGGGTGCTCAGTACTCAGGGTGCTGGGTGCTCATTTCTCAGGATGCTGGGTGCTCATTGCTCGGGGTGCTGGGTGCTCAGTGCTCGGGGTGCTATGTGCTCAGTGCTCGCGGTGCTGGGTGCTCAGTGCTCGGGGTGCTCGGTGCTCAGTACTCAGGGTGCTGGGTGCTCAGTGCTCGAAGTGCTCAGTACTCAGGGTGCTGTGTGTTCAGTGCTCAGGGTGCTGCGTGCTCAGTACTCAGGGTGCTCGGTGCTTAGTACTCAGGGTGCTGGGTGCTCAGTACTCCGGGTGCTGGGTGCTCAGTGCTCGGGGTTCTCGGTGCTCAGTGCTCAAGGTGCTGGGTGCTCAGTACTCAGGGTGCTCATTGCTCAGGGTGTTGGGTGCTCAGTGCTCAGGGTGCTCGGTGCTCGGGGCACTGGGTGCTCAGTGCTCAGGGTGCTCAGAGCTCAGTACTCAGGGTGCTGGGTGCTCAGTGCTCGGGGTGCTCGGTGCTCAGTACTCAGGGTGCTGGGTGCTCAGTGCTCGGGGTGCTCGGTGCTCAGTGCTCAAGGTGCTGGGTGCTCAGTACTCAGGGTGCTCATTGCTCAGGGTGCTGGGTGCTCAGTGCTCAGGGTGCTCGGTGCTCGGGGCACTGGGTGCTCAGTGCTCAGGGTGCTCAGAGCTCAGTACTCAGGGTGCTGGGTGCTCAGTGCTCGGGGTGCTCGGTGCTCAGTACTCCGGGTGCTGGGTGATCAGTGCTCGGGGTTCTCGGTGCTCAGTGCTCAAGGTGCTGGGTGCTCAGTGCTCAGGGTGCTGGGTGCTCAGTGCTCAGTACTCAGGGTGCTGGGTGCTCAGTGCTCGGGGTGCTGGGTGCTCAGTACTCAGGGTGCTGGGTGCTCATTCTCGGAGTGCTGGTTGCTCAGTGCTCGGGGTGCTGGGTGCACAGTACTCGGGGTGCTGGGTGCTCAGTGCTCAGTGTGCTGGGTGCTCAGTACTCACGGTGCTCGGTTCTCAATACTCAGGGTGCTGGGTGCTCATTCTCTGGGTGCTGGGTGCTCAGGGCTCGGGGTGCTGGGTGCTCAGTGCTCGGGGTGCTGGGTGCTCAGTACTCAGGGTGCTGGGTGCTCAGTACTCAGGGTGCTGGGTGCTCAGTGCTCGGGCTGCTCGGTGCTCAGTAGTCAGGGTGCTGGGTGCTCAGTACTCGGGGTGCTGGGTGCTCAGTGCTCAGGGTCCTCGGTGCTCAGTACTCAGGGTGCTCAGTGCTCAGTACTCAGCATGCTTTGTGCTCAGTGCTCAGGGTGCTGGGTGCTCAGTACTCAGGGTGCTGGGTGCTCAGTACTCAGGGTGCTGGGTGCTCAGTGCTCGGGGTGCTGGGTGCTCAGTGCTCGGGGTGCTGGGTGCTCAGTACTCAGGGTGCTGGGTGCTCAGTACTCAGGGTGCTGGGTGCTCACTATTCAGGGTGCTGGGGGCTCAGTGCTCAGGGTGATCGGTGCTCAGTCCTCAGGGTGCTCAGTACTCAGGGTGCTGGGTGCTCAGTGCTCGGGTTGCTCAGTACTCAGGGTGCTGGGTGCTCAGTACTCAGGGTGCTGGGTGCTCAGTGCTCGGGGTGCTGGGTGCTCAGTACTGAGGGTGCTGGGTGCTCAGTGCTCAGGGTCCTGGGTGCTCAGTACTCAGGGTGCTGGGTGCTCAGTACTCAGGGTGCTGGGTGCTCAGTGCTCGGGGTGCTGGGTGCTCAGTGCTCGGGGTGCTGGGTGCTCAGTACTCAGGGTGCTGGGTGCTCAGTACTCAGGGTGCTGGGTGCTCAGTGCTCGGGTTGCTCAGTACTCAGGGTGCTGGGTGCTCAGTACTCAGGGTGCTGTGTGCTCAGTGCTCGGGGGGCTGGGTACTCAGTGCTGAGGGTGCTGGGTGCTCTGTGATCGGGGTGCTGGGTGCTCAGTACTCAGGGTGCTCAGTGCTCGGGGAGCTCGGTGCTCATTACTCAGGGTGCTGGGTGCTCAGTACTCAGTGCTCGGGGTCCTGGGTGCTCCGTGCTCGAGGTGCTGGGTGCTCAGCACTCTGGGTGCTTTGTGCTCAGTACTCAGGGTGCTGGGTGCTCAGTACTCAGGGTGCTCAGTGCTCGGGGTGCTGGGTGCTCAGTACTCAGGGTGCTGGGTGCTCAGTACTCAGGGTGCTGGGTACTCAGTGCTCGGGGTGCTCGGTGCTCAGTGCTCGGGGTGCTAGGTGCTCAGTACTCGGGGTGCTCAGTGCTCAGTACTCAGGGTGCTGGGTGCTCAGTGCTCAGGGTGCTGCGTGCTCAGTGCTCGGGGTGCTGGGTGCTCAGTACTCAGGGTGCTGGGTGCTCATTTCTCAGCATGCTGGGTGCTCATTGCTCGGGGTGCTGGGTGCCCAGTGCACAGCGTGATGGGTGCTCATTACTCAGGGTGCTTGGTTCTCAGTACTCAGGGTGCTGGGTGCTCAGTGCTCGGGGTGCTCGGTGCTCAGTACTCAGGGTGCTGGGTGCTCAGTGCTCGGGGTGCTGGGTGCTCAGTACTCAGGCTGCTGGGTGCTCAGTACTCAGGGTGCTGGGTGCTCAGTGCTCGGGGTGCTCGGTGCTCAGTACTCAGGGTGCTGGGTGCTCAGTGCTCAGGGTGCTCGGTGCTCAGTGCTCAGGGTGCTGTGTGCTCAGTGCTCGGGGCGCTGGGTGCTCAGTGCTCGGGGCGCTGGGTGCTCAGTGCTCGGGGTGCTCGGTGCTCAGTGGTCAAGGTGCTGGGTGCTCAGTACTCAGGGTGCTCATTGCTCAGGGTGCTGGGTGCTCAGTACTCAGGGTGCTGGGTGCTCAGTGCTCAGGGTGCTCGGTGCTCGGGGCACTGGGTGCTCAGTGCTTGGGGTGCTCTGAGATCAGTACTCAGGGTGCTGGGTGCTCAGTGCTCGGGGTGCTCGGTGCTCAGTACTCAGGGTGCTGGGTGCTCAGTGCTCAGGGTGCTGGGTGCTCAGTGCTCAGTACTCAGCGTGCTTTGTGCTCAGTGCTCAGGGTGCTGGGTGCTCAGTACTCAGGGTGCTGGGTGCTCAGTACTCAGGGTGCTGGGTGCTCAGTGCTCGGGGTGCTGGGTGCTCAGTGCTCGGGGTGCTGGGTGCTCAGTACTCAGGGTGCTGGGTGCTCAGTACTCAGGGTGCTGGGTGCTCAGTATTCAGGGTGCTGGGTGCTCAGTGCTCAGGGTGATCGGTGCTCAGTCCTTAGGGTGCTCAGTACTCAGGGTGCTGGGTGCTCAGTGCTCGGGTTGCTCAGTACTCAGGGTGCTGGGTGCTCAGTACTCAGGGTGCTGGGTGCTCAGTGCTCGGGGTGCTGGGTGCTCAGTACTGAGGGTGCTGGGTGCTCAGTGCTCAGGGTCCTGGGTGCTCAGTACTCAGGGTGCTGGGTGCTCAGTACTCAGGGTGCTGGGTGCTCAGTACTCAGGGTGCTGTGTGCTCAGTGCTCGGGGGGCTTGGTACTCAGTGCTGAGGGTGCTGGGTGCTCTGTGATCGGGGTGCTGGGTGCTCAGTACTCAGGGTGCTCAGTGCTCGGGGAGCTCGGTGCTCATTACTCAGGGTGCTGGGTGCTCAGTACTCAGTGCTCGGGGTCCTGGGTGCTCCGTGCTCGAGGTGCTGTGTGCTCAGCGCTCTGGGTGCTTAGTGCTCAGTACTCAGGGTGCTGGGTGCTCAGTACTCAGGGTGCTCAGTGCTCGGGGTGCTGGGTGCTCAGTACTCAGGGTGCTGGGTGCTCAGTACTCAGGGTGCTGGGTGCTCATTTCTCAGGATGCTGGGTGCTCATTGCTCGGGGTGCTGGGTGCTCAGTGCTCGGGGTGCTGGGTGCTCAGTGCTTGGGGCGCTGGGTGCTCAGTGCTCGGGGTGCTCGGTGCTCAGTACTCAGGGTGCTGGGTGCTCAGTGCTCGGGGTGCTCGGTGCTCAGTATGTTGGGTGCTCAGTACTCCGGGTGCTGGGTGCTCAGTACTCGGGGTGCTGGGTACCCAGTGCACAGCGTGATGGGTGCTCATTACTCAGGGTGCTTGGTTCTCAGTACTCAGGGTGCTGGGTGCTCAGTGCTCGGGGTGCTCGGTGCTCAGTACTCAGGGTGCTGGGTGCTCAGTGCTCGGGGTGCTGGGTGCTCAGTACTCAGGCTGCTGGGTGCTCAGTACTCAGGGTGCTGGGTGCTCAGTGCTCGGGGTGCTCGGTGCTCAGTACTCAGGGTGCTGGGTGCTCAGTGCTCAGGGTGCTGGGTGCTCAGTGCTCAGGGTGCTGGGTGCTCAGTGCTCGGGGCGCTGGGTGCTCAGTGCTCGGGGCGCTGGGTGCTCAGTGCTCGGGGTGCTCGGTGCTCAGTGGTCAAGGTGCTGGGTGCTCAGTACTCAGGGTGCTCATTGCTCAGGGTGCTGGGTGCTCAGTACTCAGGGTGCTGGGTGCTCAGTGCTCAGGGTGCTCGGTGCTCGGGGCACTGGGTGCTCAGTGTTTGGGGTGCTCTGAGATCAGTACTCAGGGTGCTGGGTGCTCAGTGCTCGGGGTGCTCGGTGCTCAGTACTCAGGGTGCTGGGTGCTCAGTGCTCAGGGTGCTGGGTGCTCAGTGCTCAGTACTCAGCGTGCTTTGTGCTCAGTGCTCAGGGTGCTGGGTGCTCAGTACTCAGGGTGCTGGGTGTTCAGTACTCAGGGTGCTGGGTGCTCAGTGCTCGGGGTGCTGGGTGCTCAGTGCTCGGGGTGCTGGGTGCTCAGTACTCAGGGTGCTGGGTGCTCAGTACTCAGGGTGCTGGGTGCTCAGTATTCAGGGTGCTGGGTGCTCAGTGCTCAGGGTGATCGGTGCTCAGTCCTCAGGGTGCTCAGTACTCAGGGTGCTGGGTGCTCAGTGCTCGGGTTGCTCAGTACTCAGGGTGCTGGGTGCTCAGTACTCAGGGTGCTGGGTGCTCAGTGCTCGGGGTGCTGGGTGCTCAGTACTGAGGGTGCTGGGTGCTCAGTGCTCAGTGTCCTGGGTGCTCAGTACTCAGGGTGCTGGGTGCACAGTACTCAGGGTGCTGGGTGCTCAGTACTCAGGGTGCTGTGTGCTCAGTGCTCGGGGGGCTGGGTACTCAGCGCTCTGGGTGCTTAGTGCTCAGTACTCAGGGTGCTGGGTGCTCAGTACTCAGGGTGCTCAGTGCTCGGGGTGCTGGGTGCTCAGTACTCAGGGTGCTGGGTGCTCAGTACTCAGGGTGCTGGGTACTCAGTGCTCGGGGTGCTTGGTGCTCAGTGCTCGGGGTGCTAGGTGCTCAGTACTCGGGGTGCTCAGTGCTCAGTACTCAGGGTGCTGGGTGCTCAGTGCTCAGGGTGCTGCGTGCTCAGTGCTCGGGGTGCTGGGTGCTCAGTACTCAGGGTGCTGGGTGCTCATTTCTCAGGATGCTGGGTGCTCATTGCTCGGGGTGCTGGGTGCTCAGTGCTCGGGGTGCTGTGTGCTCAGTGCTTGGGGCGCTGGGTGCTCAGTGCTCGGGGTGCTCGGTGCTCAGTACTCAGGGTGCTGGGTGCTCACTGCTCGGGGTGCTCGGTGCTCAGTATGTTGGGTGCTCAGTACTCCGGGTGCTGGGTGCTCAGTACTCGGGGTGCTGGGTGCTCAGTGCACAGCGTGATGGGTGCTCATTACTCAGGGTGCTTGGTTCTCAGTACTCAGGGTGCTGGGTGCTCATTGCTCGGGGTGCTCGGTGCTCAGTACTCAGGGTGCTGGGTGCTCAGTGCTCGGGGTGCTGGGTGCTCAGTACTCAGGCTGCTGGGTGCTCAGTACTCAGGGTGCTGGGTGCTCAGTGCTCGGGGTGCTCGGTGCTCAGTACTCAGGGTGCTGGGTGCTCAGTGCTCAGGGTGCTGGGTGCTCATTGCTCAGGGTGCTGGGTGCTCAGTGCTCGGGGCGCTGGGTGCTCAGTGCTCGGGGCGCTGGGTGCTCAGTGCTCGGGGTGCTCGGCGCTCAGTGGTCAAGGTGCTGGGTGCTCAGTACTCAGGGTGTTCATTGCTCAGGGTGCTGGGTGCTCAGTACTCAGGGTGCTGGGTGCTCAGTGCTCAGGGTGCTCGGTGCTCGGGGCACTGGGTGCTCAGTGCTTGGGGTGCTCTGAGCTCAGTACTCAGGGTGCTGGGTGCTCAGTGCTCGGGGTGCTCGGTGCTCAGTACTCAGGGTGCTGGGTGCTCAGTGCTCGGGGTGCTGGGTGCTCAGTGCTCAGTACTCAGGGTGCTGGGTGCTCAGTGCTCAGGGTGCTGTGTGCTCAGTGCTCAGCGTGCTGGGTGCTCAGTGCTCAGGGTGCTGGGTACTCAGTACTAAGAGTGCTGGGTGCTCAGTGCTCGGGGTGCTATGTGCTCAGTGCTCGCGGTGCTGGGTGCTCAGTGCTCGGGGTGCTGGGTGCTCAGTGCTCGGGGTGCTATGTGCTCAGTGCTCGCGGTGCTGGGTGCTCAGTGCTCGGGGTGCTCGGTGCTCAGTACTCAGGGTGCTGGGTGCTCAGTGCTCGAAGTGCTCAGTACTCAGGGTGCTGTGTGTTCAGTGCTCAGGGTGCTGGGTGCTCAGTACTCAGGGTGCTCGGTGCTTAGTACTCAGGGTGCTGGGTGCTCAGTACTCCGGGTGCTGGGTGCTCAGTGCTCGGGGTTCTCGGTGCTCAGTGCTCAAGGTGCTGGGTGCTCAGTACTCAGGGTGCTCATTGCTCAGGGTGTTGGGTGCTCAGTGCTCAGGGTGCTCGGTGCTCGGGGCACTGGGTGCTCAGTGCTCAGGGTGCTCAGAGCTCAGTACTCAGGGTGCTGGGTGCTCAGTGCTCGGGGTGCTCGGTGCTCAGTACTCAGGGTGCTGGGTGCTCAGTGCTCGGGGTGCTCGGTGCTCAGTGCTCAAGGTGCTGGGTGCTCAGTACTCAGGGTGCTCATTGCTCAGGGTGCTGGGTGCTCAGTGCTCAGGGTGCTCGGTGCTCGGGGCACTGGGTGCTCAGTGCTCAGGGTGCTCAGAGCTCAGTACTCAGGGTGCTGGGTGCTCAGTGCTCGGGGTGCTCGGTGCTCAGTACTCCGGGTGCTGGGTGATCAGTGCTCGGGGTTCTCGGAGCTCAGTGCTCAAGGTGCTGGGTGCTCAGTGCTCAGGGTGCTGGGTGCTCAGTGCTCAGTACTCAGGGTGCTGGGTGCTCAGTGCTCGGGGTGCTGGGTGCTCAGTACTCAGGGTGCTGGGTGCTCATTCTCGGAGTGCTGGTTGCTCAGTGCTCGGGGTGCTGGGTGCACAGTACTCGGGGTGCTGGGTGCTCAGTGCTCAGTGTGCTGGGTGCTCAGTACTCACGGTGCTCGGTTCTCAATACTCAGGGTGCTGGGTGCTCATTCTCTGGGTGCTGGGTGCTCAGGGCTCGGGGTGCTGGGTGCTCAGTGCTCGGGGTGCTGGGTGCTCAGTACTCAGGGTGCTGGGTGCTCAGTACTCAGGGTGCTGGGTGCTCAGTGCTCGGGCTGCTCGGTGCTCAGTAGTCAGGGTGCTGGGTGCTCAGTACTCGGGGTGCTGGGTGCTCAGTGCTCAGGGTCCTCGGTGCTCAGTACTCAGGGTGCTCAGTGCTCAGTACTCAGCGTGCTTTGTGCTCAGTGCTCAGGGTGCTGGGTGCTCAGTACTCAGGGTGCTGGGTGCTCAGTACTCAGGGTGCTGGGTGCTCAGTGCTCGGGGTGCTGGGTGCTCAGTGCTCGGGGTGCTGGGTGCTCAGTACTCAGGGTGCTGGGTGCTCAGTACTCAGGGTGCTGGGTGCTCAGTATTCAGGGTGCTGGGGGCTCAGTGCTCAGGGTGATCGGTGCTCAGTCCTCAGGGTGCTCAGTACTCAGGGTGCTGGGTGCTCAGTGCTCGGGTTGCTCAGTACTCAGGGTGCTGGGTGCTCAGTACTCAGGGTGCTGGGTGCTCAGTGCTCGGGGTGCTGGGTGCTCAGTACTGAGGGTGCTGGGTGCTCAGTGCTCAGGGTCCTGGGTGCTCAGTACTCAGGGTGCTGGGTGCTCAGTACTCAGGGTGCTGGGTGCTCAGTGCTCGGGGTGCTGGGTGCTCAGTGCTCGGGGGGCTGGGTACTCAGTGCTGAGGGTGCTGGGTGCTCTGTGATCGGGGTGCTGGGTGCTCAGTACTCAGGGTGCTCAGTGCTCGGGGAGCTCGGTGCTCATTACTCAGGGTGCTGGGTGCTCAGTACTCAGTGCTCGGGGTCCTGGGTGCTCCGTGCTCGAGGTGCTGGGTGCTCAGCACTCTGGGTGCTTTGTGCTCAGTACTCAGGGTGCTGGGTGCTCAGTACTCAGGGTGCTCAGTGCTCGGGGTGCTGGGTGCTCAGTACTCAGGGTGCTGGGTGCTCAGTACTCAGGGTGCTGGGTACTCAGTGCTCGGGGTGCTCGGTGCTCAGTGCTCGGGGTGCTAGGTGCTCAGTACTCGGGGTGCTCAGTGCTCAGTACTCAGGGTGCTGGGTGCTCAGTGCTCAGGGTGCTGCGTGCTCAGTGCTCGGGGTGCTGGGTGCTCAGTACTCAGGGTGCTGGGTGCTCATTTCTCAGGATGCTGGGTGCTCATTGCTCGGGGTGCTGGGTGCTCAGTGCTCGGGGTGCTGGGTGCTCAGTGCTTGGGGCGCTGGGTGCTCAGTGCTCGGGGTGCTCGGTGCTCAGTACTCAGGGTGCTGGGTGCTCAGTGCTCGGGGTGCTCGGTGCTCAGTATGTTGGGTGCTCAGTACTCCGGGTGCTGGGTGCTCAGTACTCGGGGTGCTGGGTGCCCAGTGCACAGCGTGATGGGTGCTCATTACTCAGGGTGCTTGGTTCTCAGTACTCAGGGTGCTGGGTGCTCAGTGCTCGGGGTGCTCGGTGCTCAGTACTCAGGGTGCTGGGTGCTCAGTGCTCGGGGTGCTGGGTGCTCAGTACTCAGGCTGCTGGGTGCTCAGTACTCAGGGTGCTGGGTGCTCAGTGCTCGGGGTGCTCGGTGCTCAGTACTCAGGGTGCTGGGTGCTCAGTGCTCAGGGTGCTGGGTGCTCAGTGCTCAGGGTGCTGGGTGCTCAGTGCTCGGGGCGCTGGGTGCTCAGTGCTCGGGGCGCTGGGTGCTCAGTGCTCGGGGTGCTCGGTGCTCAGTGGTCAAGGTGCTGGGTGCTCAGTACTCAGGGTGCTCATTGCTCAGGGTGCTGGGTGCTCAGTACTCAGGGTGCTGGGTGCTCAGTGCTCAGGGTGCTCGGTGCTCGGGGCACTGGGTGCTCAGTGCTTGGGGTGCTCTGAGATCAGTACTCAGGGTGCTGGGTGCTCAGTGCTCGGGGTGCTCGGTGCTCAGTACTCAGGGTGCTGGGTGCTCAGTGCTCAGGGTGCTGGGTGCTCAGTGCTCAGTACTCAGCGTGCTTTGTGCTCAGTGCTCAGGGTGCTGGGTGCTCAGTACTCAGGGTGCTGGGTGCTCAGTACTCAGGGTGCTGGGTGCTCAGTGCTCGGGGTGCTGGGTGCTCAGTGCTTGGGGTGCTGGGTGCTCAGTACTCAGGGTGCTGGGTGCTCAGTACTCAGGGTGCTGGGTGCTCAGTATTCAGGGTGCTGGGTGCTCAGTGCTCAGGGTGATCGGTGCTCAGTCCTTAGGGTGCTCAGTACTCACGGTGCTGGGTGCTCAGTGCTCGGGTTGCTCAGTACTCAGGGTGCTGGGTGCTCAGTACTCAGGGTGCTGGGTGCTCAGTGCTCGGGGTGCTGGGTGCTCAGTACTGAGGGTGCTGGGTGCTCAGTGCTCAGGGTCCTGGGTGCTCAGTACTCAGGGTGCTGGGTGCTCAGTACTCAGGGTGCTGGGTGCTCAGTACTCAGGGTGCTGTGTGCTCAGTGCTCGGGGGGCTTGGTACTCAGTGCTGAGGGTGCTGGGTGCTCTGTGATCGGGGTGCTGGGTGCTCAGTACTCAGGGTGCTCAGTGCTCGGGGAGCTCGGTGCTCATTACTCAGGGTGCTGGGTGCTCAGTACTCAGTGCTCGGGGTCCTGGGTGCTCCGTGCTCGAGGTGCTGTGTGCTCAGCGCTCTGGGTGCTTAGTGCTCAGTACTCAGGGTGCTGGGTGCTCAGTACTCAGGGTGCTCAGTGCTCGGGGTGCTGGGTGCTCAGTACTCAGGGTGCTGGGTGCTCAGTACTCAGGGTGCTGGGTACTCAGTGCTCGGGGTGCTCGGTGCTCAGTGCTCGGGGTGCTAGGTGCTCAGTACTCGGGGTGCTCAGTGCTCAGTACTCAGGGTGCTGGGTGCTCAGTGCTCAGGGTGCTGCGTGCTCAGTGCTCGGGGTGCTGGGTGCTCAGTACTCAGGGTGCTGGGTGCTCATTTCTCAGGATGCTGGGTGCTCATTGCTCGGGGTGCTGGGTGCTCAGTGCTCGGGGTGCTGGGTGCTCAGTGCTTGGGGCGCTGGGTGCTCAGTGCTCGGGGTGCTCGGTGCTCAGTACTCAGGGTGCTGGTTGCTCAGTGCTCGGGGTGCTCGGTGCTCAGTATGTTGGGTGCTCAGTACTCCGGGTGCTGGGTGCTCAGTACTCGGGTGCTGGGTGCTCAGTGCACAGCGTGATGGGTGCTCATTACTCAGGGTGCTTGGTTCTCAGTACTCAGGGTGCTGGGTGCTCATTGCTCGGGGTGCTCGGTGCTCAGTACTCAGGGTGCTGGGTGCTCAGTGCTCGGGGTGCTGGGTGCTCAGTACTCAGGCTGCTGGGTGCTCAGTACTCAGGGTGCTGGGTGCTCAGTGCTCGGGGTGCTCGGTGCTCAGTACTCAGGGTGCTGGGTGCTCAGTGCTCAGGGTGCTGGGTCCTCAGTGCTCAGGGTGCTGGGTGCTCAGTGCTCGGGGCGCTGGGTGTTCAGTGCTCGGGGCGCTGGGTGTTCAGTGCTCGGGGTGCTCGGCGCTCAGTGGTCAAGGTGCTGGGTGCTCAGTACTCAGGGTGCTCATTGCTCAGGGTGCTGGGTGCTCAGTACTCAGGGTGCTGGGTGCTCAGTGCTCAGGGTGCTCGGTGCTCGGGGCACTGGGTGCTCAGTGCTTGGGGTGCTCTGAGCTCAGTACTCAGGGTGCTGGGTGCTCAGTGCTCGGGGTGCTCGGTGCTCAATACTCAGGGTGCTGGGTGCTCAGTGCTCGGGGTGCTGGGTGCTCAGTGCTCAGTACTCAGGGTGCTGGGTGCTCAGTGCTCAGGGTGCTGTGTGCTCAGTGCTCAGCGTGCTGGGTGCTCAGTGCTCAGGGTGCTGGGTACTCAGTACTAAGAGTGCTGGGTGCTCAGTGCTCGGGGTGCTATGTGCTCAGTGCTCGCGGTGCTGGGTGCTCAGTGCTCGGGGTGCTGGGTGCTCAGTGCTCGGGGTGCTATGTGCTCAGTGCTCGCGGTGCTGGGTGCTCAGTGCTCGGGGTGCTCGGTGCTCAGTACTCAGGGTGCTGGGTGCTCAGTGCTCGAAGTGCTCAGTACTCAGGGTGCTGTGTGTTCAGTGCTCAGGGTGCTGCGTGCTCAGTACTCAGGGTGCTCGGTGCTTAGTACTCAGGGTGCTGGGTGCTCAGTACTCCGGGTGCTGGGTGCTCAGTGCTCGGGGTTCTCGGTGCTCAGTGCTCAAGGTGCTGGGTGCTCAGTACTCAGGGTGCTCATTGCTCAGGGTGTTGGGTGCTCAGTGCTCAGGGTGCTCGGTGCTCGGGGCACTGGGTGCTCAGTGCTCAGGGTGCTCAGAGCTCAGTACTCAGGGTGCTGGGTGCTCAGTGCTCGGGGTGCTCGGTGCTCAGTACTCAGGGTGCTGGGTGCTCAGTGCTCGGGGTGCTCGGTGCTCAGTGCTCAAGGTGCTGGGTGATCAGTACTCAGGGTGCTTATTGCTCAGGGTGCTGGGTGCTCAGTGCTCAGGGTGCTCGGTGCTCGGGGCACTGGGTGCTCAGTGCTCAGGGTGCTCAGAGCTCAGTACTCAGGGTGCTGGGTGCTCAGTGCTCGGGGTGCTCGGTGCTCAGTACTCCGGGTGCTGGGTGATCAGTGCTCGGGGTTCTCGGTGCTCAGTGCTCAAGGTGCTGGGTGCTCAGTGCTCAGGGTGCTGGGTGCTCAGTGCTCAGTACTCAGGGTGCTGGGTGCTCAGTGCTCGGGGTGCTGGGTGCTCAGTACTCAGGGTGCTGGGTGCTCATTCTCGGGGTGCTGGTTGCTCAGTGCTCGGGGTGCTGGGTGCACAGTACTCGGGGTGCTGGGTGCTCAGTGCTCAGTGTGCTGTGTGCTCAGTACTCACGGTGCTCGGTTCTCAATACTCAGGGTGCTGGGTGCTCATTCTCTGGGTGCTGGGTGCTCAGGGCTCGGGGTGCTGGGTGCTCAGTGCTCGGGGTGCTGGGTGCTCAGTACTCAGGGTGCTGGGTGCTCAGTACTCACGGTGCTCGGTTCCCAATACTCAGGGTGCTGGGTGCTCATTCTCTGGGTGCTGGGTGCTCAGTACTCAGGGTGCTGGGTGCTCAGTGCTCGAAGTGCTCAGTACTCAGGGTGCTGTGTGTTCAGTGCTCAGGGTGCTGGGTGCTCAGTACTCAGGGTGCTCGGTGCTTAGTACTCAGGGTGCTGGGTGCTCAGTACTCCGGGTGCTGGGTGCTCTGTGCTCGGGGTTCTCGGTGCTCAGTGCACAAGGTACTGGGTGCTCAGTACTCAGGGTGCTCATTGCTCAGGGTGCTGGGTGCTCAGTGCTCAGGGTGCTCGGTGCTCGGGGCACTGGGTGCTCAGTGCTCAGGGTGCTCAGAGCTCAGTACTCAGGGTGCTGGGTGCTCAGTGCTCGGGGTGCTCGGTGCTCAGTACTCAGGGTGCTGGGTGCTCAGTGCTCGGGGTGCTCGGTGCTCCGTACGTTGGGTGCTCACTACTCAGGGTGCTGGGTGCTCAGTGCTCAGGGTGCTGGGTGCTCGGTGCTCAGGGTGCTGGGTGCTCAGTACTCAGGGTGCTGGGTGCTCAGTGCTCGGGGTGCTGGGTGCTGAGTACTCAGGGTGCTGGGTGCTCATTACTCAGGGTGCTGGGTGCTCAGTGCTCGGGTGCTGGGTGCTCAGTGCTCGCGGTGCTGGGTGCTCAGTTCTCGGGGTGCTCGGTGCTCAGTACTCAGGGTGCTGGGTGCTCAGTGCTCGAGGTGCTCAGTACTCAGGGTGCTGTGTGTTCAGTGCTCAGGGTGCTGGGTGCTCAGTACTCAGGGTGCTCGGTGCTTAGTACTCAGGGTGCTGGGTGCTCAGTACTCCGGGTGCTGGGTGATCAGTGCTCGGGTTTCTCGGTGCTCAGTGCTCAAGGTGCTGCGTGCTCAGTGCTCAGGGTGCTGGGTGCTCAGTGCTCAGTACTCAGGGTCCTGGGTGCTCAGTGCTCGCGGTGCTGGGTGCTCAGTGCTCAGTCCTCAGGGTGCGGGGTGCTCAGTACTCGTTGTGCTGGGCGCTAAGTGCTCAGCGTGCTGGGTGCTCAGAACTCAGGGTGCTGGGTGCTCAGTACTCAGGGTGCTCAGTGCTCAGTACTCAGCGTGCTGGGTGCTCAGTGCTCAGGGTGCTCGGTGCTCAGTACTCAGGGTGCTCAGTGCTCAGTACTTAGCCTGCTGGGTGCTCAGTGCTCAGGGTGCTGGTTGCTCAGTGCTCAGGGAGCTGGGTGCTTAGTACTCAGGGTGCTCGGTCCTCAGTGCTCAGGGTGCTGGGTGCTCAGTACTCAGGGAGCAGGGTGCTCAGTGCTCAGGGTGCTCAGTGCTCAGTACTCAGGGTGCTCGGTGCTCAGTGCTCAGGGTGCTCAGTGCTCAGTTCTCAGGGTGCTCAGTGCTCAGTGCTCTGGGTGCTGGGTGCTCAGTGCTCGGGGTGCTGTGTGCTCAGTGCTCAGGGTGCTGGGTGCTCAGTACTCAGGGTGCTCAGTGCTCAGGGTGCTGGGTGCTCAGTGCTCGGGGTGCTGGGTACTCAGTGCTCAGTACCCAGGGTGCTGGGTGCTCAGTGCTCTGAGTGCTGGGTGCTCAGTACTCAGTACTCAGGGTGCTGGGTGCTCAGTGCTCGGGGTGCTGGATGCTCAGTACTCAGGGTGCTGGGTGCTCAGTGCTCGGGGTGCTGGATGCACAGTACTCAGGGTGCTGGGTCCTCAGTGCTCAGGGTGCTGGGTGCTCAGTGCTCGGGGTGCTCAGTACTCAGGGTGCTGTGTGTTCAGTGCTCAGGGTACTGGGTGCTCAGTACTGAGGGTGCTCTGTGCTTAGTACTCAGGGTGCTGGGTGCTCAGTACTCAGGGTGCTCATTGCTCAGGGTGCTGGGTGCTCAGTACTCAGGGTGCTCATTGCTCAGGGTGCTGGGTGCTCAGTACTCAGGGTGCGGGGTGCTCAGTGCTCAGTGTGCTGGGTGCTCAGTGCTCAGGGTGCTGGGTGCTCAGTACTCAGGGTGCTGGGTGCTCAGTGCTCAGGGTGCTGGGTGCTCAGTGCTCGGGGTGCTCGGTGCTCAGTACGTTGGTTGCTCACTTCTCAGGGTGCTGGGTGCTCAGTGCTCAGGGTGCTGGGTGCTCAGTGCTCACTGTGCTGGGTGCTCAGTGCTCAGGGTGCTGGGTGCTCAGTACTCAGGGTGCTGGGTGCTCAGTGCTCAGGGTGCTGGGTGCTCAGTACTCAGGGTGCTGGGTGCTCAGTACTCAGGGTGCTGGGTGCTCAGTACTCAGGGTGCTGGGTGCTCAGTACTCAGTGTGCTGGGTGCTCTGTAATCGGGTGCTGGGTGCTCAGTGCTCAGGGTGCTGGGTGCTCAGTGCTCAGGGTGCTGGGTGCTCAGTGCTCGGCGTGCTCGGTGCTCAGTGCTCAAGGTGCTGGGTGCTCAGTACTCAGGGTGCTCATTGCTCAGGGTGCTGGGTGCTCAGTACTCAGGGTGCGGGGTGCTCAGTACTCAGAGTGCTCAGTGCTCAGTACTCAGGGAGCTCAGTGCTCAGTACTCAGGGTGCTCAGTGCTCAGGGTGCTGGGTGCTCACTGCTCGGGGTGCTGGCTGCTCAGTGCTCAGGTTGCTGGGTGCTCAGAGCTCAGGGTGCTCGGTGCTCAGTGCTCAGGGTGCTGGGTGCTCAGTACTCAGTGTGCTAGGTGCTCAGTACTCAGGGTGCTCAGTGCCCAGTACTCAGGGTGCTCAGTGCTCAGTTCTCAGGGTGCTCAGTGCTCAGGGTGCTGGGTGCTCAGTGCTCGGGGTGCTTGGTGCTCAGTCCTCAGGGTGCTGGGTGCTCAGTGCTCAGGGCGCTCGGTGCTCAGTGCTCAGGGTGCTGGGTGCTAAGTACTCAGGGTGCTGGGTGCTCAGTGCTCGGGGTGCTGGGTGCTCAGTACTCAGGGTGCTGGGTGCTCAGTGCTCAGGGTGCTGGGTGCTCAGTGTTCAGGGTGCTCAGTGCTTAGTACTCAGGGTGCTCGGTGCTCGGGGTGCTGGGTGCTCAGTGCTCGGGGTGCTGGGTACTCAGTGCTCGCGGTGCTGGGTGCTCAGTGCTCGGGGTGCTGGGTGCTCAGTGCTCGGGCTGCTCCGTGCTCAGTGCTCGGGGTGCTGGGTGCTCAGTTCTCGGGGTGCTCGGTGCTCAGTACTCAGGGTGCTGGGTGCTCAGTGCTCAGGGTGATGGGTGCTCAGTACTCAGGGTGCTGGGTGCTCGGTGCTCAGTACGCTGGGTGCTCAGTGCTCAGGGTGCTGGGTGCTCAGTGCTCGGGGCGCTGGGTGCTCAGTGCTCGGGGTGCTCGGAGCTCAGTACTCAGGGTGCTGGGTGCTCAGTGCTCGGGGTGATCGGTGCTCAGTACTCAGGGTGCTGGGTGCTCAGTGCTCGGGTTGCTCGGTGCTCAGTACGTTGGGTGCTCACTACTCAGGGTGATGGGAGCTCAGTGCTCAGGGTGCTGGGTGCTCAGTGCTCAGGGTGCTGGGTGCTCAGGGTGCTGGGTGCTCAGTACTCACGGTGCTGGGTGCTCAGTGCTCAGGGTGCTGGGTGCTCAGTACTCAGGGTGCTGGGTGCTCAGTACTCGGGGTGCTGGGTGCTCAGTACTGAGGGTGCTGGGTGCTCAGTACTCAGGGTGCTGGGTGCTCAGTATTCAGGGTGCTGGGTGCTCAGTATTCAGGGTGCTGGGTGCTCAGTGCTCAGGGTGATCGGTGCTCAGTCCTTAGGGTGCTCAGTACTCACGGTGCTGGGTGCTCAGTGCTCGGGTTGCTCAGTACTCAGGGTGCTGGGTGCTCAGTACTCAGGGTGCTGGGTGCTCAGTGCTCGGGTTGCTCAGTACTCAGGGTGCTGGGTGCTCAGTACTCAGGGTGCTGGGTGCTCAGTGCTCGGGGTGCTGGGTGCTCAGTACTGAGGGTGCTGGGTGCTCAGTGCTCAGGGTCCTGGGTGCTCAGTACTCAGGGTGCTGGGTGCTCAGTACTCAGGGTGCTGGGTGCTCAGTACTCAGGGTGCTGTGTGCTCAGTGCTCGGGGGGCTTGGTACTCAGTGCTGAGGGTGCTGGGTGCTCTGTGATCGGGGTGCTGGGTGCTCAGTACTCAGGGTGCTCAGTGCTCGGGGAGCTCGGTGCTCATTACTCAGGGTGCTGGGTGCTCAGTACTCAGTGCTCGGGGTCCTGGGTGCTCCGTGCTCGAGGTGCTGTGTGCTCAGCGCTCTGGGTGCTTAGTGCTCAGTACTCAGGGTGCTGGGTGCTCAGTACTCAGGGTGCTCAGTGCTCGGGGTGCTGGGTGCTCAGTACTCAGGGTGCTGGGTGCTCAGTACTCAGGGTGCTGGGTACTCAGTGCTCGGGGTGCTCGGTGCTCAGTGCTCGGGGTGCTAGGTGCTCAGTACTCGGGGTGCTCAGTGCTCAGTACTCAGGGTGCTGGGTGCTCAGTGCTCAGGGTGCTGCGTGCTCAGTGCTCGGGGTGCTGGGTGCTCAGTACTCAGGGTGCTGGGTGCTCATTTCTCAGGATGCTGGGTGCTCATTGCTCGGGGTGCTGGGTGCTCAGTGCTCGGGGTGCTGGGTGCTCAGTGCTTGGGGCGCTGGGTGCTCAGTGCTCGGGGTGCTCGGTGCTCAGTACTCAGGGTGCTGGTTGCTCAGTGCTCGGGGTGCTCGGTGCTCAGTATGTTGGGTGCTCAGTACTCCGGGTGCTGGGTGCTCAGTACTCGGGTGCTGGGTGCTCAGTGCACAGCGTGATGGGTGCTCATTACTCAGGGTGCTTGGTTCTCAGTACTCAGGGTGCTGGGTGCTCATTGCTCGGGGTGCTCGGTGCTCAGTACTCAGGGTGCTGGGTGCTCAGTGCTCGGGGTGCTGGGTGCTCAGTACTCAGGCTGCTGGGTGCTCAGTACTCAGGGTGCTGGGTGCTCAGTGCTCGGGGTGCTCGGTGCTCAGTACTCAGGGTGCTGGGTGCTCAGTGCTCAGGGTGCTGGGTCCTCAGTGCTCAGGGTGCTGGGTGCTCAGTGCTCGGGGCGCTGGGTGTTCAGTGCTCGGGGCGCTGGGTGCTCAGTGCTCGGGGTGCTCGGCGCTCAGTGGTCAAGGTGCTGGGTGCTCAGTACTCAGGGTGCTCATTGCTCAGGGTGCTGGGTGCTCAGTACTCAGGGTGCTGGGTGCTCAGTGCTCAGGGTGCTCGGTGCTCGGGGCACTGGGTGCTCAGTGCTTGGGGTGCTCTGAGCTCAGTACTCAGGGTGCTGGGTGCTCAGTGCTCGGGGTGCTCGGTGCTCAATACTCAGGGTGCTGGGTGCTCAGTGCTCGGGGTGCTGGGTGCTCAGTGCTCAGTACTCAGGGTGCTGGGTGCTCAGTGCTCAGGGTGCTGTGTGCTCAGTGCTCAGCGTGCTGGGTGCTCAGTGCTCAGGGTGCTGGGTACTCAGTACTAAGAGTGCTGGGTGCTCAGTGCTCGGGGTGCTATGTGCTCAGTGCTCGCGGTGCTGGGTGCTCAGTGCTCGGGGTGCTGGGTGCTCAGTGCTCGGGGTGCTATGTGCTCAGTGCTCGCGGTGCTGGGTGCTCAGTGCTCGGGGTGCTCGGTGCTCAGTACTCAGGGTGCTGGGTGCTCAGTGCTCGAAGTGCTCAGTACTCAGGGTGCTGTGTGTTCAGTGCTCAGGGTGCTGGGTGCTCAGTACTCAGGGTGCTCGGTGCTTAGTACTCAGGGTGCTGGGTGCTCAGTACTCCGGGTGCTGGGTGCTCAGTGCTCGGGGTTCTCGGTGCTCAGTGCTCAAGGTGCTGGGTGCTCAGTACTCAGGGTGCTCATTGCTCAGGGTGTTGGGTGCTCAGTGCTCAGGGTGCTCGGTGCTCGGGGCACTGGGTGCTCAGTGCTCAGGGTGCTCAGAGCTCAGTACTCAGGGTGCTGGGTGCTCAGTGCTCGGGGTGCTCGGTGCTCAGTACTCAGGGTGCTGGGTGCTCAGTGCTCGGGGTGCTCGGTGCTCAGTGCTCAAGGTGCTGGGTGATCAGTACTCAGGGTGCTTATTGCTCAGGGTGCTGGGTGCTCAGTGCTCAGGGTGCTCGGTGCTCGGGGCACTGGGTGCTCAGTGCTCAGGGTGCTCAGAGCTCAGTACTCAGGGTGCTGGGTGCTCAGTGCTCGGGGTGCTCGGTGCTCAGTACTCCGGGTGCTGGGTGATCAGTGCTCGGGGTTCTCGGTGCTCAGTGCTCAAGGTGCTGGGTGCTCAGTGCTCAGGGTGCTGGGTGCTCAGTGCTCAGTACTCAGGGTGCTGGGTGCTCAGTGCTCGGGGTGCTGGGTGCTCAGTACTCAGGGTGCTGGGTGCTCATTCTCGGGGTGCTGGTTGCTCAGTGCTCGGGGTGCTGGGTGCACAGTACTCGGGGTGCTGGGTGCTCAGTGCTCAGTGTGCTGTGTGCTCAGTACTCACGGTGCTCGGTTCTCAATACTCAGGGTGCTGGGTGCTCATTCTCTGGGTGCTGGGTGCTCAGGGCTCGGGGTGCTGGGTGCTCAGTGCTCGGGGTGCTGGGTGCTCAGTACTCAGGGTGCTGGGTGCTCAGTACTCACGGTGCTCGGTTCCCAATACTCAGGGTGCTGGGTGCTCATTCTCTGGGTGCTGGGTGCTCAGTACTCAGGGTGCTGGGTGCTCAGTGCTCGAAGTGCTCAGTACTCAGGGTGCTGTGTGTTCAGTGCTCAGGGTGCTGGGTGCTCAGTACTCAGGGTGCTCGGTGCTTAGTACTCAGGGTGCTGGGTGCTCAGTACTCCGGGTGCTGGGTGCTCTGTGCTCGGGGTTCTCGGTGCTCAGTGCACAAGGTACTGGGTGCTCAGTACTCAGGGTGCTCATTGCTCAGGGTGCTGGGTGCTCAGTGCTCAGGGTGCTCGGTGCTCGGGGCACTGGGTGCTCAGTGCTCAGGGTGCTCAGAGCTCAGTACTCAGGGTGCTGGGTGCTCAGTGCTCGGGGTGCTCGGTGCTCAGTACTCAGGGTGCTGGGTGCTCAGTGCTCGGGGTGCTCGGTGCTCCGTACGTTGGGTGCTCACTACTCAGGGTGCTGGGTGCTCAGTGCTCAGGGTGCTGGGTGCTCGGTGCTCAGGGTGCTGGGTGCTCAGTACTCAGGGTGCTGGGTGCTCAGTGCTCGGGGTGCTGGGTGCTGAGTACTCAGGGTGCTGGGTGCTCATTACTCAGGGTGCTGGGTGCTCAGTGCTCGGGTGCTGGGTGCTCAGTGCTCGCGGTGCTGGGTGCTCAGTTCTCGGGGTGCTCGGTGCTCAGTACTCAGGGTGCTGGGTGCTCAGTGCTCGAGGTGCTCAGTACTCAGGGTGCTGTGTGTTCAGTGCTCAGGGTGCTGGGTGCTCAGTACTCAGGGTGCTCGGTGCTTAGTACTCAGGGTGCTGGGTGCTCAGTACTCCGGGTGCTGGGTGATCAGTGCTCGGGTTTCTCGGTGCTCAGTGCTCAAGGTGCTGCGTGCTCAGTGCTCAGGGTGCTGGGTGCTCAGTGCTCAGTACTCAGGGTCCTGGGTGCTCAGTGCTCGCGGTGCTGGGTGCTCAGTGCTCAGTCCTCAGGGTGCGGGGTGCTCAGTACTCGTTGTGCTGGGCGCTAAGTGCTCAGCGTGCTGGGTGCTCAGAACTCAGGGTGCTGGGTGCTCAGTACTCAGGGTGCTCAGTGCTCAGTACTCAGCGTGCTGGGTGCTCAGTGCTCAGGGTGCTCGGTGCTCAGTACTCAGGGTGCTCAGTGCTCAGTACTTAGCCTGCTGGGTGCTCAGTGCTCAGGGTGCTGGTTGCTCAGTGCTCAGGGAGCTGGGTGCTTAGTACTCAGGGTGCTCGGTCCTCAGTGCTTAGGGTGCTGGGTGCTCAGTACTCAGGGAGCAGGGTGCTCAGTGCTCAGGGTGCTCAGTGCTCAGTACTCAGGGTGCTCGGTGCTCAGTGCTCAGGGTGCTCAGTGCTCAGTTCTCAGGGTGCTCAGTGCTCAGTGCTCTGGGTGCTGGGTGCTCAGTGCTCGGGGTGCTGTGTGCTCAGTGCTCAGGGTGCTGGGTGCTCAGTACTCAGGGTGCTCAGTGCTCAGGGTGCTGGGTGCTCAGTGCTCGGGGTGCTGGGTACTCAGTGCTCAGTACCCAGGGTGCTGGGTGCTCAGTGCTCTGAGTGCTGGGTGCTCAGTACTCAGTACTCAGGGTGCTGGGTGCTCAGTGCTCGGGGTGCTGGATGCTCAGTACTCAGGGTGCTGGGTGCTCAGTGCTCGGGGTGCTGGATGCACAGTACTCAGGGTGCTGGGTCCTCAGTGCTCAGGGTGCTGGGTGCTCAGTGCTCGGGGTGCTCAGTACTCAGGGTGCTGTGTGTTCAGTGCTCAGGGTACTGGGTGCTCAGTACTGAGGGTGCTCTGTGCTTAGTACTCAGGGTGCTGGGTGCTCAGTACTCAGGGTGCTCATTGCTCAGGGTGCTGGGTGCTCAGTACTCAGGGTGCTCATTGCTCAGGGTGCTGGGTGCTCAGTACTCAGGGTGCGGGGTGCTCAGTGCTCAGTGTGCTGGGTGCTCAGTGCTCAGGGTGCTGGGTGCTCAGTACTCAGGGTGCTGGGTGCTCAGTGCTCAGGGTGCTGGGTGCTCAGTGCTCGGGGTGCTCGGTGCTCAGTACGTTGGTTGCTCACTTCTCAGGGTGCTGGGTGCTCAGTGCTCAGGGTGCTGGGTGCTCAGTGCTCACTGTGCTGGGTGCTCAGTGCTCAGGGTGCTGGGTGCTCAGTACTCAGGGTGCTGGGTGCTCAGTGCTCAGGGTGCTGGGTGCTCAGTACTCAGGGTGCTGGGTGCTCAGTACTCAGGGTGCTGGGTGCTCAGTACTCAGGGTGCTGGGTGCTCAGTACTCAGTGTGCTGGGTGCTCTGTAATCGGGTGCTGGGTGCTCAGTGCTCAGGGTGCTGGGTGCTCAGTGCTCAGGGTGCTGGGTGCTCAGTGCTCGGCGTGCTCGGTGCTCAGTGCTCAAGGTGCTGGGTGCTCAGTACTCAGGGTGCTCATTGCTCAGGGTGCTGGGTGCTCAGTACTCAGGGTGCGGGGTGCTCAGTACTCAGAGTGCTCAGTGCTCAGTACTCAGGGAGCTCAGTGCTCAGTACTCAGGGTGCTCAGTGCTCAGGGTGCTGGGTGCTCACTGCTCGGGGTGCTGGCTGCTCAGTGCTCAGGTTGCTGGGTGCTCAGAGCTCAGGGTGCTCGGTGCTCAGTGCTCAGGGTGCTGGGTGCTCAGTACTCAGTGTGCTAGGTGCTCAGTACTCAGGGTGCTCAGTGCCCAGTACTCAGGGTGCTCAGTGCTCAGTTCTCAGGGTGCTCAGTGCTCAGGGTGCTGGGTGCTCAGTGCTCGGGGTGCTTGGTGCTCAGTCCTCAGGGTGCTGGGTGCTCAGTGCTCAGGGTGCTCGGTGCTCAGTGCTCAGGGTGCTGGGTGCTAAGTACTCAGGGTGCTGGGTGCTCAGTGCTCGGGGTGCTGGGTGCTCAGTACTCAGGGTGCTGGGTGCTCAGTGCTCAGGGTGCTGGGTGCTCAGTGTTCAGGGTGCTCAGTGCTTAGTACTCAGGGTGCTCGGTGCTCGGGGTGCTGGGTGCTCAGTGCTCGGGGTGCTGGGTACTCAGTGCTCGCGGTGCTGGGTGCTCAGTGCTCGGGGTGCTGGGTGCTCAGTGCTCGGGCTGCTCCGTGCTCAGTACTCAGGGTGCTGGGTGCTCAGTGCTCAGGGTGATGGGTGCTCAGTACTCAGGGTGCTGGGTGCTCGGTGCTCAGTACGCTGGGTGCTCAGTGCTCAGGGTGCTGGGTGCTCAGTGCTCGGGGCGCTGGGTGCTCAGTGCTCGGGGTGCTCGGAGCTCAGTACTCAGGGTGCTGGGTGCTCAGTGCTCGGGGTGATCGGTGCTCAGTACTCAGGGTGCTGGGTGCTCAGTGCTCGGGTTGCTCGGTGCTCAGTACGTTGGGTGCTCACTACTCAGGGTGATGGGAGCTCAGTGCTCAGGGTGCTGGGTGCTCAGTGCTCAGGGTGCTGGGTGCTCAGGGTGCTGGGTGCTCAGTACTCACGGTGCTGGGTGCTCAGTGCTCAGGGTGCTGGGTGCTCAGTACTCAGGGTGCTGGGTGCTCAGTACTCGGGGTGCTGGGTGCTCAGTACTCAGGGTGCTGGGTGCTCAGTACTCAGGGTTCTGGGTGCTCAGTACTCAGGTGCTGGGTGCTCAGTGCTCAGGGTGCTGGGTGCTCAGTGCTCGGGGTGCTGGGTGCTCAGTGCTCAGTACTCAGGGTGCTGGGTGCTCAGTGCTCGGGGTGCTGGGTGCTCAGTGCTCAGAACTCAGGGTGCTGGGTGCTCAGTGCTCAGGGTGCTGTGTGCTCAGTGCTCAGGGTGCTGGGTGCTCAGTGCACAGGGTGCTGGGTACTCAGTGCTCAGGGTGCTGGGTGCTCAGTGCTCGGGGTGCTGGGTGCTCATTGCTCAGGTTGCTCAGAGCTCAGTACTCAGGGTGCTGTGTGCTCAGTGCTCGGGGTGCTCAGTGCTCAGTACTCAGGGTGCTGGGTGCTCAGTGCTCGGGGTGCTCGGTGCTCAGTACGTTGGGTGCTCACTACTCAGGGTGCTGGGTGCTCAGTACTCACGGTGCTGGGTGCTCAGTGCTCGGGGTACTGGGTGCTCATTGCTCGCGGTGCTGGGTGCTCAGTGCTCGGGGTGCCCGGTGCTCAGTACTCAGGGTGCTGGGTGCTCAGTGCTCGAGGTGCTCAGTACTCAGGGTGCTGTGTGTTCAGAGCTCAGGGTGCTGGGTGCTCAGTACTCAGGGTGCTGGGTGTTCAGTGCTCGGGGTGCTGGGTGCTCAGTGCTCAGGGTGCTGGGTGCTCAGTACTCGGGGTGCTGGGTGCTCAGTACTAAGGGTGCTGGGTGCTCAGTACTCAGGGTGCTGGGTGCTCAGTACTCGGGTGCTGGGTGCTCAGTGCTCAGGGTGCTGGGTGCTCAGTGCTCGGGGTGCTGGGTGCTCAGTGCTCGGGGTGCTCGGTGCTCAGTGCTCAAGGTGCTGGGTGCTCAGTACTCAGGGTGCTCATTGCTCAGGGTGCTGGGTGCTCAGTACTCAGGGTGCTGGTTGCTCAGTGCTCAGGGTGCTCGGTGCTCGGGGCGCTGGGTGCTCAGTGTTTGAGGTGCTCGGAGCTCAGTACTCAGGGTGCTGGGTGCTCAGTGCTCGGGTGCTCGGTGCTCAGTACTCAGGGTGCTGGGTGCTCAGTGCTCGGGGTGCTGGGTGCTCAGTGCTCAGTACTCACGGTGCTTGGTGCTCAGTGCTCATTGTGCTGTGTGCTCAGTGCTCATAGTGCTGGGTGCTCAGTGCTCAGGGTGCTGGGTACTCAGTACTAAGTGTGCTGGGTGCTCAGTGCTCGGGGTGCTATGTGCTCAGTGCTCGCGGTGCTGGGTGCTCAGTGCTCGGGGTGCTGGGTGCTCAGTGCTCGGGGTGCTATGTGCTCAGTGCTCGCGGTGCTGGGTGCTCAGTGCTTGGGGTGCTCGTTGCTCAATACTCAGGGTGCTGGGTGCTCAGTGCTCGAGTTGCTCAGTACTCAGGGTGCTGTGTGTTCAGTGCTCAGGGTGCTGGGTGCTCAGTACTCAGGGTGCTCGGTGCTTAGTACTCAGGGTGCTGGGTGCTCAGTACTCCGGATGCTGGGTGCTCAGTGCTCGGGGTTCTCGGTGCTCTGCGCTCAAGGTGCTGCGTGCTCAGTACTCAGGGTGCTCATTGCTCAGGGTGCTGGGTGCTCAGTGCTCAGGGTGCTCGGTGCTCGGGGCACTGGGTGCTCAGTGCTCAGGCTGCTCAGAGCTCAGTACTCAGGGTGCTGTGTGCTCAGTGCTCGGGGTGCTCAGTGCTCAGTACTCAGGGTGCTGGGTGCTCAGTGCTCGGGGTGCTCGGTGCTCAGTACGTTGGGTGCTCACTACTCAGGGTGCTGGGTGCTCAGTGCTCAGGGTGCTGGGTGCTCGGTGCTCAGGGTGCTGGGTGCTCAGTACTCAGGGTGCTGGGTGCTCAGTGCTCGGGGTGCTGGGTGCTCAGTACTCAGGGTGTTGGGTGCTCAGTACTCAGGGTGCTGGGTGCTCAGTACTCGGGTGCTGGGTGCTCAGTGCTCAGGGTGCTGGGTGCTCAGTGCTCGGGGTGCTGGGTGCTCAGTGCTCAGTACTCAGGGTGCTGGGTGTTCAGTGCTCGGGGTGCTGGGAGCTCAGTGCTCAGTACTCAGGGTGCTGGGTGCTCAGTGCTCAGGGTGCTGGGTGCTCAGTGCTCAGGGTGCTGGGTGCTCAGTGCTCAGGGTGCTGGGTACTCAGTGCTCAGGGTGCTGGGTGCTCAGTACTCAGGGTGCTCAGTGCTCAGTACTCGGGGTGCTGGGTGCTCAGTGCTCAGGGTCCTCAGTGCTCAGTACTCGGGGTGCTGGGTGCTCAGTGCTCAGGGTGCTCAGTGCTCAGTGCTCGGGGTGCTGGGTGCTCAGTGCTCGGGGCGCTGGGTGCTCAGTGCTCGGTGTGCTGGGTGCTCAGTACTCGGGGTGCGGGGTGCTCAGTGCTCAGGGTGCTCAGTGCTCAGTACTCAGTGCTCACGGTGCTCAGTGCTCAGTGCTCAGGGTGCTGGGTGTTCAGTACTCAGGGTGCTGGGTGCACAGTACTCAGGGTGCTTGGTGCTCAGTGCTCAGGGTGCTGGGTGCTCAGTGCTCCGGGTGCTCAGTACTCAGGGTGCTGTGTGTTCAGTGCTCAGGGTACTGGGTGCTCAGTA
Organism: Microtus oregoni; assembly: GCF_018167655.1. NCBI lineage: Eukaryota > Metazoa > Chordata > Mammalia > Rodentia > Cricetidae > Microtus > Microtus oregoni. Next base: position 146,177 of record NW_024544559.1, read on the forward strand.
CTCAGGGTGCTGGGTGCTCAGTGCTCAGGGTGCTGGGTGCTCAGTGCTCAGTACTCAGTGTGCTGGGTGCTCAGTGCTCAGGTTGCTGGGTGCTCAGTACTCGGGGTGCTGTGTGCTCAGTGCTCAGGCTGCTCAATGCTCAGTACTCGGGGTGCTGTGTGCTCAGTGCTCAGGGTGCTCAGTGCTCAGTGCTCGGGGTGCTGGGTGCTCAGTGCTCGGGGCGCTGGGTGCTCAGTGCTCGGGGTGCTGGGTGCTCAGTACTCGGGGTGCTGGGTGCTCAGTGCTCAGTGTGCTCAGTGCTCAGTACTCAGTGCTCAGGGTGCTCAGTGCTCAGTGCTCAGGGTGCTGGGTGTTCAGTACTCAGGGTGCTTGGTGCTCAGTACTCAGGGTGCTGGGTGCTCAGTGCTCAGGGTGCTGGGTGCTCAGTGCTCGGGGTGCTCAGTACTCAGGGTGCTGTGTGTTCAGTGCTCAGGGTACTGGGTGCTCAGTACTCAGGGTACTCGGTGCTTAGTACTCAGGGTGCTGGTTGCTCAGTAATCCGGGTGCTGGGTGCTCAGTGCTCGGGGTGCTCGGAGCTCAGTACTCAGGGTGCTGGGTGCTCAGTTCTCGGGGTGATCGGTGCTCAGTACTCAGGGTGCTGGGTGCTCAGTGCTCGGGGTGCTCGGTGCTCAGTACGTTGGGTGCTCACTACTCAGGGTGCTGGGTGCTCAGTGCTCAGTGTGCTGGGTGCTCAGTGCTCAGGGTGCTGGGTGCTCAGTGCTCAGTGTGCTGGGTGCTCAGTACTCAGGGTGCTGGGTGCTCAGTGCTCGGGGTGCTGGGTGCTCAGTGCTCAGGGTGCTGGGTGCTCAGTACGTTGGGTGCTCACTACTCAGGGTGCTGGGTGCTCAGTACTCACGGTGCTGGGTGCTCAGTGCTCGGGGTGCTGGGTGCTCATTGCTCGCGGTGCTGGGTGCTCAGTGCTCGGGGTGCCCGGTGCTCAGTACTCAGGGTGCTGGGTGCTCAGTGCTCGAAGTGCTCAGTACTCAGGGTGCTGTGTGTTCAGTGCTCAGGGTGCTGGGTGCTCAGTACTCAGGGTGCTGGGTGTTCAGTGCTCGGGGTGCTGGGTGCTCAGTGCTCAGGGTGCTGGGAGCTCAGTACTCGGGGTGCTGGGTGCTCAGTACTCAGGGTGCTGGGTGCTCAGTACTCAGGGTGCTGGGTGCTCAGTACTCGGGTGCTGGGTGCTCAGTGATCAGGGTGCTGGGTGCTCAGTGCTCGGGGTGCTGGGTGCTCAGTGCTCGGGGTGCTCGGTGCTCAGTGCTCAAGGTGCTGGGTGCTCAGTACTCAGGGTGCTCATTGCTCAGGGTGCTGGGTGCTCAGTACTCAGGGTGCTGGTTGCTCAGTGCTCAGGGTGCTCGGTGCTCGGGGCGCAGGGTGCTCAGTGCTTGAGGTGCTCGGAGCTCAGTACTCAGGGTGCTGGGTGCTCAGTGCTCGGGTGCTCGGTGCTCAGTACTCAGGGTGCTGGGTGCTCAGTGCTCGGGGTGCTGGGTGCTCAGTGCTCAGTACTCAGGGTGCTGGGTGCTCAGTGCTCATGGTGCTGTGTGCTCAGTGCTCATAGTGCTGGGTGCTCAGTGCTCAGGGTGCTGGGTACTCAGTACTAAGGGTGCTGGGTGCTCAGTGCTCGGGGTGCTATGTGCTCAGTGCTCGCGGTGCTGGGTGCTCTGTGCTCGGGGTGCTGGGTGCTCAGTGCTCGGGGTGCTATGTGCTCAGTGCTCGCGGTGCTGGGTGCTCAGTGCTCGGGGTGCTCGTTGCTGAATACTCAGGGTGCTGGGTGCTCAGTGCTCGAGTTGCTCAGTACTCAGGGTGCTGTGTGTTCATGGTCAGGGTGCTGGGTGCTCAGTACTCAGGGTGCTCGGTGCTTAGTACTCAGGGTGCTGGGTGCTCAGTACTCCGGATGCTGGGTGCTCAGTGCTCGGGGTTCTTGGTGCTCAGCGCTCAAGGTGCTGCGTGCTCAGTACTCAGGGTGCTCATTGCTCAGGGTGCTGGGTGCTCAGTGCTCAGGGTGCTCGGTGCTCGGGGCACTGGGTGCTCAGTGCTCAGGGTGCTCAGAGCTCAGTACTCAGGGTGCTGTGTGCTCAGTGCTCGGGGTGCTCAGTGCTCAGTACTCAGGGTGCTGGGTGCTCAGTGCTCGGGGTGCTCGGTGCTCAGTACGTTGGGTGCTCACTACTCAGGGTGCTGGGTGCTCAGTGCTCAGGGTGCTGGGTGCTCGGTGCTCAGGGTGCTGGGTGCTCAGTACTCAGGGTGCTGGGTGCTCAGTGCTCGTTGTGCTGGGTGCTCAGTACTCAGGGTGCTGGGTGCTCAGTACTCAGGGTGCTGGGTGCTCAGTACTCGGGTGCTGGGTGCTCAGTGCTCAGGGTGCTGGGTGCTCAGTGCTCGGGGTGCTGGGTGCTCAGTGCTCAGTACTCAGGGTGCTGGGTGTTCAGTGCTCGGGGTGCTGGGAGCTCAGTGCTCAGTACTCAGGGTGCTGGGTGCTCAGTGCTCAGGGTGCTGGGTGCTCAGTGCTCAGGGTGCTGGGTGCTCAGTGCTCAGGGTGCTGGGTACTCAGTGCTCAGTGTGCTGGGTGCTCAGTACTCAGGGTGCTCAGTGCTCAGTACTCGGGGTGCTGGGTGCTCAGTGCTCAGGGTCCTCAGTGCTCAGTACTCGGGGTGCTGGGTGCTCAGTGCTCAGGGTGCTCAGTGCTCAGTGCTCGGGGTGCTGGGTGCTCAGTGCTCGGGGCGCTGGGTGCTCAGTGCTCGGTGTGCTGGGTGCTCAGTACTCGGGGTGCGGGGTGCTCAGTGCTCAGGGTGCTCAGTGCTCAGTACTCAGTGCTCACGGTGCTCAGTGCTCAGTTCTCAGGGTGCTGGGTGTTCAGTACTCAGGGTGCTGGGTGCTCAGTACTCAGGGTGCTGGGTGCTCAGTGCTCAGGGTGCTGGGTGCTCAGTGCTCCGGGTGCTCAGTACTCAGGGTGCTGTGTGTTCAGTGCTCAGGGTACTGGGTGCTCAGTACTCAGGGTGCTGGGTGCTCAGTGCTCAGGGTGCTGGGTGCTCAGTGCTCAGTACTCAGTGTGCTGGGTGCTCAGTGCTCAGGGTGCTGGGTGCTCAGTACTCGGGGTGCTGTGTGCTCAGTGCTCAGGCTGCTCAATGATCAGTACTCGGGGTGCTGTGTGCTCAGTGCTCAGGGTGCTCAGTGCTCAGTGCTCGGGGTGCTGGGTGCTCAGTGCTCGGGGCGCTGGGTGCTCAGTGCTCGGGGTGCTGGGTGCTCAGTACTCGGGGTGCTGGGTGCTCAGTGCTCAGGGTGCTCAGTGCTGAGTACTCAGTGCTCAGGGTGCTCAGTGCTCAGTGCTCAGGGTGCTGGGTGTTCAGTACTCAGGGTGCTGGGTGCTCAGTACTCAGGGTGCTGGGTGCTCAGTGCTCAGGGTGCTGGGTGCTCAGTGCTCGGGGTGCTCAGTACTCAGGGTGCTGTGTGTTCAGTGCTCAGGGTACTGGGTGCTCAGTACTCAGGGTACTCGGTGCTTAGTACTCAGGGTGCTGGTTGCTCAGTAATCCGGGTGCTGGGTGCTCAGTGCTCGGGGTGCTCGGAGCTCAGTACTCAGGGTGCTGGGTGCTCAGTTCTCGGGGTGATCGGTGCTCAGTACTCAGGGTGCTGGGTGCTCAGTGCTCAGGGTGCTCGGTGCTCAGTACGTTGGGTGCTCACTACTCAGGGTGCTGGGTGCTCAGTGCTCAGTGTGCTGGGTGCTCAGTGCTCAGGGTGCTGGGTGCTCAGTGCTCAGTGTGCTGGGTGCTCAGTACTCAGGGTGCTGGGTGCTCAGTGCTCGGGGTGCTGGGTGCTCAGTGCTCAGGGTGCTGGGTGCTCAGTACTCAGGGTGCTGGGTGCTCAGTACTCAGGGTGCTGGGTGCTCAGTACTCGGGTGCTGGGTGCTCAGTACTCAGGGTGCTGGGTGCTCAGTACTCGGGTGCTGGGTGCTCAGTGTTCAGGGTGCTGGGTGCTCAGTGCTCGGGGTGCTGGGTGCTCAGTGCTCAGTACTCAGGGTGCTGGGTGCTCAGTGCTCGGGGTGCTGGGTGCTCAGTGCTCAGGGTGCTGGGTGCTCAGTGCTCAGGGTGCTGGGTGCTCAGTGCTCAGTACTCAGGGTGCTGGGTGCTCAGTGCTCGGGGTGCTGGGTGCTCAGTGCTCAGGGTGCTGGGCGCTCAGTACTCAGGGTGCTGGGTGCTCAGTACTCGGGTGCTGGGTGCTCAGTGCTCAGGGTGCTGGGTGCTCAGTGCTCGGGGTGCTGGGTGCTCAGTGCTCAGTACTCAGGGTGCTGGGTGCTCAGTACTCGTTGTGCTGGGTGCTAAGTGCTCAGGGTGCTGGGTGCTCAGTGCTCAGGGCGCTGGGTGCTCAGTGCTCGGGGTGCTGGGTGCTCAGTGCTCAGTCCTCAGGGTGCTGGGTGCTCAGTACTCGGGTGCTGGGTGCTCAGTGTTCGGGGTGCTGGGTGCTCAGTGCTCGGGGTGCTGGGTGCTCAGTGTTCAGTACTCAGGGTGCTGGGTGCTCAGTGCTCGGGGTGCTGGGTGCTCAGTGCTCAGTACTCAGGGTGCTGGGTGCTCAGTGCTCGGGGTGCTGGGTGCTCAGTGCTCGGGGTGCTGGGTGCTCAGTGCTCAGGGTGCTGGGCGCTCAGTACTCAGGGTGCTGGGTGCTCAGTGCTCAGTACTCAGGGTGCTGGGTGCTCAGTACTCGTTGTGCTGGGTGCTAAGTGCTCAGGGTGCTGGGTGCTCAGTGCTCAGGGCGCTGGGTGCTCAGTGCTCGGGGTGCTGGGTGCTCAGTGCTCAGTCCTCAGGGTGCTGGGTGCTCAGTACTCGTTGTGCTGGGTGCTAAGTGCTCAGGGTGCTGGGTGCTCAGTACTCAGGGTGCTCAGTGCTCAGTACTCAGCGTGCTGGGTGCTCAGTGCTCAGGGTGCTCGGTGCTCAGTACTCAGGGTGCTCAGTGCTCAGTACTCAGCGTGCTGGGTGCTCAGTGCTCAGGGTGCTGGGTGCTCAGGACTCAGGGTGCTGGGTGCTTAGTACTCAGGGTGCTCGGTCCTCAGTGCTCAGGGTGCTGGGTGCTCAGTACTCAGGGAGCAGGGTGCTCAGTGCTCAGGGTGCCCAGTGCTCAGTACTCAGGGTGCTCGGTGCTCAGTGCTCAGGGTGCTCAGTGCTCAGTTCTCAGGGTGCTCAGTGCTCAGTGCTCTGGGTGCTGGGTGCTCAGTGCTCGTGGTGCTGGGTGCTCAGTGCTCATGGTGCTGGGTGCTCAGTACTCAGGGTTCTCAGTGCTCAGGGTGCTGGGTGTTCAGTGCTCGGGGTGCTGGGTACTCAGTGCTCAGTACCCAGGGTGCTGGGTGCTCAGTGCTCTGGGTGCTGGGTGCTCAGTACTCAGTACTCAGGGTGCTGGGTGCTCAGTGCTCGGGTTGCTGGATGCTCAGTACTCAGGGTGCTGGGTGCTCAGTGCTCGGGGTGCTGGATGCACAGTACTCAGGGTGCTGGGTCCTCAGTGCTCAGGGTGCTGGGTGCTCAGTGCTCGGGGTGCTCAGTACTCAGAGTGCTGTGTGTTCAGTGCTCAGGGTACTGGGTGCTCAGTACTGAGGGTGCTCGGTGCTTAGTACTCAGGGTGCTGGGTGCTCAGTACTCAGGGTGCTCATTGCTCAGGGTGCTGGGTGCTCAGTACTCAGGGTGCTCATTGCTCAGGGTGCTGGGTGCTCAGTACTCAGGGTGCTGGGTGCTCAGTGCTCGGGGTGCTGGGTGCTCAGTGCTCAGTACTCAGGGTGCTGGGTGTTCAGTGCTCGGGGTCCTGGGTGCTCAGTGCTCATTGCTCAGGGTGCTGGGTGCTCAGTGCTCAGGGTGCTGGGTGCTTAGTGCTCAGGGTGCTGGGTGCTCAGTACTCAGGGTGCTGGGTGCTCAGTGCTCAGGGTGCTGGGTGCTCAGTGCTCCGGGTGCTCAGTACTCAGGGTGCTGTGTGTTCAGTGCTCAGGGTACTGGGTGCTCAGTACTCAGGGTGCTGGATGCTCAGTGCTCAGGGTGCTGGGTGCTCAGTGCTCAGTACTCAGTGTGCTGGGTGCTCAGTGCTCAGGGTGCTGGGTGCTCAGTACTCGGGGTGCTGGGTGCTCAGTGCTCAGGGTACTCAGTGCTCAGTGCTCGGGGTGCTGGGTGCTCAGTGCTCGGGGCCCTGGGTGCTCAGTGCTCGGGGTGCTGGGTGCTCAGTACTCGGGGTGCTGGGTGCTCAGTGCTCAGGGTGCTCAGTGCTCAGTACTCAGTGCTCAGGGTGCTCAGTGCTCAGTGCTCAGGGTGCTGGGTGTTCAGTACTCAGGGTGCTGGGTGCTCAGTACTCAGGGTGCTGGGTGCTGGGTGCTCAGGGTGCTGGGTGCTCAGTGCTCGGGGTGCTCAGTACTCAGGGTGCTGTGTGTTCAGTGCTCAGGGTACTGGGTGCTCAGTACTCAGGGTGCTCGGTGCTTAGTACTCAGGGTGCTGGTTGCTCAGTAATCCGGGTGCTGGGTGCTCAGTGCTCGGGGTGCTCGGAGCTCAGTACTCAGGGTGCTGGGTGCTCAGTTCTCGGGGTGATCGGTGGTCAGTACTCAGGGTGCTGGGTGCTCAGTGCTCGGGGTGCTCGGTGCTCAGTACGTTGGGTGCTCACTACTCAGGGTGCTGGGTGCTCAGTGCTCAGTGTGCTGGGTGCTCAGTGCACAGGGTGCTGGGTGCTCAGTGCTCAGGGTGCTGGGTGCTCAGTACTCAGGGTGCTGGGTGCTCAGTGCTCGGGGTGCTGGGTGCTCAGTGCTCAGGGTGCTGGGTGCTCAGTACTCAGGGTGCTGGGTGCTCAGTACTCAAGGTGCTGGGTGCTCAGTACTCGGGTGCTGGGTGCTCAGTACTCAGGGTGCTGGGTGCTCAGTACTCGGGTGCTGGGTGATCAGTGTTCGGGGTGCTGGGTGCTCAGTGCTCGGGGTGCTGGGTGCTCAGTGTTCAGTACTCAGGGTGCTGGGTGCTCAGTGCTCGGGGTGCTGGGTGCTCAGTGCTCAGTACTCAGGGTGCTGGGTGCTCAGTGCTCAGGGTGCTGGGTGCTCAGTGCTCAGGGTGCTGGGCGCTCAGTACTCAGGGTTCTGGGTGCTCAGTACTCAGGGTGCTGGGTGCTCAGTACTCGGGTGCTGGGTACTCAGTGCTCAGGGTGCTGGGTGCTCAGTGCTCGGGGTGCTGGGTGCTCAGTGCTCAGTACTCAGGGTGCTGGGTGCTCAGTGCTCGGGGTGCTGGGTGCGCACTGTTCAGGGTGCTGGGTGCTCAGTGCTCAGGGCGCTGGTTGCTCAGTGCTCAGGGTGCTGGGTGCTCAGTGCTCAGTCCTCAGGGTGCTGGGTGCTCAGTACTCGTTGTGCTGGGTGCTAAGTGCTCAGGGTGCTGGGTGCTCAGAACTCAGGGTGCTGGGTGCTCAGTACTCAGGGTGCTCAGTGCTCAGTACTCAGCGTGCTGGGTGCTCAGTGCTCAGGGTGCTCGGTGCTCAGTACTCAGGGTGCTCAGTGCTCAGTACTCAGCGTGCTGGGTGCTCTGTGCTCAGGGTGCTGGGTGCTCAGTACTCAGGGTGCTGGGTGCTTAGTACTCAGGGTGCTCAGTGCTCAGGGTGCTGGGTGCTCAGTACTCAGGGAGCAGGGTGCTCAGTGCTCAGGGTGCCCAGTGCTCAGTACTCAGGGTGCTCGGTGCTCATTGCTCAGGGTGCTCAGTGCTCAGTTCTCAGGGTGCTCAGTGCTCAGTGCTCTGGGTGCTGGGTGATCAGTGCTCAGGGTGCTGGGTGCTCAGTACTCAGGGTGCTCAGTGCTCAGTGTGCTGGGTGCTCAGTGCTCGGGGTGCTGGGTACTCAGTGCTCAGTACCCAGGGTGCTGGGTGCTCAGTGCTCTGGGTGCTGGGTGCTCAGTACTCAGTACTCAGGGTGCTGGGTGCTCAGGGCTCGGGTTGCTGGATGCTCAGTACTCAGGGTGCTGGGTGCTCAGTGCTCGGGGTGCTGGATGCACAGTACTCAGGGTGCTGGGTCCTCAGTGCTCAGGGTGCTGGGTGCTCAGTGCTCGGGGTGCTCAGTACTCAGGGTGCTGTGTGTTCAGTGCTCAGGGTACTGGGTGCTCAGTACTGAGGGTCCTCGGTGCTTAGTACTCAGGGTGCTGAGTGCTCAGTACTCAGGGTGCTCATTGCTCAGGGTGCTGGGTGCTCAGTACTCAGGGTGCTGGGTGCTCAGTGCTGGGGGTGCTGGTTGCTCAGTGCTCAGTACTCAGGGTGCTGGGTGTTCAGTGCTCGGGGTTCTGGGTGCTCAGTGCTCATTGCTCAGCGTGCTGGGTGCTCAGTGCTCAGGGTGCTGGGTGCTCAGTGCTCAGGGTGCTGGGTGCTCAGTACTCAGGGTGCTCAGGGCTCAGTACTCGGGGTGCTGGGTGCTCAGTGCTCAGGGTGCTCAGTGGTCAGTACTCGCGGTGCTGTGTGCTGAGTGCTCAGGGTGCTCAGTGCTCAGTGCTCGGGGTGCCGGGTGCTCAGTGCTCGGGGTGCTGGGTGCTCAGTACTCAGGGCGCTGGGTGCTCAGTGCTTGGGGTGCTGGGTGCTCAGTACTCAGGGTGCTGGGTGCTCAGTGCTCAGGGTGCTCAGTGCTCAGTACTCAGTGCTGAGGGTGCTCAGTGCTCAGTGCTCAGGGTGCTGGGTGTTCAGTACTCAGGGTGCTGGGTGCTCAGTACTCAGGGTGCTGGGTGCTCAGTGCTCAGGGTGCTGGGTGCTCAGTGCTCGGGGTGCTCAGTACTCAGGATGCTGTGTGTTCAGTGCTCAGGGTACTGGGTGCTCAGTACTCAGGGTGATCGGTGCTTAGTACTCAGGGTGCTGGGTGCTCAGTACTCCGGGTGCTGGGTGCTCAGTGCTCGGGGTGCTCGGAGCTCAGTACTCAGGGTGATGGGTGCTCAGTTCTCGGGTGATCGGTGCTCAGTACTCAGATTGCTGGGTGCTCAGTGCTCGTGGTGCTCGGTGCTCAGTACGTTGGGTGCTCACTACTCAGGGTGCTGGGTGCTCAGTGCTCAGTGTGCTGGGGGCTCAGTGCTCAGGGTGCTGGGTGCTCAGTGCTCAGGGTGCTGGGTGATCAGTATTCAGGGTGCTGGGTGCTCAGTGCTCGGGGTGCTGGGTGCTCAGCGCTCAGGGTGCTGGGTGCTCAGTACTCGGGGTGCTGGGCGCTCAGTACTCGGGGTGCTGGGTGCTCAGTACTCAGGGTGCTGGGAGCTCAGTACTCGGGTGCTGGGTGCTCAGTGCTCAGGGTGCTGGGTGCTCAGTGCTCGGGGTGCTGGGTGCTCAGTACTCAGTACTCAGGGTGCTGGGTGCTCAGTGCTCGTTGTGCTGGGTGCTCAGTGCTCAGTACTCAGGGTGCTGGGTGCTCAGTGCTCAGGGTGCTGTGTGCTCAGTGCTCAGGGTGCTGGGTGCTCAGTGCTCAGGGTGCTGGGTACTCAGTGCTCAGGGTGCTGGGTGCTCAGTACTCAGGGTGCTGGGTGCTCATTACTCAGGGTGCTGGGTGCTCAGTGCTCAGGGTGCTGGGTGCTCAGTGCTCGCGGTGCTGGGTGCTCAGTGCTCGGGGTGCTCGGTGCTCAGTACTCAGGGTGCTGGGTGCTCAGTGCTCGAGGTGCTCAGTACTCAGGGTGCTGTGTGTTCAGTGCTCAGGGTGCTGGGTGCTCAGTACTCAGGGTGCTCGGTGCTTAGTACTCAGGGTGCTGGGTGCTCAGTACTCCGGGTGCTGGGTGCTCAGTGCTCAGGGTGCTGGGTACTCAGTGCTCAGGGTGCTGGGTGCTCAGTACTCAGGGTGCTCAGTGCTCAGTACTCGGGGTGCTTGGTGCTCAGTGCTCGGGTTGCTGGATGCTCAGTACTCAGGGTGCTGGGTGCTCAGTGCTCGGGGTGCTGGATGCACAGTACTCAGGGTGCTGGGTCCTCAGTGCTCAGGGTGCTGGGTGCTCAGTGCTCGGGGTGCTCAGTACTCAGGGTGCTGTGTGTTCAGTGATCAGGGTACTGGGTGCTCAGTACTGAGGGTCCTCGGTGCTTAGTACTCAGGGTGCTGGGTGCTCAGTACTCAGGGTGCTCATTGCTCAGGGTGCTGGGTGCTCAGTACTCAAAGTGCTCATTGCTCAGGGTGCTGGGTGCTCAGTACTCAGGGTGCTGGGTGCTCAGTGCTCGGGGTGCTGGGTTCTCAGTGCTCAGTACTCAGGGTGCTGGGTGTTCAGTGCTCGGGGTGCTGGGTGCTCAGTGCTCATTGCTCAGGGTGCTGGGTGCTCAGTGCTCAGTGTGCTGGGTGCTCAGTGCTCAGGGTGCTGTGTGCTCAGTGCTCAGGGTGCTGGGTGCTCAGTGCTCGGGGTGCTCAGTACTCAGGATGCTGTGTGTTCAGTGCTCAGGGTACTGGGTGCTCAGGGTACTGGGTGCTCAGTACTCAGGGTGCTGGGTGCTCAGTGCTCAGGGTGCTCAGTGCTCAGTACTCAGTGCTCAGGGTGCTCAGTGCTCAGTGCTCAGGGTGCTCAGTGTTCAGTACTCAGGGTGCTGGGTGCTCAGTGCTCGGGGTGCTGGGTGCTCAGTGCTCAGTACTCAGGGTGCTGGGTGCTCAGTGCTCGGGGTGCTGGGTGCTCAGTGCTCAGGGTGCTGGGCGCTCAGTACTCAGGGTTCTGGGTGCTCAGTACTCAGGGTGCTGGGTGCTCAGTACTCGGGTGCTGGGTACTCAGTGCTCAGGGTGCTGGGTGCTCAGTGCTCGGGGTGCTGGGTGCTCAGTGCTCAGTACTCAGGGTGCTGGGTGCTCAGTGCTCGGGGTGCTGGGTGCGCACTGCTCAGTGTGCTGGGTACTCAGTGCTCAGGGCGCTGGGTGCTCAGTGCTCGGGGTGCTGGGTGCTCAGTGCTCAGTCCTCAGGGTGCTGGGTGCTCAGTACTCGTTGTGCTGGGTGCTAAGTGCTCAGGGTGCTGGGTGCTCAGAACTCAGGGTGCTGGGTGCTCAGTACTCAGGGTGCTCAGTGCTCAGTACTCAGCGTGCTGGGTGCTCAGTGCTCAGGGTGCTCGGTGCTCAGTACTCAGGGTGCTCAGTGCTCAGTACTCAGCGTGCTGGGTGCTCTGTGCTCAGGGTGCTGGGTGCTCAGTACTCAGGGTGCTGGGTGCTTAGTACTCAGGGTGCTCAGTGCTCAGGGTGCTGGGTGCTCAGTACTCAGGGAGCAGGGTGCTCAGTGCTCAGGGTGCCCAGTGCTCAGTACTCAGGGTGCTCGGTGCTCATTGCTCAGGGTGCTCAGTGCTCAGTTCTCAGGGTGCTCAGTGCTCAGTGCTCTGGGTGCTGGGTGATCAGTGCTCAGGGTGCTGGGTGCTCAGTACTCAGGGTGCTCAGTGCTCAGTGTGCTGGGTGCTCAGTGCTTGGGGTGCTGGGTACTCAGTGCTCAGTACCCAGGGTGCTGGGTGCTCAGTGCTCTGGGTGCTGGGTGCTCAGTACACAGTACTCAGGGTGCTGGGTGCTCAGTGCTCGGGTTGCTGGATGCTCAGTACTCAGGGTGCTGGGTGCTCAGTGCTCGGGGTGCTGGATGCACAGTACTCAGGGTGCTGGGTCCTCAGTGCTCAGGGTGCTGGGTGCTCAGTGCTCGGGGTGCTCAGTACTCAGGGTGCTGTGTGTTCAGTGCTCAGGGTACTGGGTGCTCAGTACTGAGGGTCCTCGGTGCTTAGTACTCAGGGTGCTGGGTGCTCAGTACTCAGGGTGCTCATTGCTCAGGGTGCTGGGTGCTCAGTACTCAGGCTGCTGGGTGCTCAGTGCTGGGGGTGCTGGTTGCTCAGTGCTCAGTACTCAGGGTGCTGGGTGTTCAGTGCTCGGGGTGCTGGGTGCTCAGTGCTCATTGCTCAGCGTGCTGGGTGCTCAGTGCTCAGGGTGCTGGGTGCTCAGTGCTCAGGGTGCTGGGTGCTCAGTACTCAGGGTGCTCAGTGCTCAGTGCTCGGGGAGCCGGGTGCTCAGTGCTCGGGGTGCTGGGTGCTCAGTACTCAGCTCGCTGGGTGCTCAGTGCTTGGGTTGCTGGGTGCTCAGTACTCAGGGTGCTGGGTGCTCAGTGCTCAGGCTGCTCAGTGCTCAGTACTCAGTGCTCAGGGTGCTCAGTGCTCAGTGCTCAGGGTGCTGGGTGTTCAGTACTCAGGGTGCTGGGTGCTCAGTACTCAGGGTGCTGGGTGCTCAGTGCTCAGGGTGCTGGGTGCTCAGTGCTCGGGGTGCTCAGTACTCAGGATGCTGTGTGTTCAGTGCTCAGGGTACTGGGTGCTCAGTACTCAGGGTGATCGGTGCTTAGTACTCAGGGTTCTGGGTGCTCAGTATTCCGGGTGCTGGGTGCTCAGTGCTCGGGGTGCTCGGAGCTCAGTACTCAGGGTGATGGGTGCTCAGTTCTCGGGTGATCGGTGCTCAGTACTCAGAGTGCTGGGTGCTCAGTGCTCGTGGTGCTCGGTACTCAGTACGTTGGGTGCTCACTACTCAGGGTGCTGGGTGCTCAGTGCTCAGTGTGCTGGGTGCTCAGTGCTCAGGGTGCTGGGTGCTCAGTGCTCAGGGTGCTGGGTGATCCGTATTCAGGGTGCTGGGTGCTCAGTGCTCGAGGTGCTGGGTGCTCAGCGCTCAGGGTGCTGGGTGCTCAGTACTCGGGGTGCTGGGCGCTCAGTACTCGGGGTGCTGGGTGCTCAGTACTCAGGGTGCTGGGTGCTCAGTACTCGGGTGCTGGGTGCTCAGTGCTCAGGGTGCTGGGTGCTCAGTGCTCGGGGTGCTGGGTGCTCAGTGCTCAGTATTCAGGGTGCTGGGTGCTCAGTGCTCGTTGTGCTGGGTGCTCAGTGCTCAGTACTCAGGGTGCTGGGTGCTCAGTGCTCAGGGTGCTGTGTGCTCAGTGCTCAGGGTGCTGGGTGCTCAGTGCTCACGGTGCTGGGTACTCAGTGCTCAGGGTGCTGGGTGCTCAGTACTCAGGGTGCTGGGTGCTCAGTGCTCGTGGTGCTCGGTGCTCAGTACGTTGGGTGCTCACTACTCAGGGTGCTGGGTGCTCAGTGCTCAGTGTGCTGGGTGCTCAGTGCTCAGGGTGCTGGGTGCTCAGTGCTCAGGGTGCTGGGTGATCAGTATTCAGGGTGCTGGGTGCTCAGTGCTCGGGGTGCTGGGTGCTCAGCGCTCAGGATGCTGGGTGCTCAGTACTCGGGTGCTGGGTGCTCAGTGCTCAGGGTGCTGGGTGCTCAGTGCTCGGTGTGCTGGGTGCTCAGTGCTCAGTACTCAGGGTGCTGGGTGCTCAGTGCTCGTTGTGCTGGGTGCTCAGTGCTCAGTGCTCAGGGTGCTGGGTGCTCAGTGCTCAGGGTGCTGGGTGATCAGTATTCAGGGTGCTGGGCGCTCAGTACTCGGGGTGCTGGGTGCTCAGTACTCAGGGTGCTGGGTGCTCAGTACTCGGGTGCTGGGTGCTCAGTGCTCAGGGTGCTGGGTGCTCAGTGCTCGGGGTGCTGGGTGCTCAGTGCTCAGTACTCAGGGTGCTGGGTGCTCAGTGCTCGTTGTGCTGGGTGCTCAGTGCTCAGTACTCAGGGTGCTGGGTGCTCAGTGCTCAGGGTGCTGTGTGCTCAGTGCTCAGGGTGCTGGGTGCTCAGTGCTCACGGTGCTGGGTACTCAGTGCTCAGGGTGCTGGGTGCTCAGTACTCAGGGTGCTGGGTGCTCATTACTCAGGGTGCTGGGTGCTCAGTGCTCAGGGTGCTGGGTGCTCAGTGCTCGCGGTGCTGGGTGCTCAGTGCTCGGGGTGCTCGGTGCTCAGTACTCAGGGTGCTGGGTGCTCAGTGCTCGAGGTGCTCAGTACTCAGGGTGCTGTGTGTTCAGTGCTCAGGGTGCTGGGTGCTCAGTACTCAGGGTGCTCGGTGCTTAGTACTCAGGGTGCTGGGTGCTCAGCACCCCGGGTGCTGGGTGCTCAGTGCTCAGGGTGCTGGGTACTCAGTGCTCAGGGTGCTGGGTGCTCAGTACTCAGGGTGCTCAGTGCTCAGTACTCGGGGTGCTGGGTGTTCAGTGCTCGGGGTGCTGGGTGCTCAGTGCTCAGTACTCGGGGTGCTGGGTGCTCAGTGCTCGGGTTGCTGGATGCTCAGTACTCAGGGTGCTGGGTGCTCAGTGCTCGGGGTGCTGGATGCACAGTACTCAGGGTGCTGGGTCCTCAGTGCTCAGGGTGCTGGGTGCTCAGTGCTCGGGGTGCTCAGTACTCAGGGTGCTGTGTGTTCAGTGCTCAGGGTACTGGGTGCTCAGTACTGAGGGTCCTCGGTGCTTAGTACTCAGGGGGCTGGGTGCTCAGTACTCAGGGTGCTCATTGCTCAGGGTGCTGGGTGCTCAGTACTCAAAGTGCTCATTGCTCAGGGTGCTGGGTGCTCAGTACTCAGGGTGCTGGGTGCTCAGTGCTCGGGGTGCTGGGTGCTCAGTGCTCAGTACTCAGGGTGCTGGGTGTTCAGTGCTCGGGGTGCTGGGTGCTCAGTGCTCATTGCTCAGGGTGCTGGGTGCTCAGTGTGCTGGGTGCTCAGTGCTCAGGGTGCTGTGTGCTCAGTGCTCAGGGTGCTGGGTGCTCAGTGCTCGGGGTGCTCAGTACTCAGGATGCTGTGTGTTCAGTGCTCAGGGTACTGGGTGCTCAGGGTGCTGGGTGCTCAGTACTCAGGGTGCTGGGTGCTCAGTGCTCAGGGTGCTCAGTGCTCAGTACTCAGTGCTCAGGGTGCTCAGTGCTCAGTGCTCAGGGTGCTGGGTGTTCAGTACTCAGGGTGCTGGGTGCTCAGTACTCAGGGTGCTGGGTGCTCAGTGCTCAGGGTGCTGGGTGCTCAGTGCACGGGGTGCTCAGTACTCAGGATGCTGTGTGTTCAGTGCTCAGGGTACTGGGTGCTCAGTACTCAGGGTGATCGGTGCTCAGTACTCAGAGTGCTGGGTGCTCAGTGCTCGGGGTGCTCGGTGCTCAGTACGTTGGGTGCTCACTACTCAGGGTGCTGGGTGCTCAGTGCTCAGTGTGCTGGGTGCTCAGTGCTCAGGGTGCTGGGTGATCAGTATTCAGGGTGCTGGGTGCTCAGTGCTCGGGGTGCTGGGTGCTCAGCACTCAGGGTGCTGGGTGCTCAGTACTCAGGGTGCTGGGTGCTCAGTACTCGGGGTGCTGGGCGCTCAGTACTCAGGGTGCTGGGTGCTCAGTACTCAGGGTGCTGGGTGCTCAGTACCCGGGTGCTGGGTGCTCAGTGCTCAGGGTGCTGTGTGCTCAGTGCTCGGGGTGCTGGGTGCTCAGTGCTCAGTACTCAGGGTGCTGGGTGCTCAGTGCTCGTTGTGCTGGGTGCTCAGTGCTCAGTACTCAGGGTGCTGGGTGCTCAGTGCTCAGGGTCCTGTGTGCTCAGTGCTCAGGGTGCTGGGTGCTCAGTGCTCAGGGTGCTGGGTACTCAGTGCTCAGGGTGCTGGGTGCTCAGTACTCAGGGTGCTGGGTGCTCATTACTCAGGGTGCTGGGTGCTCAGTGCTCAGGTGCTGGGTGCTCAGTGCTCGCGGTGCTGTGTGCTCAGTGCTCGGGGTGCTCGGTGCTCAGTGCTCAGGGTACTGGGTGCTCAGTACTGAGGGTCCTCGTTGCTTAGTACTCAGGGTGCTGGGTGCTCAGTACTCAGGGTGCTCATTGCTCAGGGTGCTGGGTGCTCAGTACTCAAAGTGCTCATTGCTCAGGGTGCTGGGTGCTCAGTACTCAGGGTGCTGGGTGCTCAGTGCTCGGGGTGCTGGGTGCTCAGTGCTCAGTACTCAGGTTGCTGGGTGTTAAGTGCTCGGGGTGCTGGGTGCTCAGTGCTCATTGCTCAGGGTGCTGGGTGCTCAGTGCTCAGGGTGCTGGGTGCTCAGTGCTCAGGGTGCTGGGTGCTCAGTACTCAGGGTGCTCAGGGCTCAGTACTCGGGGTACTGGGTGCTCAGTGCTCAGGGTACTCAGTGGTCAGTACTCGCGGTGCTGTGTGCTGAGTGCTCAGGGTGCTCAGTGCTCAGTGCTCGGGGTGCCGGGTGCTCAGTGCTCGGGGTGCTGGGTGCTAAGTACTCAGGGCGCTGGGTGCTCAGTGCTTGGGGTGCTGGGTGCTCAGTACTCAGGGTGCTGGGTGCTCAGTGCTCAGGGTGCTCAGTGCTCAGTACTCAGTGCTCAGGGTGCTCAGTGCTCAGTGCTCAGGGTGCTGGGTGTTCAGTACTCAGGGTGCTGGGTGCTCAGTCCTCAGGGTGCTGGGTGCTCAGTGCTCAGGGTGCTGGGTGCTCAGTGCTCGGGGTGCTCAGTACTCAGGATGCTGTGTGTTCAGTGCTTATTGTACTGGGTGCTCAGTACTCAGGGTGATCGGTGCTTAGTACTCAGGGTGCTGGGTGCTCAGTACTCCGGGTGCTGGGTGCTCAGTGCTCGGGGTGCTCGGAGCTCAGTACTCAGGGTGATGGGTGCTCAGTTCTCGGGTGATCGGTGCTCAGTACTCAGAGTGCTGGGTGCTCAGTGCTCGGGGTGCTCGGTGCTCAGTACGTTGGGTGCTCACTACTCAGGGTGCTGGGTGCTCAGTGCTCAGTGTGCTGGGTGATCAGTGCTCATGGTGCTGGGTGCTCAGTGCTCAGGGTGCTGGGTGATCAGTATTCAGGGTGCTGGGTGATCAGTGCTCGGGGTGCTGGATGCTCAGCGCTCAGGGTGCTGGGTGCTCAGTACTCAGGGTGCTGGGTGCTCAGTACTCGGGGTGCTGGGCGCTCAGTACTCAGGGTGCTGGGTGCTCAGTACTCAGGGTGCTGGGTGCTCAGTACTCGGGTGCTGGGTGCTCAGTGCTCAGGGTGCTGGGTGCTCAGTGCTCGGGGTGCTGGGTGCTCAGTGCTCAGTACTCAGGGTGCTGGGTGCTCAGTGCTCGTTGTGCTGGGTGCTCAGTGCTCACTACTCAGGGTGCTGGGTGCTCAGTGCTCAGGGTGCTGTGTGCTCAGTGCTCAGGGTGCTGGGTGCTCAGTGCTCAGGGTGCTGGGTACTCAGTGCTCAGGGTGCTGGGTGCTCAGTACTCAGGGTGCTGGGTGCTCATTACTCAGGGTGCTGGGTGCTCAGTGCTCGGGTGCTGGGTGCTCAGTGCTCGCGGTGCTGGGTGCTCAGTGCTCGGGGTGCTCGGTGCTCAGTACTCAGGGTGCTGGGTGCTCAGTGCTCGAGGTGCTCAGTACTCAGGGTGCTGTGTGTTCAGTGCTCAGGGTGCTGGGTGCTCAGTACTCAGGGTGCTCGGTGCTTAGTACTCAGGGTGCTGGGTGCTCAGTACTCCGGGTGCTGGGTGATCAGTGCCCGGGGTTCTCGGTGCTCAGTGCTCAAGGTGCTGTTTGCTCAGTGCTCAGGGTGCTCGGTGCTCGGGGCACTGGGTGCTCAGTGCTCAGGGTGCTCAGAGCTCAGTACTCAGGGTGCTGGGTGCTCAGTGCTTGGGGTGCTCGGTGCTCAGTACTCAGGGTGCTGGGTGCTCAGTGCTCGGGGTGCTCGGTGCTCAGTACGTTGGGTGCTCACTACTCAGGGTGCTGGGTGCTCAGTGCTCAGGGTGCTGTGTGCTCGGTGCTCAGGGTGCTGGGTGCTCAGTACTCAGGGTGCTGGGTGCTCAGTGCTCAGGGTGCTGGGTACTCATTGCTCAGGGTGCTGGGTGCTCAGTACTCAGGGTGCTCAGTGCTCAGTACTCGGGGTGCTGGGTGTTCAGTGCTCGGGGTGCTGGGTGCTCAGTGCTCAGTACTCAGGGTGCTGGGTGCTCAGTGCTCAGGGTGCTGGGTGCTCAGTGCTCAGGGTGCTGGGTGCTCAGTGCACAGGGTGCTGGGTGCTCAGTGCTCAGGGTGCAGGGTGCTCAGTACTCAGGGTGCTCAGTGCTCAGTACTCGGGGTGCTGGGTGCTCAGTGCTCAGGGTGCTCAGTGTTCAGTATTAGGGGTGCTGTGTGCTCAGTGCTCAGGGTGCTCAGTGCTCAGTGCTCGGGGTGCTGGGTGCTCAGTGCTCGGGGCGCTGGGTGCTCAGTTCTCGGGGTGCTGGGCGCTCAGTACTCGGGGTGCGGGGTGCTCAGTGCTCAGGGTGCTCAGTGCTCAGTACTCAGTGCTCAGGGTTCTCAGTGCTCAGTGCTCAGGGTGCTGTGTGTTCAGTACTCAGGGTGCTGGGTGCTCAGTACTCAGGGTGCTGGGTGCTCAGTGCTCAGGGTGCTGGGTGATCAGTGCTCGGGGTGCTCAGTACTCAGGGTGCTGTGTGTTCAGTGCTCAGGGTACTGGGTGCTCAGTACTCAGGGTGCTCAGTGCTTAGTACTCAGGGTGCTGGGTGCTCAGTACTCCGGGTGCTGGGTGCTCAGTGCTCGGGGTGCTCGGAGATCAGTACTCAGGGTGCTGGGTGCTCAGTTCTCGGGGTGATCGGTGCTCAGTGCTCAGGGTGCTGGGTGCTCAGTACTCAGGGTGCTGGGTGCTTAGTACTCAGGGTGCTCGGTCCTCAGTGCTCAGGGTGCTGTGTGCTCAGTACTCAGGGCGCAGGGTGCTCAGTGCTCAGGGTGCCCAGTGCTCAGTACTCAGGGTGCTCGGTGCTCATTGCTCAGGGTGCTCAGTTCTCAGTTCTCAGGGTGCTCAGTGCTCAGTGCTCTGGGTGCTGGGTGCTCAGTGCTCAGGGTGCTGGGTGCTCAGTACTCAGGGTGCTCAGTGCTCAGGGTGCTGGGTGCTCAGTGCTCGGGGTGCTGGGTACTCAGTGCTCAGTACCCAGGGTGCTGGGTGCTCAGTGCTCTGGGTGCTGGGTGCTCAGTACTCAGTACTCAGGGTGCTGGGTGCTCAGTGCTCGGGTTGCTGGATGCTCAGTACTCAGGGTGCTGGGTGCTCAGTGCTCGGGGTGCTGGATGCACAGTACTCAGGGTGCTGGGTCCTCAGTGCTCAGGGTGCTGGGTGCTCAGTACTCAGGGTGCTCAGTGCTCAGGGTGCTGTGTGTTCAGTGCTCAGGGTACTGGGTGCTCAGTACTGAGGGTCCTCGGTGCTTAGTACTCAGGGTGCTGGGTGCTCAGTACTCAGGGTGCTCATTGCTCAGGGTGCTGGGTGCTCAGTACTCAGGGTGCTCATTGCTCAGGGTGCTGGGTGCTCAGTACTCAGGGTGCTGGGTGCTCAGTGCTCGGGGTGCTGGGTGCTCAGTGCTCAGTACTCAGGGTGCTGGGTGTTCAGTGCTCGGGGTGCTGGGTGCTCAGTGCTCATTGCTCAGGGTGCTGGGTGCTCAGTGCTCAGGGTGCTGGGTGCTCAGTACTCAGGGTGCTGGGTGCTCAGTGCTCGAGGTGCTCAGTACTCAGGGTGCTGTGTGTTCAGTGCTCAGGGTGCTGGGTGCTCAGTACTAAGGGTGCTCGGTGCTTAGTACTCAGGGTGCTGGGTGCTCAGTACTCCGGGTGCTGGGTGCTCAGTGCTCAGGGTGCTGGGTACTCAGTGCTCAGGGTGCTGGGTGCTCAGTACTCAGGGTGCTCAGTGCTCAGTACTCGGGGTGCTGGGTGTTCAGTGCTCGGGGTGCTGGGTGCTCAGTGCTCAGTACTCGGGGTGCTGGGTGCTCAGTGCTCGGGTTGCTGGATGCTCAGTACTCAGGGTGCTGCGTGCTCAGTGCTCGGGGTGCTGGATGCACAGTACTCAGGGTGCTGGGTCCTCAGTGCTCAGGGTGCTGGGTGCTCAGTGCTCGGGGTGCTCAGTACTCAGGGTGCTGTGTGTTCAGTGCTCAGGGTACTGGGTGCTCAGTACTGAGGGTCCTCGGTGCTTAGTACTCAGGGTGCTGGGTGCTCAGTACTCAGGGTGCTCATTGCTCAGGGTGCTGGGTGCTCAGTACTCAGAGTGCTCATTGCTCAGGGTGCTGGGTGCTCAGTACTCAGGGTGCTGGGTGCTCAGTGCTCGGGGTGCTGGGTGCTCAGTGCTCAGTACTCAGGGTGCTGGGTGTTCAGTGCTCGGGGTGCTGGGTGCTCAGTGCTCATTGCTCAGGGTGCTGGGTGCTCAGTGCTCAGGGTGCTGGGTGCTCAGTGCTCAGGGTGCTGTGTGCTCAGTGCTCAGGGTGCTGGGTGCTCAGTGCTCGGGGTGCTCAGTACTCTGGATGCTGTGTGTTCAGTGCTCAGGGTACTGGGTGCTCTGGGTGCTGGGTGCTCAGTACTCAGGGTGCTGGGTGCTCAGTGCTCAGGGTGCTCAGTGCTCAGTACTCAGTGCTCAGGGTGCTGGGTGCTCACTACTCAGGGTGCTGAGTGCTCAGTGCTCAGTGTGCTGGGTGCTCAGTGCTCAGGGTGCTGGGTGCTCATTTCTCAGGGTGCTGGGTGATCAGTATTCAGGGTACTGGGTGCTCAGTGCTCAGGGTGCTGGGTGCTCAGCGCTCAGGGTGCTGGGTGCTCAGTACTCAGGGTGCTGGGTGCTCAGTACTCGGGGTGCTGGGCGCTCAGTACTCAGGGTGCTGGGTGCTCAGTACTCAGGGTGCTGGGTGCTCAGTACTCGGGTGCTGGGTGCTCAGTGCTCAGGGTGCTGGGTGCTCAGTGCTCGGGGTGCTGGGTGCTCAGTGCTCAGTACTCAGGGTGCTGGGTGCTCAGTGCTCGTTGTACTGGGTGCTCAGTGCTCAGTACTCAGGGTGCTGGGTGCTCAGTGCTCAGGGTGCTGTGTGCTCAGTGCTCAGGGTGCTGGGTGCTCAGTGCGCAGGGTGCTGGGTACTCAGTGCTCAGGGTGCTGGGTGCTCAGTACTCAGGGTGCTGGGTGCTCATTACTCAGGGTGCTGGGTGCTCAGTGCTTGGGTGCTGGGTGCTCAGTGCTCGCGGTGCTGGGTGCTCAGTGCTCGGGTTGCTCGGTGCTCAGTGCTCAGTGTACTGGGTGCTCAGTACTGAGGGTCCTCGGTGCTTAGTACTCAGGGTGCTGGGTGCTCAGTACTCAGGGTGCTCATTGCTCAGGGTGCTGGGTGCTCAGTACTCAAAGTGCTCATTGCTCAGGGTGCTGGGTGCTCAGTACTCAGGGTGCTGGGTGCTCAGTGCTCGGGGTGCTGGGTGCTCAGTGCTCAGTACTCAGGGTGCTGGGTGTTCAGTGCTCGGGGTGCTGGGTGCTCAGTGCTCATTGCTCAGGGTGCTGGGTGCTCAGTGCTCAGGGTGCTGGGTGCTCAGTGCTCAGGGTGCTGGGTGCTCAGTACTCAGGGTGCTCAGGGCTCAGTACTCGGGGTGCTGGGTGCTCAGTGCTCAGGGTGCTCAGTGGTCAGTACTCGCGGTGCTGTGTGCTGAGTGCTCAGGGTGCTCAGTGCTCAGTGCTCGGGGTGCCGGGTGCTCAGTGCTCGGGGTGCTGGGTGCTCAGTACTCAGGGCGCTGGGTGCTCAGTGCTTGGGGTGCTGGGTGCTCAGTACTCAGGGTGCTGGGTGCTCAGTGCTCAGGGTGCTCAGTGCTCAGTACTCAGTGCTCAGGGTGCTCAGTGCTCAGTGCTCAGGGTGCTGGGTGTTCAGTACTCAGGGTGCTGGGTGCTCAGTACTCAGGGTGCTGGGTGCTCAGTGCTCAGGGTGCTGGGTGCTCAGTGCTCGGGGTGCTCAGTACTCAGGATGCTGGGTGCTCAGTGCTCGGGGTGCTCGGAGATCAGTACTCAGGGTGCTGGGTGCTCAGTTCTCGGGGTGATCGGTGCTCATTGCTCAGGGTGCTGGGTGCTCAGTACTCAGGGTGCTGGGTGCTTAGTACTCAGGGTGCTCGGTCCTCAGTGCTCAGGGTGCTGGGTGCTCAGTACTCAGGGAGCAGGGTGCTCAGTGCTCAGGGTGCCCAGTGCTCAGTACTCAGGGTGCTCGGTGCTCATTGCTCAGGGTGGTCAGTGCTCAGTTCTCAGGGTGCTCAGTGCTCAGTGCTCTGGGTGCTGGGTGCTCAGTGCTCAGGGTGCTGGGTGCTCAGTACTCAGGGTGCTCAGTGCTCAGGGTGCTGGGTGCTCAGTGCTCGGGGTGCTGGGTACTCAGTGCTCAGTACCCAGGGTGCTGGGTGCTCAGTGCTCTGGGTGCTGGGTGCTCAGTACTCAGTACTCAGGGTGCTGGGTGCTCAGTGCTCGGGTTGCTGGATGCTCAGTACTCAGGGTGCTGGGTGCTCAGTGCTCGGGGTGCTGGATGCACAGTACTCAGGGTGCTGGGTCCTCAGTGCTCAGGGTGCTGGGTGCTCAGTACTCAGGGTGCTCAGTGCTCAGGGTGCTGTGTGTTCAGTGCTCAGGGTACTGGGTGCTCAGTACTGAGGGTCCTCGGTGCTTAGTACTCAGGGTGCTGGGTGCTCAGTACTCAGGGTGCTCATTGCTCAGGGTGCTGGGTGCTCAGTACTCAGGGTGCTAGGTGCTCAGTGCTCGGGGTGCTGGGTGCTCAGTGCTCAGTACTCAGGGTGCTGGGTGTTCAGTGCTCGGGGTGCTGGGTGCTCAGTGCTCATTGCTCAGGGTGCTGGGTGCTCAGTGCTCAGGGTGCTGGGTGCTCAGTACTCAGGGTGCTGGGTGCTCAGTGCTCGAGGTGCTCAGTACTCAGGGTGCTGTGTGTTCAGTGCTCAGGGTGCTGGGTGCTCAGTACTCAGGGTGCTCGGTGCTTAGTACTCAGGGTGCTGGGTGCTCAGTACTCCGGGTGCTGGGTGCTCAGTGCTCAGGGTGCTGGGTACTCAGTGCTCAGGGTGCTGGTAGCTCAGTACTCAGGGTGCTGGGTGCTCAGTGCTCGAGGTGCTCAGTACTCAGGGTGCTGTGTGTTCAGTGCTCAGGGTGCTGGGTGCTCAGTACTCAGGGTGCTCGGTGCTTAGTACTCAGGGTGCTGGGTGCTCAGTACTCGGGGTGCTGGGTGTTCAGTGCTCGGGGTGTTGGGTGCTCAGTGCTCAGTACTCGGGGTGCTGGGTGCTCAGTGCTCGGGTTGCTGGATGCTCAGTACTCAGGGTGCTGCGTGCTCAGTGCTCGGGGTGCTGGATGCACAGTACTCAGGGTGCTGGGTCCTCAGTGCTCAGGGTGCTGGGTGCTCAGTGCTCGGGGTGCTCAGTACTCAGGGTGCTGTGTGTTCAGTGCTCATTGTACTGGGTGCTCAGTACTGAGGGTCCTCGGTGCTTAGTACTCAGGGTGCTGGGTGCTCAGTACTCAGGGTGCTCATTGCTCAGGGTGCTGGGTGCTCAGTACTCAGAGTGCTCATTGCTCAGGGTGCTGGGTGCTCAGTACTCAGGGTGCTGGGTGCTCAGTGCTCGGGGTGCTGGGTGCTCAGTGCTCAGTACTCAGGGTGCTGGGTGTTCAGTGCTCGAGGTGCTGGGTGCTCAGTGCTCATTGCTCAGGGTGCTGGGTGCTCAGTGCTCAGGGTGCTGGGTGCTCAGTGCTCAGGGTGCTGTGTGCTCAGTGCTCAGGGTGCTGGGTGCTCAGTGCTCGGGGTGCTCAGTACTCAGGATGCTGTGTGTTCAGTGCTCAGGGTACTGGGTGCTCAGGGTGCTGGGTGCTCAGTACTCAGGGTGCTGGGTGCTCAGTGCTCAGGGTGCTCAGTGCTCAGTACTCAGTGCTCAGGGTGCTCAGTGCTCAGTGCTCAGGGTGCTGGGTGTTCAGTACTCAGGGTGCTGGGTGCTCAGTACTCAGGGTGCTGGGTGCTCAGTGCTCAGGGTGCTGGGTGCTCAGTGCTCGGGGTGCTCAGTACTCAGGATGCTGTGTGTTCAGTGCTCAGGGTACTGGGTGCTCAGTACTCAGGGTGATCGGTGCTTAGTACTCAGGGTGCTGGGTGCTCAGTACTCCAGGTGCTGGGTGCTCAGTGCTCGGGGTGCTCGGAGCTCAGTACTCAGGGTGATGGGTGCTCAGTTCTCGGGTGATCGGTGCTCAGTACTCAGAGTGCTGGGTGCTCAGTGCTCGGGGTGCTCGGTGCTCAGTACGTTGGGTGCTCACTACTCAGGGTGCTGGGTGCTCAGTGCTCAGTGTGCTGGGTGCTCAGTGCTCAGGGTGCTGGGTGCTCATTTCTCAGGGTGCTGGGTGATCAGTATTCAGGGTACTGGGTGCTCAGTGCTCGGGGTGCTGGGTGCTCAGCGCTCAGGGTGCTGGGTGCTCAGTACTCAGGGTGCTGGGTGCTCAGTACTCGGGGTGCTGGGCGCTCAGTACTCAGGGTGCTGGGTGCTCAGTACTCAGGGTGCTGGGTGCTCAGTACTCGGGTGCTGGGTGCTCAGTGCTCAGGGTGCTGGGTGCTCAGTGCTCGGGGTGCTGGGTGCTCAGTGCTCAGTACTCAGGGTGCTGGGTGCTCAGTGCTCGTTGTACTGGGTGCTCAGTGCTCAGTACTCAGGGTGCTGGGTGCTCAGTGCTCAGGGTGCTGTGTGCTCAGTGCTCAGGGTGCTGGGTGCTCAGTGCTCAGGGTGCTGGGTACTCAGTGCTCAGGGTGCTGGGTGCTCAGTACTCAGGGTGCTGGGTGCTCATTACTCAGGGTGCTGGGTGCTCAGTGCTCGGGTGCTGGGTGCTCAGTGCTCGCGGTGCTGGGTGCTCAGTGCTCGGGGTGCTCGGTGCTCAGTGCTCAGGGT
Source organism: Microtus oregoni (assembly GCF_018167655.1). Lineage (NCBI taxonomy): Eukaryota > Metazoa > Chordata > Mammalia > Rodentia > Cricetidae > Microtus > Microtus oregoni. The sequence goes on from NW_024544559.1 coordinate 170,595, forward strand.
ACTGGGTGCTCAGTACTGAGGGTCCTCGGTGCTTAGTACTCAGGGTGCTGGGTGCTCAGTACTCAGGGTGCTCATTGCTCAGGGTGCTGGGTGCTCAGTACTCAGGGTGCTGGGTGCTCAGTGCTCGGGGTGCTGGGTGCTCAGTGCTCAGTACTCAGGGTGCTGGGTGTTCAGTGCTCGGGGTGCTGGGTGCTCAGTGCTCATTGCTCAGGGTGCTGGGTGCTCAGTGCTCAGGGTGCTGGGTGCTCAGTGCTCAGGGTGCTGGGTGCTCAGTACTCAGGGTGCTCAGGGCTCAGTACTCGGGGTGCTGGGTGCTCAGTGCTCAGGGTGCTCAGTGGTCAGTACTCGCGGTGCTGTGTGCTGAGTGCACAGGGTGCTCAGTGCTCAGTGCTCGGGGTGCCGGGTGCTCAGTGCTCGGGGTGCTGGGTGCTCAGTACTCAGGGCGCTGGGTGCTCAGTGCTTGGGGTGCTGGGTGCTCAGTACTCAGGGTGCTGGGTGCTCAGTGCTCAGGGTGCTCAGTGCTCAGTACTCAGTGCTCAGGGTGCTCAGTGCTCAGTGCTCAGGGTGCTGGGTGTTCAGTACTCAGGGTGCTGGGTGCTCAGTACTCAGGGTGCTGGGTGCTCAGTGCTCAGGGTGCTGGGTGCTCAGTGCTCGGGGTGCTCAGTACTCAGGATGCTGGGTGCTCAGTGCTCGGGGTGCTCGGAGATCAGTACTCAGGGTGCTGGGTGCTCAGTTCTCGGGGTGATCGGTGCTCAGTGCTCAGGGTGCTGGGTGCTCAGTACTCAGGGTGCTGGGTGCTTAGTACTCAGGGTGCTCGGTCCTCAGTGCTCAGGGTGCTGGGTGCTCAGTACTCAGGGAGCAGGGTGCTCAGTGCTCAGGGTGCCCAGTGCTCAGTACTCAGGGTGCTCGGTGCTCATTGCTCAGGGTGCTCAGTGCTCAGTTCTCAGGGTGCTCAGTGCTCAGTGCTCTGGGTGCTGGGTGCTCAGTGCTCAGGGTGCTGGGTGCTCAGTACTCAGGGTGCTCAGTGCTCAGGGTGCTGGGTGCTCAGTGCTCGGGGTGCTGGGTACTCAGTGCTAAGTACCCAGGGTGCTGGGTGCTCAGTGCTCGGGTTGCTGGATGCTCAGTACTCAGGGTGCTGGGTGCTCAGTGCTCGGGGTGCTGGATGCACAGTACTCAGGGTGCTGGGTCCTCAGTGCTCAGGGTGCTGGGTGCTCAGTACTCAGGGTGCTCAGTGCTCAGGGTGCTGTGTGTTCAGTGCTCAGGGTACTGGGTGCTCAGTAGTGAGGGTCCTCGGTGCATAGTACTCAGGGTGCTGGGTGCTCAGTACTCAGGGTGCTCATTGCTCAGGGTGCTGGGTGCTCAGTACTCAGGGTGCTCATTGCTCAGGGTGCTGGGTGCTCAGTACTCAGGGTGCTGGGTGCTCAGTGCTCGGGGTGCTGGGTGCTCAGTGCTCAGTACTCAGGGTGCTGGGTGTTCAGTGCTCGGGGTGCTGGGTGCTCAGTGCTCATTGCTCAGGGTGCTGGGTGCTCAGTGCTCAGGGTGCTGGGTGCTCAGTACTCAGGGTGCTGGGTGCTCAGTGCTCGAGGTGCTCAGTACTCAGGGTGCTGTGTGTTCAGTGCTCAGGGTGCTGGGTGCTCAGTACTCAGGGTGCTCGGTGCTTAGTACTCAGGGTGCTGGGTGCTCAGTACTCCGGGTGCTGGGTGCTTAGTGCTCAGGGTGCTGGGTACTCAGTGCTCAGGGTGCTGGGTGCTCAGTACTCAGGGTGCTCAGTGCTCAGTACTCGGGGTGCTGGGTGTTCAGTGCTCGGGGTGCTGGGTGCTCAGTGCTCAGTACTCGGGGTGCTGGGTGCTCAGTGCTCGGGTTGCTGGATGCTCAGTACTCAGGGTGCTGCGTGCTCAGTGCTCGGGGTGCTGGATGCACAGTACTCAGGGTGCTGGGTCCACAGTGCTCAGGGTGCTGGGTGCTCAGTGCTCGGGGTGCTCAGTACTCAGGGTGCTGTGTGTTCAGTGCTCAGGGTACTGGGTGCTCAGTACTGAGGGTCCTCGGTGCTTAGTACTCAGGGTGCTGGGTGCTCAGTACTCAGGGTGCTCATTGCTCAGGGTGCTGGGTGCTCAGTACTCAGAGTGCTCATTGCTCAGGGTGCTGGGTGCTCAGTACTCAGGGTGCTGGGTGCTCAGTGCTCGGGGTGCTGGGTGCTCAGTGCTCAGTACTCAGGGTGCTGGGTGTTCAGTGCTCGGGGTGCTGGGTGCTCAGTGCTCATTGCTCAGGGTGCTGGGTGCTCAGTGCTCAGGGTGCTGGGTGCTCAGTGCTCAGGGTGCTGTGTGCTCAGTGCTCAGGGTGCTGGGTGCTCAGTGCTCGGGGTGCTCAGTACTCAGGATGCTGTGTGTTCAGTGCTCAGGGTACTGGGTGCTCAGGGTGCTGGGTGCTCAGTACTCAGGGTGCTGGGTGCTCAGTGCTCAGGGTGCTCAGTGCTCAGTACTCAGTGCTCAGGGTGCTCAGTGCTCAGTGCTCAGGGTGCTGGGTGTTCAGTACTCAGGGTGCTGGGTGCTCAGTACTCAGGGTGCTGGGTGCTCAGTGCTCAGGGTGCTGGGTGCTCAGTGCTCGGGGTGCTCAGTACTCAGGATGCTGTGTGTTCAGTGCTCAGGGTACTGGGTGCTCAGTACTCAGGGTGATCGGTGCTTAGTACTCAGGGTGCTGGGTGCTCAGTACTCCAGGTGCTGGGTGCTCAGTGCTCGGGGTGCTCGGAGCTCAGTACTCAGGGTGATGGGTGCTCAGTTCTCGGGTGATCGGTGCTCAGTACTCAGAGTGCTGGGTGCTCAGTGCTCGGGGTGCTCGGTGCTCAGTACGTTGGGTGCTCACTACTCAGGGTGCTGGGTGCTCAGTGCTCAGTGTGCTGGGTGCTCAGTGCTCAGGGTGCTGGGTGCTCATTTCTCAGGGTGCTGGGTGATCAGTATTCAGGGTACTGGGTGCTCAGTGCTCGGGGTGCTGGGTGCTCAGCGCTCAGGGTGCTGGGTGCTCAGTACTCAGGGTGCTGGGTGCTCAGTACTCGGGGTGCTGGGCGCTCAGTACTCAGGGTGCTGGGTGCTCAGTACTCAGGGTGCTGGGTGCTCAGTACTCGGGTGCTGGGTGCTCAGTGCTCAGGGTGCTGGGTGCTCAGTGCTCGGGGTGCTGGGTGCTCAGTGCTCAGTACTCAGGGTGCTGGGTGCTCAGTGCTCGTTGTACTGGGTGCTCAGTGCTCAGTACTCAGGGTGCTGGGTGCTCAGTGCTCAGGGTGCTGTGTGCTCAGTGCTCAGGGTGCTGGGTGCTCAGTGCTCAGGGTGCTGGGTACTCAGTGCTCAGGGTGCTGGGTGCTCAGTACTCAGGGTGCTGGGTGCTCATTACTCAGGGTGCTGGGTGCTCAGTGCTCGGGTGCTGGGTGCTCAGTGCTCGCGGTGCTGGGTGCTCAGTGCTCGGGGTGCTCGGTGCTCAGTGCTCAGGGTACTGGGTGCTCAGTACTGAGGGTCCTCGTTGCTTAGTACTCAGGGTGCTGGGTGCTCAGTACTCAGGGTGCTCATTGCTCAGGGTGCTGGGTGCTCAGTACTCAAAGTGCTCATTGCTCAGGGTGCTGGGTGCTCAGTACTCAGGGTGCTGGGTGCTCAGTGCTCGGGGTGCTGGGTGCTCAGTGCTCAGTACTCAGGGTGCTGGGTGTTCAGTGCTCGGGGTGCTGGGTGCTCAGTGCTCATTGCTCAGGGTGCTGGGTGCTCAGTGCTCAGGGTGCTGGGTGCTCAGTGCTCAGGGTGCTGGGTGCTCAGTACTCAGGGTGCTCAGGGCTCAGTACTCGGGGTGCTGGGTGCTCAGTGCTCAGGGTGCTCAGTGGTCAGTACTCGCGGTGCTGTGTGCTCAGTGCACAGGGTGCTCAGTGCTCAGTGCTCGGGGTGCCGGGTGCTCAGTGCTCGGGGTGCTGGGTGCTCAGTACTCAGGGCGCTGGGTGCTCAGTGCTTGGGGTGCTGGGTGCTCAGTACTCAGGGTGCTGGGTGCTCAGTGCTCAGGGTGCTCAGTGCTCAGTACTCAGTGCTCAGGGTGCTCAGTGCTCAGTGCTCAGGGTGCTGGGTGTTCAGTACTCAGGGTGCTGGGTGCTCAGTACTCAGGGTGCTGGGTGCTCAGTGCTCAGGGTGCTGGTTGCTCAGTGCTCGGGGTGCTCAGTACTCAGGATGCTGGGTGCTCAGTGCTCGGGGTGCTCGGAGATCAGTACTCAGGGTGCTGGGTGCTCAGTTCTCGGGGTGATCGGTGCTCAGTGCTCAGGGTGCTGGGTGCTCAGTACTCAGGGTGCTGGGTGCTTAGTACTCAGGGTGCTCGGTCCTCAGTGCTCAGGGTGCTGGGTGCTCAGTACTCAGGGAGCAGGGTGCTCAGTGCTCAGGGTGCCCAGTGCTCAGTACTCAGGGTGCTCGGTGCTCATTGCTCAGGGTGCTCAGTGCTCAGTTCTCAGGGTGCTCAGTGCTCAGTGCTCTGGGTGCTGGGTGCTCAGTGCTCAGGGTGCTGGGTGCTCAGTACTCAGGGTGCTCAGTGCTCAGGGTGCTGGGTGCTCAGTGCTCGGGGTGCTGGGTACTCAGTGCTCAGTACCCAGGGTGCTGGGTGCTCAGTGCTCGGGTTGCTGGATGCTCAGTACTCAGGGTGCTGGGTGCTCAGTGCTCGGGGTGCTGGATGCACAGTACTCAGGGTGCTGGGTCCTCAGTGCTCAGGGTGCTGGGTGCTCAGTACTCAGGGTGCTCAGTGCTCAGGGTGCTGTGTGTTCAGTGCTCAGGGTACTGGGTGCTCAGTACTGAGGGTCCTCGGTGCATAGTACTCAGGGTGCTGGGTGCTCAGTACTCAGGGTGCTCATTGCTCAGGGTGCTGGGTGCTCAGTACTCAGGGTGCTCATTGCTCAGGGTGCTGGGTGCTCAGTACTCAGGGTGCTGGGTGCTCAGTGCTCGGGGTGCTGGGTGCTCAGTGCTCAGTACTCAGGGTGCTGGGTGTTCAGTGCTCGGGGTGCTGGGTGCTCAGTGCTCATTGCTCAGGGTGCTGGGTGCTCAGTGCTCAGGGTGCTGGGTGCTCAGTACTCAGGGTGCTGGGTGCTCAGTGCTCGAGGTGCTCAGTACTCAGGCTGCTGTGTGTTCAGTGCTCAGGTTGCTGGGTGCTCAGTACTCAGGGTGCTCGGTGCTTAGTACTCAGGGTGCTGGGTGCTCAGTACTCCGGGTGCTGGGTGCTCAGTGCTCAGGGTGCTGGGTACTCAGTGCTCAGGGTGCTGGGTGCTCAGTACTCAGAGTGCTCAGTGCTCAGTACTCGGGGTGCTGGGTGTTCAGTGCTCGGGGTGCTGGGTGCTCAGTGCTCAGTACTCGGGGTGCTGGGTGCTCAGTGCTCGGGTTGCTGGATGCTCAGTACTCAGGGTGCTGCGTGCTCAGTGCTCGGGGTGCTGGATGCACAGTACTCAGGGTGCTGGGTCCTCAGGGCTCAGGGTGCTGGGTGCTCAGTGCTCAGGGTGCTCAGTACTCAGGGTGCTGTGTGTTCAGTGCTCAGGGTACTGGGTGCTCAGTACTGAGGGTCCTCGGTGCTTAGTACTCAGGGTGCTGTGTGCTCAGTACTCAGGGTGCTCATTGCTCAGGGTGCTGGGTGCTCAGTACTCAGAGTGCTCATTGCTCAGGGTGCTGGGTGCTCAGTACTCAGGGTGCTGGGTGCTCAGTGCTCGGGGTGCTGGGTGCTCAGTGCTCAGTACTCAGGGTGCTGGGTGTTCAGTGCTCGGGGTGCTGGGTGCTCAGTGCTCATTGCTCAGGGTGCTGGGTGCTCAGTGCTCAGGGTGCTGGGTGCTCAGTGCTCAGGGTGCTGTGTGCTCAGTGCTCAGGGTGCTGGGTGCTCAGTGCTCGGGGTGCTCAGTACTCAGGATGCTGTGTGTTCAGTGCTCAGGGTACTGGGTGCTCAGGGTGCTGGGTGCTCAGTACTCAGGGTGCTGGGTGCTCAGTGCTCAGGGTGCTCAGTGCTCAGTACTCAGTGCTCAGGGTGCTCAGTGCTCAGTGCTCAGGGTGCTGGGTGTTCAGTACTCAGGGTGCTGGGTGCTCAGTACTCAGGGTGCTGGGTGCTCAGTGCTCAGGGTGCTGGGTGCTCAGTGCTCGGGGTGCTCAGTACTCAGGATGCTGTGTGTTCAGTGCTCAGGGTACTGGGTGCTCAGTACTCAGGGTGATCGGTGCTTAGTACTCAGGGTGCTGGGTGCTCAGTACTCCAGGTGCTGGGTGCTCAGTGCTCGGGGTGCTCAGAGCTCAGTACTCAGGGTGATGGGTGCTCAGTTCTCGGGTGATCGGTGCTCAGTACTCAGAGTGCTGGGTGCTCAGTGCTCGGGGTGCTCGGTGCTCAGTACGTTGGGTGCTCACTACTCAGGGTGCTGGGTGCTCAGTGCTCAGTGTGCTGGGTGCTCAGTGCTCAGGGTGCTGGGTGCTCATTTCTCAGGGTGCTGGGTGATCAGTATTCAGGGTACTGGGTGCTCAGTGCTCGGGGTGCTGGGTGCTCAGCGCTCAGGGTGCTGGGTGCTCAGTACTCAGGGTGCTGGGTGCTCAGTACTCGGGGTGCTGGGCGCTCAGTACTCAGGGTGCTGGGTGCTCAGTACTCAGGGTGCTGGGTGCTCAGTACTCGGGTGCTGGGTGCTCAGTGCTCAGGGTGCTGGGTGCTCAGTGCTCGGGGTGCTGGGTGCTCAGTGCTCAGTACTCAGGGTGCTGGGTGCTCAGTGCTCGTTGTACTGGGTGCTCAGTGCTCAGTACTCAGGGTGCTGGGTGCTCAGTGCTCAGGGTGCTGTGTGCTCAGTGCTCAGGGTGCTGGGTACTCAGTGCTCAGGGTGCTGGGTGCTCAGTACTCAGGGTGCTGCGTGCTCATTACTCAGGGTGCTGGGTGCTCAGTGCTCGGGTGCTGGGTGCTCAGTGCTCGCGGTGCTGGGTGCTCAGTGCTCGGGGTGCTCGGTGCTCAGTGCTCAGGGTACTGGGTGCTCAGTACTGAGGGTCCTCGGTGCTTAGTACTCAGGGTGCTGGGTGCTCAGTACTCAGGGTGCTCATTGCTCAGGGTGCTGGGTGCTCAGTACTCAAAGTGCTCATTGCTCAGGGTGCTGGGTGCTCAGTACTCAGGGTGCTGGGTGCTCAGTGCTCGGGGTGCTGGGTGCTCAGTGCTCAGTACTCAGGGTGCTGGGTGTTCAGTGCTCGGGGTGCTGGGTGCTCAGTGCTCATTGCTCAGGGTGCTGGGTGCTCAGTGCTCAGTGTGCTGGGTGCTCAGTGCTCAGGGTGCTGGGTGCTAAGTACTCAGGGTGCTCAGGGCTCAGTACTCGGGGTGCTGGGTGCTCAGTGCTCAGGGTGCTCAGTGGTCAGTACTCGCGGTGCTGTGTGCTGAGTGCTCAGGGTGCTCAGTGCTCAGTGCTCGGGGTGCCGGGTGCTCAGTGCTCGGGGTGCTGGGTGCTCAGTACTCAGGGCGCTGGGTGCTCAGTGCTTGGGGTGCTGGGTGTTCAGTACTCAGGGTGCTGGGTGCTCAGTACTCAGTGTGCTGGGTGCTCAGTGCTCAGGGTGCTGGGTGCTCAGTGCTCGGGGTGCTCAGTACTCAGGATGCTGTGTGTTCAGTGCTCAGGGTACTGGGTGCTCAGTACTCAGGGTGATCGGTGCTTAGTACTCAGGGTGCTGGGTGCTCAGTACTCCGGGTGCTGGGTGCTCAGTGCTCGGGGTGCTCGGTGCTCAGTACGTTGGGTGCTCACTACTCAGGGTGCTGGGTGCTCAGTGCTCAGTGTGCTGGGTGCTCAGTGCTCAGGGTGCTGGGTGCTCAGTGCTCAGGGTGCTGGGTGATCAGTATTCAGGGTGCTGGGTGCTCAGTGCTCGGGGTGCTGGGTGCTCAGCGCTCAGGGTGCTGGGTGCTCAGTACTCAGGGTGCTGGGTGCTCATTACTCGGGGTGCTGGGCGCTCAGTACTCAGGGTGCTGGGTGCTCAGTACTCAGGGTGCTGGGTGCTCAGTACTCGGGTGCTGGGTGCTCAGTGCTCAGGGTGCTGGGTGCTCAGTGCTCCGGGTGCTGGGTGCTCAGTGCTCAGTACTCAGGGTTCTGGGTGCTCAGTGCTCGTTGTGCTGGGTGCTCAGTGCTCAGTACTCAGGGTGCTGGGTGCTCAGTGCTCAGGGTGCTGTGTGCTCAGTGCTCAGGGTGCTGGGTGCTCAGTGCTCAGGGTGCTGGGTACTCAGTGCTCAGGGTGCTGGGTGCTCAGTACTCAGGGTGCTCGGTGCTTAGTACGTTGGGTGCTCACTACTCAGGGTGCTGGGTGCTCAGTGCTCAGGGTGCTGGGTGCTCGGTGCTCAGGGTGCTGGGTGCTCAGTACTCAGGGTGCTGGGTGCTCAGTGCTCAGGGTGCTGGGTACTCAGTGCTCAGTGTGCTGGGTGCTCAGTACTCAGGGTGCTCAGTGCTCAGTACTCGGGGTGCTGGGTGTTCAGTGCTCGGGGTGCTGGGTGCTCAGTGCTCAGTACTCAGGGTGCAGGGTGCTCAGTGCTCAGTGTGCTGGGTGCTCAGTGCTCAGGGTGCTGGGTGCTCAGTGCTCAGGGTGCTGGGTGCTCAGTGCTCAGGGTGCTGGGTGCTCAGTACTCAGGGTGCTCAGTGCTCAGTACTCGGGGTGCTGGGTGCTCAGTGCTCAGGGTGCTCAGTGCTCAGTATTCGGGGTGCTGTGTGCTCAGTGCTCAGGGTGCTCAGTGCTCAGTGCTCGGGGTGCTGGGTGCTCAGTGCTCGGGGCACTGGGTGCTCAGTTCTCGGGGTGCTGGGCGCTCAGTACTCGGGGTGCGGGGTGCTCAGTGCTCAGGGTTCTCAGTGCTCAGTACTCAGTGCTCAGGGTGCTCAGTGCTCAGTGCTCAGGGTGCTGGGTGTTCAGTACTCAGGGTGCTGGGTGCTCAGTACTCAGGGTGCTGGGTGCTCAGTGCTCAGGGTGCTGGGTGATCAGTGCTCGGGGTGCTCAGTACTCAGGGTGCTGTGTGTTCAGTGCTCAGGGTACTGGGTGCTCAGTACTCAGGGTGCTAGGTGCTTAGTACTCAGGATGCTGTGTGCTCAGTACTCCGGGTGCTGGGTGCTCATTGCTCGGGGTGCTCGGAGATCAGTACTCAGGGTGCTGGGTGCTCAGTTCTCGGGGTGATCGGTGCTCAGTGCTCAGGGTGCTGGGTGCTCAGTACTCAGGGTGCTGGGTGCTTAGTACTCAGGGTGCTCGGTCCTCAGTGCTCAGGGTGCTGGGTGCTCAGTACTCAGGGAGCAGGGTGCTCAGTGCTCAGGGTGCCCAGTGCTCAGTACTCAGGGTGCTCGGTGCTCATTGCTCAGGGTGCTCAGTGCTCAGTTCTCAGGGTGCTCAGTGCTCAGTGCTCTGGGTGCTGGGTGCTCAGTGCTCAGGGTGCTGGGTGCTCAGTACTCAGGGTGCTCAGTGCTCAGGGTGCTGGGTGCTCAGTGCTCGGGGTGCTGGGTACTCAGTGCTCAGTACCCAGGGTGCTGGGTGCTCAGTGCTCTGGGTGCTGGGTGCTCAGTACTCAGGGTGCTGGGTGCTCAGTGCTCGGGTTGCTGGATGCTCAGTACTCAGGGTGCTGGGTGCTCAGTGCTCGGGGTGATGGATGCACAGTACTCAGGGTGCTGGGTCCTCAGTGCTCAGGGTGCTGGGTGCTCAGTGCTCGGGGTGCTCAGTATTCAGGGTGCTGTGTGTTCAGTGCTCAGGTTACTGGGTGCTCAGTACTGAGGGTCCTCGGTGCTTAGTACTCAGGGTGCTGGGTGCTCAGTACTCAGGGTGCTCATTGCTCAGGGTGCTGGGTGCGCAGTACTCAGGGTGCTCATTGCTCAGGGTGCTGGGTGCTCAGTACTCAGGGTGCTGGGTGCTCAGTGCTCGGGGTGCTGGGTGCTCAGTGCTCATTGCTCAGGGTGCTGGGTGCTCAGTGCTCAGGGTGCTGGGTGCTCATTGCTCAGGGTGCTGGGTGCTCAGTACTCAGGGTGCTCAGGGCTCAGTACTCGGGGTGCTGGGTGCTCAGTGCTCAGGGTGCTCAGTGGTCAGTACTCGCGGTGCTGTGTGCTGAGTGCTCAGGGTGCTCAGTGCTCAGTGCTCGGGGTGCCGGGTGCTCAGTGCTCGGGGTGCTGGGTGCTCAGTACTCAGGGCGCTGGGTGCTCAGTGCTTGGGGTGCTGGGTGCTCAGTACTCAGGGTGCTGGGTGCTCAGTGCTCAGGGTGCTCAGTGCTCAGTACTCAGTGCTCAGGGTGCTCAGTGCTCAGTGCTCAGGGTGCTGGGTGTTCAGTACTCAGGGTGCTGGGTGCTCAGTACTCAGGGTGCTGGGTGCTCAGTGCTCAGGGTGCTGGGTGCTCAGTGCTCGGGGTGCTCAGTACTCAGGATGCTGTGTGTTCAGTGCTCAGGGTACTGGGTGCTCAGTACTCAGGGTGATCGGTGCTTAGTACTCAGGGTGCTGGGTGCTCAGTACTCCGGGTGCTGGGTGCTCAGTGCTCGGGGTGCTCGGAGCTCAGTACTCAGGGTGATGTGTGCTCAGTTCTCGGGTGATCGGTGCTCAGTACTCAGAGTGCTGGGTGCTCAGTGCTCGGGGTGCTCGGTGCTCAGTACGTTGGGTGCTCACTACTCAGGGTGCTGGGTGCTCAGTGCTCAGTGTGCTGGGTGTTCAGTGCTCAGGGTGCTGGGTGCTCAGTGCTCAGGGTGCTGGGTGATCAGTATTCAGGGTGCTGGGTGCTCAGTGCACGGGGTGCTGGGTGCTCAGCGCTCTGGGTGCTGGGTGCTCAGTACTCAGGGTGCTGGGTGCTCAGTACTCGGGGTGCTGGGCGCTCAGTTCTCAGGGTGCTGGGTGCTCAGTACTCAGGGTGCTGGGTGCTCAGTACTCGGGTGCTGGGTGCTCAGTGCTCAGGGTGCTGGGTGCTCAGTGCTCGGGGTGCTGGGTGCTCAGTGCTCAGTACTCAGGGTGCTGGGTGCTCAGTGCTCGTTGTGCTGGGTGCTCAGTGCTCAGTACTCAGGGTGCTGGGTGCTCAGTGCTCAGGGTGCTGTGTGCTCAGTGCTCAGGGTGCTGGGTGCTCAGTGCTCAGGGTTCTGGGTACTCAGTGCTCAGGGTGCTGGGTGCTCAGTACTCAGGGTGCTGGGTGCTCATTACTCAGGGTGCTGGGTGCTCAGTGCTCGGGTGCTGGGTGCTCAGTGCTCGCGGTGCTGGGTGCTCAGTGCTCGGGGTGCTCGGTGCTCAGTACTCAGGGTGCTGGGTGCTCAGTGCTCGAGGTGCTCAGTACTCAGGTTGCTGTGTGTTCAGTGCTCAGGGTGCTGGGTGCTCAGTACTCAGGGTGCTCGGTGCTTAGTACTCAGGGTGCTGGGTGCTCAGTGCTCGTTGTGCTGGGTGCTCAGTGCTCAGTACTCAGGGTGCTGGGTGCTCAGTGCTCAGGGTGCTGTGTGCTCAGTGCTCAGGGTGCTGGGTGCTCAGTGCTCAGGGTGCTGTGTGCTCAGTGCTCAGGGTGCTGGGTGCTCAGTGCTCAGGGTGCTGGGTACTCAGTGCTCAGGGTGCTGGGTGCTCAGTACTCAGGGTGCTGGGTGCTCATTACTCAGGGTGCTGGGTGCTCAGTGCTCGGGTGCTGGGTGCTCAGTGCTCGCGGTGCTGGGTGCTCAGTGCTCAGTACTCAGGGTGCTGGGTGCTCAGTGCTCAGGGTGCTGTGTGCTCATTGCTCAGGGTGCTGGGTGCTCAGTGCTCAGGGTGCTGGGTACTCAGTGCTCAGGGTGCTGGGTGCTCAGTACTCAGGGTGCTGGGTGCTCATTACTCAGGGTGCTGGGTGCTCAGTGCTCGGGTGCTGGGTGCTCAGTGCTCGCGGTGCTGGGTGCTCAGTGCTCGGGGTGCTCGGTGCTCAGTACTCAGGGTGCTGGGTGCTCAGTGCTCGAGGTGCTCAGTACTCAGGGTGCTGTGTGTTCAGTGCTCAGGGTGCTGGGTGCTCAGTACTCAGGGTGCTCGGTGCTCAGTACTCAGGGTGCTGGGTGCTCAGTGCTCGAGGTGCTCAGTACTCAGGGTGCTGTGTGTTCAGTGCTCAGGGTGCTGGGTGCTCAGTACTCAGGGTGCTCAGTGCTCAGTACTCGGGGTGCTGGGTGTTCAGTGCTCGGGGTGCTGGGTGCTCAGTGCTCAGCACTCGGGGTGCTGGGTGCTCAGTGCTCGGGTTGCTGGATGCTCAGTACTCAGGGTGCTGGGTGCTCAGTGCTCGGGGTGCTGGATGCACAGTACTCAGGGTGCTGGGTCCTCAGTGCTCAGGGTGCTGTGTGCTCCGTGCTCGGGGTACTCAGTACTCAGGGTGCTGTGTGTTCAGTGCTCAGGTTACTGGGTGCTCAGTACTGAGGGTCCTCGGTGCTTAGTACTCAGGGTGCTCGGTGCTCAGTACTCAGGGTGCTCATTGCTCAGGGTGCTGGGTGCTCAGTACTCAAAGTGCTCATTGCTCAGGGTGCTGGGTGCTCAGTACCCAGGGTGCTGGGTGCTCAGTGCTCGGGGTGCTGGGTGCTCAGTGCTCAGTACTCAGGGTGCTGGGTGTTCAGTGCTCGGGGTGCTGGGTGCTCAGTGCTCATTGCTCAGTGTGCTGGGTGCTCAGTGCTCAGGGTGCTGGGTGCTCAGTGCTCAGGGTGCTGTGTGCTCAGTGCTCAGGGTGCTGGGTGCTCAGTGCTCGGGGTGCTCAGTACTCAGGATGCTGTGTGTTCAGTGCTCAGGGTACTGGGTGCTCAGGGTGCTGGGTGCTCAGTACTCAGGGTGCTGGGTGCTCAGTGCTCAGGGTGCTCAGTGCTCAGTACTCAATGCTCAGGGTGCTCAGTGCTCAGTGCTCAGGGTGCTGGGTGTTCAGTACTCAGGGTGCTGGGTGCTCAGTACTCAGGGTGCTGGGTGCTCAGTGCTCAGGGTGCTGGGTGCTCAGTGCTCGGGGTGCTCAGTACTCAGGATGCTGTGTGTTCAGTGCTCAGGTTACTGGGTGCTCAGTACTCAGGGTGATCGGTGCTTAGTACTCAGGGTGCTGGGTGCTCAGTACTCCGGGTGCTGGGTGCTCAGTGCTCGGGGTGCTCGGAGCTCAGTACTCAGGGTGATGGGTGCTCAGTTCTCGGGTGATCGGTGCTCAGTACTCAGAGTCCTGGGTGCTCAGTGCTCGGGGTGCTCGGTGCTCAGTACGTTGGGTGCTCACTACTCAGGGTGCTGGGTGCTCAGTGCTCAGTGTGCTGGGTGCTCAGTGCTCAGGGTGCTGGGTGCTCAGTGCTCAGGGTGCTGGGTGATCAGTATTCAGGGTGCTGGGTGCTCAGTGCTCGGGGTGCTGGGTGCTCAGCGCTCAGGGTGCTGGGTGCTCAGTACTCAGGGTGCTGGGTGCTCAGTACTCGGGGTGCTGGGCGCTCAGTACTCAGGGTGCTGGGTTCTCAGTACTCAGGGTGCTGGGTGCTCAGTACTCGGGTGCTGGGTGCTCAGTGCTCAGGGTGCTGGGTGCTCAGTGCTCGGGGTGCTGTGTGCTCAGTGCTCAGTACTCAGGGTGCTGGGTGCTCAGTGCTCGTTGTGCTGGGTGCTCAGTGCTCAGTACTCAGGGTGCTGGGTGCTCAGTGCTCAGGGTGCTGTGTGCTCAGTGCTCAGGGTGCTGGGTGCTCAGTGCTCAGGGTGCTGGGTACTCAGTGCTCAGGGTGCTGGGTGCTCAGTACTCAGGGTGCTGGGTGCTCATTACTCAGGGTGCTGGGTGCTCAGTGCTCGGGTGCTGGGTGCTCAGTGCTCGCGGTGCTGGGTGCTCAGTGCTCGGGGTGCTCGGTGCTCAGTGCTCAGGGTACTGGGTGCTCAGTACTGAGGGTCCTCGGTGCTTAGTACTCAGGGTGCTGGGTGCTCAGTACTCAGGGTGCTCATTGCTCAGGGTGCTGGGTGCTCAGTACTCAAAGTGCTCATTGCTCAGGGTGCTGGGTGCTCAGTACTCAGGGTGCTGGGTGCTCAGTGCTCGGGGTGCTGGGTGCTCAGTGCTCAGTACTCAGGGTGCTGGGTGCTCAGTGCTCGAGGTGCTCAGTACTCAGGGTGCTGTGTGTTCAGTGCTCAGGGTGCTGGGTGCTCAGTTCTCAGGGTGCTCGGTGCTTAGTACTCAGGGTGCTGGGTGCTCAGTAATCCGGGTGCTGGGTGATCAGTGCTCGGGGTTCTCGGTGCTCAGTGCTCAAGGTGCTGGGTGCTCAGTGCTCAGGGTGCTCGGTGCTCGGGGCACTGGGTGCTCAGTGCTCAGGGTGCTCAGAGCTCAGTACTCAGGGTGCTGGGTGCTTAGTGCTTGGGGTGCTCGGTGCTCAGTACTCAGGGTGCTGGGTGCTCAGTGCTCGGGGTGCTCGGTGCTCAGTACGTTGGGTGCTCACTACTCAGGGTGCTGGGTGCTCAGTGCTCAGGGTGCTGGGTGCTCGGTGCTCAGGGTGCTGGGTGCTCAGTACTCAGGGTGCTGGGTGCTCAGTGCTCAGGGTGCTGGGTACTCAGTGCTCAGGGTGCTGGGTGCTCAGTACTCAGGGTGCTCAGTGCTCAGTACTCGGGGTGCTGGGTGTTCAGTGCTCGGGGTGCTGGGTGCTCAGTGCTCAGTACTCAGGGTGCTGGGTGCTCAGTGCTCAGGGTGCTGGGTGCTCAGTGCTCAGGGTGCTGGGTGCTCAGTGCTCAGGGTGCTGGGTGCTCAGTGCTCAGGGTGCTGGGTGCTCAGTACTCATGGTGCTCAGTGCTCAGTACTCGGGGTGCTGGGTGCTCAGTGCTCAGGGTGCTCAGTGTTCAGTACTCGGGGTGCTGTGTGCTCAGTGCTCAGGGTGCTCAGTGCTCAGTGCTCGGGGTGCTGGGTGCTCAGTGCTCAGGGCGCTGGGTGCTCAGTTCTCGGGGTGCTGGGCGCTCAGTACTCGGGGTGCGGGGTGCTCAGTGCTCAGGGTGCTCAGTGCTCAGTACTCAGTGCTCAGGGTGCTCAGTGCTCAGTGCTCAGGGTGCTGGGTGTTCAGTACTCAGGGTGCTGGGTGCTCAGTACTCAGGGTGCTGGGTGCTCAGTGCTCAGGGTGCTGGGTGATCAGTGCTCGGGGTGCTCAGTACTCAGGGTGCTGTGTGTTCAGTGCTCAGGGTACTGGGTGCTCAGTACTCAGGGTGCTCGGTGCTTAGTACTCAGGGTGCTGGGTGCTCAGTACTCCGGGTGCTGGGTGCTCAGTGCTCGGGGTGCTCGGAGATCAGTACTCAGGGTGCTGGGTGCTCAGTGCTCAGGGTGCTGGGTGCTCAGTGCTCGGGGTGCTGGGTGCTCAGTGCTCAGTACTCAGGGTGCTGGGTGCTCAGTGCTCGTTGTGCTGGGTGCTCAGTGCTCAGTACTCAGGGTGCTGGGTGCTCAGTGCTCAGGGTGCTGTGTGCTCAGTGCTCAGGGTGCTGGGTGCTCAGTGCTCAGGGTGCTGGGTACTCAGTGCTCAGGGTGCTGGGTGCTCAGTACTCAGGGTGCTGGGTGCTCATTACTCAGGGTGCTGGGTGCTCAGTGCTCGGGTGCTGGGTGCTCAGTGCTCGCGGTGCTGGGTGCTCAGTCCTCGGGGTGCTCGGTGCTCAGTGCTCAGGGTACTGGGTGCTCAGTACTGAGGGTCCTCGGTGCTTAGTACTCAGGGTGCTGGGTGCTCAGTACTCAGGGTGCTCATTGCTCAGGGTGCTGGGTGCTCAGTACTCAAAGTGCTCATTGCTCAGGGTGCTGGGTGCTCAGTACTCAGGGTGCTGGGTGCTCAGTGCTCGGGGTGCTGGGTGCTCAGTGCTCAGTACTCAGGGTGCTGGGTGTTCAGTGCTCGGGGTGCTGGGTGCTCAGTGCTCATTGCTCAGGGTGCTGGGTGCTCAGTGCTCAGGGTGCTGGGTGCTCAGTGCTCAGGGTGCTGGGTGCTCAGTACTCAGGGTGCTCAGGGCTCAGTACTCGGGGTGCTGGGTGCTCAGTGCTCAGGGTGCTCAGTGGTCAGTACTCGCTGTGCTGTGTGCTGAGTGCTCAGGGTGCTCAGTGCTCAGTGCTCGGGGTGCCGGGTGCTCAGTGCTCGGGGTGCTGGGTGCTCAGTACTCAGGGCGCTGGGTGCTCAGTGCTTGGGGTGCTGGGTGCTCAGTACTCAGGGTGCTGGGTGCTCAGTGCTCAGGGTGCTCAGTGCTCATTACTCAGTGCTCAGGGTGCTCAGTGCTCAGGGTGCTGGGTGTTCAGTACTCAGGGTGCTGGGTGCTCAGTACTCAGGGTGCTGGGTGCTCAGTGCTCAGGGTGCTGGGTGCTCAGTGCTCGGGGTGCTCAGTACTCAGGATGCTGTGTGTTCAGTGCTCAGGGTACTGGGTGCTCAGTACTCAGGGTGATCGGTGCTTAGTACTCAGGGTGCTGGGTGCTCAGTACTCCGGGTGCTGGGTGCTCAGTGCTCGGGGTGCTCGGAGCTCAGTAGTCAGGGTGATGGGTGCTCAGTTCTCGGGTGATCGGTGCTCAGTACTCAGAGTGCTGGGTGCTCAGTGCTCGGGGTGCTCGGTGCTCAGTACGTTGGGTGCTCACTACTCAGGGTGCTGGGTGCTCAGTGCTCAGTGTGCTGGGTGCTCAGTGCTCAGGGTGCTGGGTGCTCAGTGCTCAGGGTGCTGGGTGATCAGTATTCAGGGTGCTGGGTGCTCAGTGCTCGGGGTGCTGGGTGCTCAGCGCTCAGGGTGCTGGGTGCTCAGTACTCAGGGTGCTGGGTGCTCAGTACTCGGGGTGCTGGGCGCTCAGTACTCAGGGTGCTGGGTGCTCAGTACTCAGGGTGCTGGGTGCTCAGTACTCGGGTGCTGGGTGCTCAGTGCTCAGGGTGCTGGGTGCTCAGTGCTCGGGGTGCTGGGTGCTCAGTGCTCAGTACTCAGGGTGCTGGGTGCTCAGTGCTCGTTGTGCTGGGTGCTCAGTGCTCAGTACTCAGGGTGCTGGGTGCTCAGTGCTCAGGGTGCTGTGTGCTCAGTGCTCAGGGTGCTGGGTGCTCAGTGCTCAGGGTGCTGGGTACTCAGTGCTCAGGGTGCTGGGTGCTCAGTACTCAGGGTGCTGGGTGCTCATTACTCAGGGTGCTGGGTGCTCAGTGCTCGGGTGCTGGGTGCTCAGTGCTCGAGGTGCTGGGTGCTCAGTGCTCGTTGTGCTGGGTGCTCAGTGCTCAGTACTCAGGGTGCTGTGTGTTCAGTGCTCAGGGTGCTGGGTGCTCAGTACTCAGGGTGCTCGGTGCTTAGTACTCAGGGTGCTGGGTGCTCAGTACTCAGGGTGCTCGGTGCTTAGTACTCAGGGTGCTGGGTGCTCAGTAATCCGGGTGCTGGGTGATCAGTGCTCGGGGTGCTCGGTGCTCGGGGCACTGTGTGCTCAGTGCTCAGGGTGCTCAGAGCTCAGTACTCAGGGTGCTGGGTGCTTAGTGCTTGGGGTGCTCGGTGCTCAGTACTCAGGGTGCTGGGTGCTCAGTGCTCGGGGTGCTCGGTGCTCAGTACGTTGGGTGCTCACTACTCAGGGTGCTGGGTGCTCAGTGCTCAGGGTGCTGGGTGCTCGGTGCTCAGGGTGCTGGGTGCTCAGTACTCAGGGTGCTGGGTGCTCAGTGCTCAGGGTGCTGGGTACTCAGTGCTCAGGGTGCTGGGTGCTCAGTACTCAGGGTGCTCAGTGCTCAGTACTCGGGGTGCTGGGTGTTCAGTGCTCGGGGTGCTGGGTGCTCAGTGCTCAGTACTCAGGGTGCTGGGTGCTCAGTGCTCAGGGTGCTGGGTGCTCAGTGCTCAGGGTGCTGGGTGCTCAGTGCTCAGGGTGCTGGGTGCTCAGTGCTCAGGGTGCTGGGTGCTCAGTACTCATGGTGCTCAGTGCTCAGTACTCGGGGTGCTGGGTGCTCAGTGCTCAGGGTGCTCAGTGTTCAGTACTCGGGGTGCTGTGTGCTCAGTGCTCAGGGTGCTCAGTGCTCAGTGCTCGGGGTGCTGGGTGCTCAGTGCTCGGGGTGCTCAGAGCTCAGTAGTCAGGGTGATGGGTGCTCAGTTCTCGGGTGATCGGTGCTCAGTACTCAGAGTGCTGGGTGCTCAGTGCTCGGGGTGCTCGGTGCTCAGTACGTTGGGTGCTCACTACTCAGGGTGCTGGGTGCTCAGTGCTCAGTGTGCTGGGTGCTCAGTGCTCAGGGTGCTGGGTGCTCAGTGCTCAGGGTGCTGGGTGATCAGTATTCAGGGTGCTGGGTGCTCAGTGCTCGGGGTGCTGGGTGCTCAGCGCTCAGGGTGCTGGGTGCTCAGTACTCAGGGTGCTGGGTGCTCAGTACTCGGGGTGCTGGGCGCTCAGTACTCAGGGTGCTGGGTGCTCAGTACTCAGGGTGCTGGGTGCTCAGTACTCGGGTGCTGGGTGCTCAGTGCTCAGGGTGCTGGGTGCTCAGTGCTCGGGGTGCTGGGTGCTCAGTGCTCAGTACTCAGGGTGCTGGGTGCTCAGTGCTCGTTGTGCTGGGTGCTCAGTGCTCAGTACTCAGGGTGCTGGGTGCTCAGTGCTCAGGGTGCTGTGTGCTCAGTGCTCAGGGTGCTGGGTGCTCAGTGCTCAGGGTGCTGGGTACTCAGTGCTCAGGGTGCTGGGTGCTCAGTACTCAGGGTGCTGGGTGCTCATTACTCAGGGTGCTGGGTGCTCAGTGCTCGGGTGCTGGGTGCTCAGTGCTCGCGGTGCTGGGTGCTCAGTGCTCGTTGTGCTGGGTGCTCAGTGCTCAGTACTCAGGGTGCTGTGTGTTCAGTGCTCAGGGTGCTGGGTGCTCAGTACTCAGGGTGCTCGGTGCTTAGTACTCAGGGTGCTGGGTGCTCAGTACTCAGGGTGCTCGGTGCTTAGTACTCAGGGTGCTGGGTGCTCAGTAATCCGGGTGCTGGGTGATCAGTGCTCGGGGTGCTCGGTGCTCGGGGCACTGTGTGCTCAGTGCTCAGGGTGCTCAGAGCTCAGTACTCAGGGTGCTGGGTGCTTAGTGCTTGGGGTGCTCGGTGCTCAGTACTCAGGGTGCTGGGTGCTCAGTGCTCGGGGTGCTCGGTGCTCAGTACGTTGGGTGCTCACTACTCAGGGTGCTGGGTGCTCAGTGCTCAGGGTGCTGGGTGCTCGGTGCTCAGGGTGCTGGGTGCTCAGTACTCAGGGTGCTGGGTGCTCAGTGCTCAGGGTGCTGGGTACTCAGTGCTCAGGGTGCTGGGTGCTCAGTACTCAGGGTGCTCAGTGCTCAGTACTCGGGGTGCTGGGTGTTCAGTGCTCGGGGTGCTGGGTGCTCAGTGCTCAGTACTCAGGGTGCTGGGTGCTCAGTGCTCAGGGTGCTGGGTGCTCAGTGCTCAGGGTGCTGGGTGCTCAGTGCTCAGGGTGCTGGGTGCTCAGTGCTCAGGGTGCTGGGTGCTCAGTACTCATGGTGCTCAGTGCTCAGTACTCGGGGTGCTGGGTGCTCAGTGCTCAGGGTGCTCAGTGTTCAGTACTCGGGGTGCGGGGTGCTCAGTGCTCAGGGTGCTCAGTGCTCAGTACTCAGTGCTCAGGGTGCTCAGTGCTCAGTGCTCAGGGTGCTGGGTGTTCAGTACTCAGGGTGCTGGGTGCTCAGTACTCAGGGTGCTGGGTGCTCAGTGCTCAGGGTGCTGGGTGATCAGTGCTCGGGGTGCTCAGTACTCAGGGTGTTGTGTGTTCAGTGCTCAGGGTACTGGGTGCTCAGTACTCAGGGTGCTCGGTGCTTAGTACTCAGGGTGCTGGGTGCTCAGTACTCCGGGTGCTGGGTGCTCAGAGCTCGGGGTGCTCGGAGATCAGTACTCAGGGTGCTGGGTGCTCAGTGCTCAGGGTGCTGGGTGCTCAGTGCTCGGGGTGCTGGGTGCTCAGTGCTCAGTACTCAGGGTGCTGGGTGCTCAGTGCTCGTTGTGCTGGGTGCTCAGTGCTCAGTACTCAGGGTGCTGGGTGCTCAGTGCTCAGGGTGCTGTGTGCTCAGTGCTCAGGGTGCTGGGTGCTCAGTGCTCAGGGTGCTGGGTACTCAGTGCTCAGGGTGCTGGGTGCTCAGTACTCAGGGTGCTGGGTGCTCATTACTCAGGGTGCTGGGTGCTCAGTGCTCGGGTGCTGGGTGCTCAGTGCTCGCGGTGCTGGGTGCTCAGTGCTCGGGGTGCTCGGTGCTCAGTGCTCAGGGTACTGGGTGCTCAGTACTGAGGGTCCTCGGTGCTTAGTACTCAGGGTGCTGGGTGCTCAGTACTCAGGGTGCTCATTGCTCAGGGTGCTGGGTGCTCAGTACTCAAAGTGCTCATTGCTCAGGGTGCTGGGTGCTCAGTACTCAGGGTGCTGGGTGCTCAGTGCTCGGGGTGCTGGGTGCTCAGTGCTCAGTACTCAGGGTGCTGGGTGTTCAGTGCTCGGGGTGCTGGGTGCTCAGTGCTCATTGCTCAGGGTGCTGGGTGCTCAGTGCTCAGGGTGCTGGGTGCTCAGTGCTCAGGGTGCTGGGTGCTCAGTACTCAGGGTGCTCAGGGCTCAGTACTCGGGGTGCTGGGTGCTCAGTGCTCAGGGTGCTCAGTGGTCAGTACTCGCGGTGCTGTGTGCTGAGTGCTCAGGGTGCTCAGTGATCAGTGCTCGGGGTGCCGGGTGATCAGTGCTCGGGGTGCTGGGTGCTCAGTACTCAGGGCGCTGGGTGCTCAGTGCTTGGGGTGCTGGGTGCTCAGTACTCAGGGTGCTGGGTGCTCAGTGCTCAGGGTGCTCAGTGCTCATTACTCAGTGCTCAGGGTGCTCAGTGCTCAGTGCTCAGGGTGCTGGGTGTTCAGTACTCAGGGTGCTGGGTGCTCAGTACTCAGGGTGCTGGGTGCTCAGTGCTCAGGGTGCTGGGTGCTCAGTGCTCGGGGTGCTCAGTACTCAGGATGCTGTGTGTTCAGTGCTCAGGGTACTGGGTGCTCAGTACTCAGGGTGATCGGTGCTTAGTACTCAGGGTGCTGGGTGCTCAGTACTCCGGGTGCTGGGTGCTCAGTGCTCGGGGTGCTCGGAGCTCAGTACTCAGGGTGATGGGTGCTCAGTTCTCGGGTGATCGGTGCTCAGTACTCAGAGTGCTGGGTGCTCAGTGCTCGGGGTGCTCGGTGCTCAGTACGTTGGGTGCTCACTACTCAGGGTGCTGGGTGCTCAGTGCTCAGTGTGCTGGGTGCTCAGTGCTCAGGGTGCTGGGTGCTCAGTGTTCAGGGTGCTGGGTGATCAGTATTCAGGGTGCTGGGTGCTCAGTGCTCGGGGTGCTGGGTGCTCAGCGCTCAGGGAGCTGGGTGCTCAGTACTCAGGGTGCTGGGTGCTCAGTACTCGGGGTGCTGGGCGCTCAGTACTCAGGGTGCTGGGTGCTCAGTACTCAGGGTGCTGGGTGCTCAGTACTCGGGTGCTGGGTGCTCAGTGCTCAGGGTGCTGGGTGCTCAGTTCTCGGGGTGCTGGGTGCTCAGTGCTCAGTACTCAGGGTGCTGGGTGCTCAGTGCTCGTTGTGCTGGGTGCTCAGTGCTCAGTACTCAGGGTGCTGGGTGCTCAGTGCTCAGGGTGCTGTGTGCT
Organism: Microtus oregoni; assembly: GCF_018167655.1. Taxonomy (NCBI): domain Eukaryota; kingdom Metazoa; phylum Chordata; class Mammalia; order Rodentia; family Cricetidae; genus Microtus; species Microtus oregoni. The sequence goes on from NW_024544559.1 coordinate 192,027, forward strand.
CAGTGCTCAGGGTGCTGGGTGCTCAGTGCTCAGGGTGCTGGGTACTCAGTGCTCAGGGTGCTGGGTGCTCAGTACTCAGGGTGCTGGGTGCTCATTACTCAGGGTGCTGGGTGCTCAGTGCTCGGGTGCTGGGTGCTCAGTGCTCGCGGTGCTGGGTGCTCAGTGCTCGGGGTGCTCAGTGCTCAGTACTCAGGGTGCTGGGTGCTCAGTGCTCGAGGTGCTCAGTACTCAGGGTGCTGTGTGTTCAGTGCTCAGGGTGCTGGGTGCTCAGTACTCAGGGTGCTCGGTGCTTAGTACTCAGGGTGCTGGGTGCTCAGTAATCCGGGTGCTGGGTGATCAGTGCTCGGGGTTCTCGGTGCTCATTGCTCAAGGTCCTGGGTGCTCAGTGCTCAGGGTGCTCGGTGCTCGGGGCACTGGGTGCTCAGTGCTCAGGGTGCTCAGAGCTCAGTACTCAGGGTGCTGGGTGCTTAGTGCTTGGGGTGCTCGGTGCTCAGTACTCAGGGTGCTGGGTGCTCAGTGCTCGGGGTGCTCGGTGCTCAGTACGTTGGGTGCTCACTACTCAGGGTGCTGGGTGCTCAGTGCTCAGGGTGCTGGGTGCTCGGTGCTCAGGGTGCTGGGTGCTCAGTACTCAGGGTGCTGGGTGCTCAGTGCTCAGGGTGCTGGGTACTCAGTGCTCAGGGTGCTGGGTGCTCAGTACTCAGGGTGCTCAGTGCTCAGTACTCGGGGTGCTGGGTGTTCAGTGCTCGGGGTGCTGGGTGCTCAGTGCTCAGTACTCAGGGTGCTGGGTGCTCAGTGCTCAGGGTGCTGGGTGCTCAGTGCTCAGGGTGCTGGGTGCTCAGTGCTCAGGGTGCTGGGTGCTCAGTGCTCAGGGTGCTGGGTGCTCAGTACTCATGGTGCACAGTGCTCAGTACTCGGGGTGCTGGGTGCTCAGTGCTCAGGGTGCTCAGTGTTCAGTACTCGGGGTGCTGTGTGCTCAGTGCTCAGGGTGCTCAGTGCTCAGTGCTCGGGGTGCTGGGTGCTCAGTGCTCGGGGCGCTGGGTGCTCAGTTCTCGGGGTGCTGGGCGCTCAGTACTCGGGGTGCGGGGTGCTCAGTGCTCAGGGTGCTCAGTGCTCAGTACTCAGTGCTCAGGGTGCTCAGTGCTCAGTGCTCAGGGTGCTGGGTGTTCAGTACTCAGGGTGCTGGGTGCTCAGTACTCAGGGTGCTGGGTGCTCAGTGCTCAGGGTGCTGGGTGATCAGTGCTCGGGGTGCTCAGTACTCAGGGTGCTGTGTGTTCAGTGCTCAGGGTACTGGGTGATCAGTACTCAGGGTGCTCGGTGCTTAGTACTCAGGGTGCTGGGTGCTCAGTACTCCGGGTGCTGGGTGCTCAGTGCTCGGGGTGCTCGGAGATCAGTACTCAGGGTGCTGGGTGCTCAGTTCTCGGGGTGATCGGTGCTCAGTACTCAGGGTGCTGGGTGCTCAGTGCTCGGGGTGCTCGGTGCTCAGTACGTTGTGTGCTCACTACCCAGGTTGCTGGGGGCTCAGTGCTCAGTGTGCTGGGTGCTCAGTGCTCAGGGTGCTGGGTGCTCAGTGCTCAGGGTGCTGGGTGCTCAGTACTGAGGGTGCTGGGTGCTCAGTGCTCGGGGTGCTGGGTGCTCAGTGCTCAGGGTGCTGGGTGCTCAGTACTCAGGGTGCTGGGTGCTCAGTACTTGGGGTGCTGGGCGCTCAGTTCTCAGTGTGCTGGGTGCTCAGTACTCAGGGTGCTGGGTGCTCAGTACTCTCGTGCTGGGTGCTCAGTGCTCAGGGTGCTGGGTGCTCAGTGATCGGGGTGCTGGGTGCTCAGTGCTCGGGGTGCTCGGTGCTCAGTGCTCAAGGTGCTGGGAGCTCAGTACTCAGGGTGCTCATTGCTCAGGGTGCTGGGTGCTCAGTACTCAGGGTGCTGGGTGCTCAGTGCTCAGGGTGCTCGGTGCTCGGGGTGCTGGGTGCTCAGTGCTCGGGGTGCTCGGAGCTCAGTACTCAGGGTGCTGGGTGCTCAGTGCTCGGGGTGCTCGGTGCTCAGTACTCAGGGGGCTGGGTGCTCAGTGCTCGGGGTGCTGGGTGCTCAGTGCTCAGTACTCAGGGTGCTGGGTGCTCAGTGCTCAGGGTGCTGTGTGCTCAGTGCTCAGGGTGCTGGGTGCTCAGTGCTCAGGCTGCTGGGTACTCAGTACTCAGGGTGCTGGGTGCTCAGTGCTCGGGGTGCTATGTGCTCAGTGCTCGCGGTGCTGGGTGCTCAGTGCTCGGGGTGCTGTTTGCTCAGTTCTCGGGGTGCTATGTGCTCAGTGCTCGCGGTGCTGGGTGCTCAGTGCTCGGGGTGCTCGGAGCTCAGTACTCAGGGTGATGGGTGCTCAGTTCTCGGGGTGATCGGTGCTCAGTACTCAGAGTGCTGGGTGCTCAGTGCTCGGGGTGCTCGGTGCTCAGTACGTTGGGTGCTCACTACTCAGGGTGCTGGGTGCTCAGTGCTCAGGGTGCTGGGTGCTCAGTATTCAGGGTGCTGGGTGCTCAGTGCTCGGGGTGCTGGGTGCTCAGTGCTCAGGGTGCTGGGTGCTCAGTACTCAGGGTGCTGGGCGCTCAGTACTCGGGGTGCTGGGCGCTCAGTACTCAGAGTGCTGGGTGCTCAGTACACAGGGTGCTGGGTGCTCAGTACTCGGGTGCTGGGTACTCAGTGCTCAGGGTGCTGGGTGCTCAGTGCTCGGGGTGCTGGGTGCTCAGTGCTCAGTACTCAGGGTGCTGGGTGCTCAGTGCTTGGGGTGCTGGGTGCTCAGTACTCGGGGTGCTGGGTGCTCAGTGCTCGGGGTGCTGGGTCTCAGTGCTCGGGCTACTGGGTACTCAGTGCTCAGTACACAGGGTGCTGAGTGTTCAGTGCTCGCGGTGCTGGGTGCTCAGTGCTCAGTACTCGGGGTGCTGGGTGCTCAGTAATCAGGGTGCTCAGTGCTCAGTACTCGGGATGCTGGGTGCTCAGTGCTCAGGGTGCTCAGTGCTCAGTGCTCGGGGTGCTGGGGGCTCAGTGCTCGGGCTGCTGGGTGCTCAGTTCTCAGAGTACTCGGGGTGCTCGGTGCTCAGTGCTCAGGGTGCTGGGTGCTCAGTACTCAGGGTGCTGGGTGCTCAGTACTCAGGGTGCTGCGTGCTCAGTACTCAGGGTGCTGGGTGCTCAGTGCTCAGGGTGCTCGGTGCTCAGTACTCATGGTGCTGGGTACTCAATGCTCAGGGTGCTCATTCTCGGGGTGCTGGGTGCTCAGTGCTCGGGGTGCTGGGTGCTCAGTGCTCGGGGTGTTGGGTGCTCAGTGCTCGGGGTGCTCGGTGCTCAGTACTCAGGGTGCTCAGTGCTCGGGGAGCTCGGTGCTCAGTACTCAGGGTGCTGGGTGCTCAGTGCTCGGGATGCTCGGTGCTCAGTACTCAGGGTTCTCAGTGCTCAGTGCTCAGGGTGCTGGGTGCTCAGTACTCATGGTGCTCAGTGCTCAGTACTCGGGGTGCTGGGTGCTCAGTACTCAGGGTGCTCAGTGCTCAGTATTCGGGGTGCTGGGTGCTCAGTGCTCAGGGTGCTCAGTGCTCAGTGCTCGGGGTGCTGTGTCCTCAGTTCTCGGGGTGCTCGGTGCTCAGTACTCGGGTGCTGGTGCTCAGTGCTCAGGGTGCTGGGTGCTCAGTGCTCGGGGTGCTGGGTGCTCAGTGCTCAGGGTGCTGGGTGCTCAGTGCTCGGGGTGCTCGGTGCTCAGTACTCAGGGTTCTCAGTGCTCAGTGCTCTGGGTGCTGCATGCACAGTCCTCATGGTTCTCAGTGCTCAGTACTCGCGGTGCTGGGTGCTCAGTACTCAGGGTGCTCAGTGCTCAGTACTCGGGGTGTTGGGTGCTCAGTTCTCTGGGTGCTCAGTGCTCAGTACTCAGGGTGCTGGGTGCTCAGTACTCAGGGGGCTGGGTGCTCAGTACTCAGGAGCTCAGTGCTCGGGGTGCAGGGTGCTCAGTCCTCAGGGTGCTGGGTGCTCAGTACTCAGGGTGCTCAGTACTCAGGGTGCTGGGTGCTGAGTGCTCGGGGTGCTGGGTGCTCAGTACTCAGGGTGCTGGGTGCTCAGTGCTCAGGGTGCTGGGTGCTCAGTGCTCGGGGTGCTGGGTGCTCATTCTCGGGGTGCTGGGTGCTCAGTACTCAGGGTGCTGGGTGCTCAGTGCTCGGGGTGCTCAGTGCTCAGTACTCAGCGTGCTGGGTGCTCAGTGCTCAGAGTGTTGGGTGCTCAGTACTCAGTGTGCTGGGTGCTCAGTGCTCAGTGCTCAGGGCGCTCAGTGCTCAGGGTGCTGGGTGCTCAGGGTGCTGGGTGCTCAGTGCAAGGGGTGCTGGGTGCTCAGTGCTCATGGTGCTGGGTGCTCAGTGCTCAGTGCTCAGGGTGCTGGGTGCTCAATGCTCAGTGCTCAGGGTGCTGGGTGTTCAGTACTCAGGGTGCTGGGTGCTCAGTACTCAGGGTGCTGGGTGCTCAGTACTCTCGTGCTGGGTGCTCAGTGCTCAGGGTGCTGGGTGCTCAGTGATCGGGGTGCTGGGTGCTCAGTGCTCGGGGTGCTCGGTGCTCAGTGCTCAAGGTGCTGGGTGCTCAGTACTCAGGGTGCTCATTGCTCAGGGTGCTGGGTGCTCAGTACTCAGGGTGCTGGGTGCTCAGTGCTCAGGGTGCTCGGTGCTCGGGGTGCTGGGTGCTCAGTGCTCGGGGTGCTCGGAGCTCAGTACTCAGGGTGCTGGGTGCTCAGTGCTCGGGGTGCTCGGTGCTCAGTACTCAGGGTGCTGGGTGCTCAGTGCTCGGGGTGCTCGGTGCTCAGTACGTTGTGTGCTCACTACCCAGGTTGCTGGGGGCTCAGTGCTCAGTGTGCTGGGTGCTCAGTGCTCAGGGTGCTGGGTGCTCAGTGCTCAGGGTGCTGGGTGCTCAGTACTGAGGGTGCTGGGTGCTCAGTGCTCGGGGTGCTGGGTGCTCAGTGCTCAGGGTGCTGGGTGCTCAGTACTCAGGGTGCTGGGTGCTCAGTACTTGGGGTGCCCCGCGCTCAGTTCTCAGTGTGCTGGGTGCTCAGTACTCAGGGTGCTGGGTGCTCAGTACTCTCGTGCTGGGTGCTCAGTGCTCAGGGTGCTGGGTGCTCAGTGATCGGGGTGCTGGGTGCTCAGTGCTCGGGGTGCTCGGTGCTCAGTGCTCAAGGTGCTGGGAGCTCAGTACTCAGGGTGCTCATTGCTCAGGGTGCTGGGTGCTCAGTACTCAGGGTGCTGGGTGCTCAGTGCTCAGGGTGCTCGGTGCTCGGGGTGCTGGGTGCTCAGTGCTCGGGGTGCTCGGAGCTCAGTACTCAGGGTGCTGGGTGCTCAGTGCTCGGGGTGCTCGGTGCTCAGTACTCAGGGGGCTGGGTGCTCAGTGCTCGGGGTGCTGGGTGCTCAGTGCTCAGTACTCAGGGTGCTGGGTGCTCAGTGCTCAGGGTGCTGTGTGCTCAGTGCTCAGGGTGCTGGGTGCTCAGTGCTCAGGCTGCTGGGTACTCAGTACTCAGGGTGCTGGGTGCTCAGTGCTCGGGGTGCTATGTGCTCAGTGCTCGCGGTGCTGGGTGCTCAGTGCTCGGGGTGCTGTTTGCTCAGTTCTCGGGGTGCTATGTGCTCAGTGCTCGCGGTGCTGGGTGCTCAGTGCTCGGGGTGCTCGGAGCTCAGTACTCAGGGTGATGGGTGCTCAGTTCTCGGGGTGATCGGTGCTCAGTACTCAGAGTGCTGGGTGCTCAGTGCTCGGGGTGCTCGGTGCTCAGTACGTTGGGTGCTCACTACTCAGGGTGCTGGGTGCTCAGTGCTCAGGGTGCTGGGTGCTCAGTATTCAGGGTGCTGGGTGCTCAGTGCTCGGGGTGCTGGGTGCTCAGTGCTCAGGGTGCTGGGTGCTCAGTACTCAGGGTGCTGGGCGCTCAGTACTCGGGGTGCTGGGCGCTCAGTACTCAGAGTGCTGGGTGCTCAGTACACAGGGTGCTGGGTGCTCAGTACTCGGGTGCTGGGTACTCAGTGCTCAGGGTGCTGGGTGCTCAGTGCTCGGGGTGCTGGGTGCTCAGTGCTCAGTACTCAGGGTGCTGGGTGCTCAGTGCTCGTTGTGCTGGGTGCTCAGTGTTCAGTACTCAGGGTGCTGTGTGCTCAGTGCTCAGGGTGCTGTGTGCTCAGTGCTCAGGGTGCTGGGTGCTCAGTGCTCAGGGTGCTGGGTACTCAGTGCTCAGAGTGCTGGGTGCTCAGTACTCAGGGTGCTGGGTGCTCATTACTCAGGGTGCTGGGTGCTGAGTGCTCGGGTGCTGGGTGCTCAGTGCTCAGGGTGCTCGGTGCTCAGTACTCAGGGTGCTGGGTGCTCAGTATTCAGGGTGCTGGGTGCTCAGTACTCAGGGTGCTGGGTGCTCATTACTCAGCGTGCTGGGTGCTCAGTACTCAGGGTGATAGGTGCTCAGTACTCAGGGTGCTCGGTGCTCAGTACTCAGGGTGCTGTGTGCTCATTCTCGGGGTGCTGGGTGCACAGAGCTCGGGGTGATGGGTGCTCAGTGCTCGGGGTGCTGGGTGCTCAGTACTCAGGGTGCTGGGTGCTCAGTCCTCGGGGTCCTCCGTGCTCAGTGCTCGGGGTGCTGGGTGCTCAGTACTCAGGGTGCTGGTTGCTCAGTACTCAGGGTGCTCAGTGCTCAGGGTGCTGGGTGCTCACTGCTCGGGGTGCTGGGTGCTCAGTGCTCAGGGTGCTGGGTGCTCAGTACTCAGGGTGCTGGGTGCTAAATGCTCGGTGTGCTGGGTGCTCAGTACTCAGGGTGCTGGGTGCTCAGTGCTCGGGGTGCTCGGTGCTCAGTACTCAGGGTGCTGGGTGCTCAGAGCTCGGGGTGCTCGGTGCTCAGTACTCAGGGTGCTGGGTGCTCAGTGCTCGGGGTGCTTGGTGCTCAGTGCTCAGGGTGCTCGGTGCTCAGTACTCTGGGTGCTGGGTGCTCAGTGCTCGGGGTGCTGGGTGCTCAGTACTCAGGGTGCTGGGTGCTCAGTGCTCAGGGTGCTGATTGCTCAGTGCTCGGGGTGCTGGGTGCTCAGTACTCAGGGTGCTGCGTGCTCAGTACTCCGGGTGCTGGGTGCTCAGTGCAAGGGGTGCTGGGTGCTCAGTGCTCAGGGTGCTGGGTGCTCATTGCACGGGGTGCTCAGTACTCAGTGCTCAGGATGCTGGGTGCTCAGTACTCAGGGTGCTGGGTGCTCAGTTCTCAGGGTGCTGGGTGCACAGTGCTCGGGGTGCTCGGTGCTCAGTCCTCGGGGTGCTGGGTGCTCAGTACTCGGGGTGCTGGGTGCTCAGTGCTCGGGGTGCTGGGTGCTCAGTGCTCGGGATGCTGGGTGCTCAGTGCTCGGGGTGCTGGGTGCTCAGTGCTCGGGGTGCTGGGTGCTCAGTACTCGGGGTGCTGGGTGCTCAGTACTCGGGGTGCTGGTTCTCAGTGCTTGGGGTACTGGGTACTCAGTGCTCAGTACACAGGGTGCTGAGTGCTCAGTGCTCGGGGTGCTGGGTGCTCAGTGCTCAGTACTCAGGGTGCTGGGTGCTCAGTGCTCGGGGTGCTGGGTGCTCAGTGCTCGGGGTGCTCGGTGCTCAGTACTCAGGGTTCTCAGTGCTCAGTGCTCAGGGTGCTGGGTGCTCAGTTCTCAGGGTGCTGGGTGCACAGTGCTCGGGGTGCTCGGTGCTCAGTGCTCGGGGTGCTCAATGCTCGGGGTGCTGGGTGCTCAGTGCTCGGGGTGCTGGGTGCCCAGTGCTCGGGGTGCTGGGTGCTCAGTGCTCGGGGTGCTGGGTGCTCAGTGCTCGGGGTGCTGGGTGCTCAGTGCTTGGGGTGCTGGGTGCTCAGTACTCGGGGTGCTGGGTGCTCAGTGCTCAGGGTGCTGGGTGCTCAGTGCTCGGGGTGCTCGGTGCTCAGTACTCAGGGTTCTCAGTGCTCAGTGCTCTGGGTGCTGCATGCTCAGTCCTCATGGTTCTCAGTGCTCAGTACTCGCGGTGCTGGGTGCTCAGTACTCAGGGTGCTCAGTGCTCAGTACTCGGGGTGTTGGGTGCTCAGTTCTCTGGGTGCTCAGTGCTCAGTACTCAGGGTGCTGGGTGCTCAGTACTCAGGGGGCTGGGTGCTCAGTACTCAGGAGCTCAGTGCTCGGGGTGCAGGGTGCTCAGTCCTCAGGGTGCTGGGTGCTCAGTACTCAGGGTGCTCAGTACTCAGGGTGCTGGGTGCTGAGTGCTCGGGGTGCTGGGTGCTCAGTACTCAGGGTGCTGGGTGCTCAGTGCTCAGGGTGCTGGGTGCTCAGTGCTCGGGGTGCTGGGTGCTCATTCTCGGGGTGCTGGGTGCTCAGTACTCAGGGTGCTGGGTGCTCAGTGCTCGGGGTGCTCAGTGCTCAGTACTCAGCGTGCTGGGTGCTCAGTGCTCAGAGTGTTGGGTGCTCAGTACTCAGTGTGCTGGGTGCTCAGTGCTCAGTGCTCAGGGCGCTCAGTGCTCAGGGTGCTGGGTGCTCAGGGTGCTGGGTGCTCAGTGCAAGGGGTGCTGGGTGCTCAGTGCTCATGGTGCTGGGTGCTCAGTGCTCAGTGCTCAGGGTGCTGGGTGCTCAATGCTCAGTGCTCAGGGTGCTGGGTGTTCAGTACTCAGGGTGCTGGGTGCTCAGTACTCAGGGTGCTGGGTGCTCAGTACTCTCGTGCTGGGTGCTCAGTGCTCAGGGTGCTGGGTGCTCAGTGATCGGGGTGCTGGGTGCTCAGTGCTCGGGGTGCTCGGTGCTCAGTGCTCAAGGTGCTGGGTGCTCAGTACTCAGGGTGCTCATTGCTCAGGGTGCTGGGTGCTCAGTACTCAGGGTGCTGGGTGCTCAGTGCTCAGGGTGCTCGGTGCTCGGGGTGCTGGGTGCTCAGTGCTCGGGGTGCTCGGAGCTCAGTACTCAGGGTGCTGGGTGATCAGTGCTCGGGGTGCTCGGTGCTCAGTACTCAGGGGGCTGGGTGCTCAGTGCTCGGGGTGCTGGGTGCTCAGTGCTCAGTACTCAGGGTGCTGGGTGCTCAGTGCTCAGGGTGCTGTGTGCTCAGTGCTCAGGGTGCTGGGTGCTCAGTGCTCAGGCTGCTGGGTACTCAGTACTCAGGGTGCTGGGTGCTCAGTGCTCGGGGTGCTATGTGCTCAGTGCTCGCGGTGCTGGGTGCTCAGTGCTCGGGGTGCTGTTTGCTCAGTTCTCGGGGTGCTATGTGCTCAGTGCTCGCGGTGCTGGGTGCTCAGTGCTCGGGGTGCTCGGAGCTCAGTACTCAGGGTGATGGGTGCTCAGTTCTCGGGGTGATCGGTGCTCAGTACTCAGAGTGCTGGGCGCTCAGTGCTCGGGGTGCTCGGTGCTCAGTACGTTGGGTGCTCACTACTCAGGGTGCTGGGTGCTCAGTGCTCAGGGTGCTGGGTGCTCAGTATTCAGGGTGCTGGGTGCTCAGTGCTCGGGGTGCTCGGTGCTCAGTGCTCAGGGTGCTGGGTGCTCAGTACTCAGGGTGCTGGGCGCTCAGTACTCGGGGTGCTGGGTGCTCAGTGCTCAGTACTCAGGGTGCTGGGTGCTCAGTGCTCGTTGTGCTGGGTGCTCAGTGTTCAGTACTCAGGGTGCTGGGTGCTCAGTGCTCAGGGTGCTGTGTGCTCAGTGCTCAGGGTGCTGGGTGCTCAGTGCTCAGGGTGCTGGGTACTCAGTGCTCAGAGTGCTGGGTGCTCAGTACTCAGGGTGCTGGGTGCTCATTACTCAGGGTGCTGGGTGCTGAGTGCTCGGGTGCTGGGTGCTCAGTGCTCAGGGTGCTCGGTGCTCAGTACTCAGGGTGCTGGTTGCTCAGTATTCAGGGTGCTGGGTGCTCAGTACTCAGGGTGCTGGGTGCTCATTACTCAGCGTGCTGGGTGCTCAGTACTCAGGGTGATAGGTGCTCAGTACTCAGGGTGCTGTGTGCTCATTCTCGGGGTGCTGGGTGCACAGAGCTCGGGGTGATGGGTGCTCAGTGCTCGGGGTGCTGGGTGCTCAGTACTCAGGGTGCTGGGTGCTCAGTCCTCGGGATCCTCCGTGCTCAGTGCTCGGGGTGCTGGGTGCTCAGTACTCAGGGTGCTGGTTGCTCAGTACTCAGGGTGCTCAGTGCTCAGGGTGCTGGGTGCTCACTGCTCGGGGTGCTGGGTGCTCAGTGCTCAGGGTGCAGGTTGCTCAGTACTCAGGGTGCTGGGTGCTAAATGCTCGGTGTGCTGGGTGCTCAGTACTCAGGGTGCTGGGTGCTCAGTGCTCGGGGTGCTCGGTGCTCAGTACTCAGGGTGCTGGGTGCTCAGAGCTCGGGGTGCTCGGTGCTCAGTACTCAGGGTGCTGGGTGCTCAGTGCTCGGGGTGCTTGGTGCTCAGTGCTCAGGGTGCTCGGTGCTCAGTACTCTGGGTGCTGGGTGCTCAGTGCTCGGGGTGCTGGGTGCTCAGTACTCAGGGTGCTGGGTGCTCAGTGCTCAGGGTGCTGATTGCTCAGTGCTCGGGGTGCTGGGTGCTCAGTACTCAGGGTGCTGCGTGCTCAGTACTCCGGGTGCTGGGTGCTCAGTGCAAGGGGTGCTGGGTGCTCAGTGCTCAGGGTGCTGGGTGCTCATTGCACGGGGTGCTCAGTACTCAGTGCTCAGGATGCTGGGTGCTCAGTACTCAGGGTGCTGGGTGCTCAGTTCTCAGGGTGCTGGGTGCACAGTGCTCGGGGTGCTCGGTGCTCAGTGCTCGGGGTGCTGGGTGCTCAGTACTCGGGGTGCTGGGTGCTCAGTGCTCGGGGTGCTGGGTGCTCAGTGCTCGGGGTGCTGGGTGCTCAGTGCTCGGGGTGCTGGGTGCTCAGTGCTCGGGGTGCTGGGTGCTCAGTACTCGGGGTGCTGGGTGCTCAGTACTCGGGGTGCTGGGTCTCAGTGCTTGGGGTACTGGGTACTCAGTGCTCAGTACACAGGGTGCTGAGTGCTCAGTGCTCGGGGTGCTGGGTGCTCAGTGCTCAGTACTCAGGGTGCTGGGTGCTCAGTGCTCGGGGTGCTGGGTGCTCAGTGCTCGGGGTGCTCGGTGCTCAGTACTCAGGGTTCTCAGTGCTCAGTGCTCAGGGTGCTGGGTGCTCAGTTCTCAGGGTGCTGGGTGCACAGTGCTCGGGGTGCTCGGTGCTCAGTGCTCGGGGTGCTCAATGCTCGGGGTGCTGGGTGCTCAGTGCTCGGGGTGCTGGGTGCCCAGTGCTCGGGGTGCTGGGTGCTCAGTGCTCGGGGTGCTGGGTGCTCAGTGCTCGGGGTGCTGGGTGCTCAGTGCTTGGGGTGCTGGGTGCTCAGTACTCGGGGTGCTGGGTGCTCAGTGCTCGGGGTGCTGGGTCTCAGTGCTCGGGGTACTGGGTACTCAGTGCTCAGTACACAGGGTGCTGAGTGCTCAGTGCTCGCGGTGCTGGGTGCTCAGTGCTCAGTACTCGGGGTGCTGGGTGCTCAGTAATCAGGGTGCTCAGTGCTCAGTACTCGGGATGCTGGGTGCTCAGTGCTCAGGGTGCTCAGTGCTCAGTGCTCGGGGTGCTGGGGGCTCAGTGCTCGGGCTGCTGGGTGCTCAGTTCTCAGAGTACTCGGGGTGCTCGGTGCTCAGTGCTCAGGGTGCTGGGTGCTCAGTACTCAGGGTGCTGGGTGCTCAGTACTCAGGGTGCTGCGTGCTCAGTACTCAGGGTGCTGGGTGCTCAGTGCTCAGGGTGCTCGGTGCTCAGTACTCATGGTGCTGGGTACTCAATGCTCAGGGTGCTCATTCTCGGGGTGCTGGGTGCTCAGTGCTCGGGGTGCTGGGTGCTCAGTGCACGGGGTGCTGGGTGCTCAGTGCTCGGGGTGCTCGGTGCTCAGTACTCAGGGTGCTCAGTGCTCGGGGAGCTCGGTGCTCAGTACTCAGGGTGCTGGTTGCTCAGTGCTCGGGGTGCTCGGTGCTCAGTACTCAGGGTTCTCAGTGCTCAGTGCTCAGGGTGCTGGGGGCTCAGTACACATGGTGCTCAGTGCTCAGTACTCGGGGCGCTGGGTGCTCAGTACTCAGGGTGCTCAGTGCTCAGTATTCGGGGTGCTGGGTGCTCAGTGCTCAGGGTGCTCAGTGCTCAGTGCTCGGGGTGCTGTGTCCTCAGTTCTCGGGGTGCTCGGTGCTCAGTACTCGGGTGCTGGTGCTCAGTGCTCAGGGTGCTGGGTGCTCAGTGCTCGGGGTGCTGGGTGCTTAGTGCTCAGGGTGCTGGGTGCTCAGTGCTCGGGGTGCTCGGTGCTCAGTACTCAGGGTTCTCAGTGCTCAGTGCTCTGGGTGCTGCATGCTCAGTCCTCATGGTTCTCAGTGCTCAGTACTCGCGGTGCTGGGTGCTCAGTACTCAGGGTGCTCAGTGCTCAGTACTCGGGGTGTTGGGTGCTCAGTTCTCTGGGTGCTCAGTGCTCAGTACTCAGGGTGCTGGGTGCTCAGTACTCAGGGGGCTGGGTGCTCAGTACTCAGGAGCTCAGTGCTCGGGGTGCAGGGTGCTCAATCCTCAGGGTGCTGGGTGCTCAGTACTCAGGGTGCTCAGTACTCAGGGTGCTGGGTGCTGAGTGCTCGGGGTGCTGGGTGCTCAGTACTCAGGGTGCTGGGTGCTCAGTGCTCAGTGTGCTGGGTGCTCAGTACTCAGGGTGCTGGGTGCTCAGTACTCAGGGTGCTGGGTGCTTAGTACTGAGGGTGCGGGGTGCTCAGTGCTCGGGGTGCTGGGTGCTCAGTGCTCGGGGTGCTCGGTGCTCAGTGCTCGGGGTGCTTGGTGCTCAGTAATCAGGGTGCTGGGTGCTCAGTACTCGTTGTGCTGGGTGCTCAGTGCTCAGGGTGCTCGGTGCTCAGTGCTCGGGGTGCTGGGTGCTCAGTACTCAGGGTGCTCGGTGCTTAGTACTCAGTGTGTTCAGTGCTCAGTACTCAGGTTGCTCAGGCTCAGTGCTCGGGGTGCTGGGTGCTCAGTGCTCGGGGTGCTGGGTGCTCAGTGCTCGGGGTGCTGGGTGCTCAGTGCTCAGGGTGCTGGGTGCTCAGTGCTCAGAGTGCTGGGTGGTCAGTACTCAGGGTGCTCGGTGCTCAGTACTCAGGGTGCTGGGTGCTCAGTGCTCAGGGTGCTCAGTGCTCAGTACTCAGCGTGCTGGGTGCTCAGTGGTCAGGGTACTCGGTGCTCAGTACTCAGGGTGCTCAGTGCTCCGTACTCAGCGTGCTGGGTGCTCAGTGCTCAGGGTGCTGGGTGCTCAGTACTCAGGGTCCTGGGTTCTTAGTACTCAGGGTGTTCGGTCCTCAGTGCTCAGGGTGCTGGGTGCTCAGTACTCAGGGTGCAGTGTGCTCAGTGCTCAGTTTGCTCAGTGCTCAGTACTCAGGGTGCTCGGTGCTCAGGGTGCTCAGTGCTCAGTACTCAGGGTGCTCAGTGCTCTGGGTGCTGGGTGCTCAATACTCAGGGTGCTCATTGCTCAGCGTGCTGGGTGCTCAGTACTCAGAGTGCTGGGTGCTCAGTACTCAGGGTGCTGGGTGCTCAGTACTCAGGGTGCTCAGTGCACAGTACTCACGGGGCTCAGGGCTCAGGGTGCTGGGTGGTCACTGCTCAGGGTGCTGGGTGGTCAGTGCTCAGGGTGCTGGGTGCTCAGTGCTCAGGGTGCTGGGTGCTCAGTACTCAGGGTGCTCGGTGCTCAGTACTCAGGGTGCTGGGTGCTCAGTGCTCGGGGTGCTCAGTGCTCAGTACTCAGCGTGCTGGGTGCTCAGTGCTCAGAGTGTTGGGTGCTCAGTACTCAGTGTGCTGGGTGCTCAGTGCTCAGTGCTCAGGGCGCTCAGTGCTCAGGGTGCTGGGTGCTCAGGGTGCTGGGTGCTCAGTGCTCGGGGTGCTGGGTGCTCAGTGCTCATGGTGCTGGGTGCTCAGTGCTCAGTGCTCAGGGTGCTGGGTGCTCAGTGCTCAGGGTGCTCGGTGCTCAGTACTCATGGTGCTGGGTACTCAATGCTCAGGGTGCTCATTCTCGGGGTGCTGGGTGCTCAGTGCTCGGGGTGCTGGGTGCTCAGTGCTCGGGGTGTTGGGTGCTCAGTGCTCGGGGTGCTCGGTGCTCAGTACTCAGGGTGCTCAGTGCTCGGGGAGCTCGGTGCTCAGTACTCAGGGTGCTGGGTGCTCAGTGCTCGGGATGCTCGGTGCTCAGTACTCAGGGTTCTCAGTGCTCAGTGCTCAGGGTGCTGGGTGCTCAGTACTCATGGTGCTCAGTGCTCAGTACTCGGGGTGCTGGGTGCTCAGTACTCAGGGTGCTCAGTGCTCAGTATTCGGGGTGCTGGGTGCTCAGTGCTCAGGGTGCTCAGTGCTCAGTGCTCGGGGTGCTGTGTCCTCAGTTCTCGGGGTGCTCGGTGCTCAGTACTCGGGTGCTGGTGCTCAGTGCTCAGGGTGCTGGGTGCTCAGTGCTCGGGGTGCTGGGTGCTCAGTGCTCAGGGTGCTGGGTGCTCAGTGCTCGGGGTGCTCGGTGCTCAGTACTCAGGGTTCTCAGTGCTCAGTGCTCTGGGTGCTGCATGCTCAGTCCTCATGGTTCTCAGTGCTCAGTACTCGCGGTGCTGGGTGCTCAGTACTCAGGGTGCTCAGTGCTCAGTACTCGGGGTGTTGGGTGCTCAGTACTCAGGGGGCTGGGTGCTCAGTACTCAGGAGCTCAGTGCTCGGGGTGCAGGGTGCTCAGTCCTCAGGGTGCTGGGTGCTCAGTACTCAGGGTGCTCAGTACTCAGGGTGCTGGGTGCTGAGTGCTCGGGGTGCTGGGTGCTCAGTACTCAGGGTGCTGGGTGCTCAGTGCTCAGGGTGCTGGGTGCTCAGTGCTCGGGGTGCTGGGTGCTCATTCTCGGGGTGCTGGGTGCTCAGTACTCAGGGTGCTGGGTGCTCAGTGCTCGGGGTGCTCAGTGCTCAGTACTCAGCGTGCTGGGTGCTCAGTGCTCAGAGTGTTGGGTGCTCAGTACTCAGTGTGCTGGGTGCTCAGTGCTCAGTGCTCAGGGCGCTCAGTGCTCAGGGTGCTGGGTGCTCAGGGTGCTGGGTGCTCAGTGCAAGGGGTACTGGGTGCTCAGTGCTCATGGTGCTGGGTGCTCAGTGCTCAGTGCTCAGGGTGCTGGGTGCTCAATGCTCAGTGCTCAGGGTGCTGGGTGTTCAGTACTCAGGGTGCTGGGTGCTCAGTACTCAGGGTGCTGGGTGCTCAGTACTCTCGTGCTGGGTGCTCAGTGCTCAGGGTGCTGGATGCTCAGTGATCGGGGTGCTGGGTGCTCAGTCCTCGGGGTGCTCGGTGCTCAGTGCTCAAGGTGCTGGGTGCTCAGTACTCAGGGTGCTCATTGCTCAGGGTGCTGGGTGCTCAGTACTCAGGGTGCTGGGTGCTCAGTGCTCAGGGTGCTCGGTGCTCGGGGTGCTGGGTGCTCAGTGCTCGGGGTGCTCGGAGCTCAGTACTCAGGGTGCTGGGTGCTCAGTGCTCGGGGTGCTCGGTGCTCAGTACTCAGGGGGCTGGGTGCTCAGTGCTCGGGGTGCTGGGTGCTCAGTGCTCAGTACTCAGGGTGCTGGGTGCTCAGTGCTCAGGGTGCTGTGTGCTCAGTGCTCAGGGTGCTGGGTGCTCAGTGCTCAGGCTGCTGGGTACTCAGTACTCAGGGTGCTGGGTGCTCAGTGCTCGGGGTGCTATGTGCTCAGTGCTCGCGGTGCTGGGTGCTCAGTGCTCGGGGTGCTGTTTGCTCAGTTCTCGGGGTGCTATGTGCTCAGTGCTCGCGGTGCTGGGTGCTCAGTGCTCGGGGTGCTCGGAGCTCAGTACTCAGGGTGATGGGTGCTCAGTTCTCGGGGTGATCGGTGCTCAGTACTCAGAGTGCTGGGCGCTCAGTGCTCGGGGTGCTCGGTGCTCAGTACGTTGGGTGCTCACTACTCAGGGTGCTGGGTGCTCAGTGCTCAGGGTGCTGGGTGCTCAGTATTCAGGGTGCTGGGTGCTCAGTGCTCGGGGTGCTCGGTGCTCAGTGCTCAGGGTGCTGGGTGCTCAGTACTCAGGGTGCTGGGCGCTCAGTACTCGGGGTGCTGGGTGCTCAGTGCTCAGTACTCAGGGTGCTGGGTGCTCAGTGCTCGTTGTGCTGGGTGCTCAGTGTTCAGTACTCAGGGTGCTGGGTGCTCAGTGCTCAGGGTGCTGTGTGCTCAGTGCTCAGGGTGCTGGGTGCTCAGTGCTCAGGGTGCTGGGTACTCAGTGCTCAGAGTGCTGGGTGCTCAGTACTCAGGGTGCTGGGTGCTCATTACTCAGGGTGCTGGGTGCTGAGTGCTCGGGTGCTGGGTGCTCAGTGCTCAGGGTGCTCGGTGCTCAGTACTCAGGGTGCTGGTTGCTCAGTATTCAGGGTGCTGGGTGCTCAGTACTCAGGGTGCTGGGTGCTCATTACTCAGCGTGCTGGGTGCTCAGTACTCAGGGTGATAGGTGCTCAGTACTCAGGGTGCTCGGTGCTCAGTACTCAGGGTGCTGTGTGCTCATTCTCGGGGTGCTGGGTGCACAGAGCTCGGGGTGATGGGTGCTCAGTGCTCGGGGTGCTGGGTGCTCAGTACTCAGGGTGCTGGGTGCTCAGTCCTCGGGATCCTCCGTGCTCAGTGCTCGGGGTGCTGGGTGCTCAGTACTCAGGGTGCTGGTTGCTCGGTACTCAGGGTGCTCAGTGCTCAGGGTGCTGGGTGCTCACTGCTCGGGGTGCTGGGTGCTCAGTGCTCAGGGTGCAGGTTGCTCAGTACTCAGGGTGCTGGGTGCTAAATGCTCGGTGTGCTGCGTGCTCAGTACTCAGGGTGCTGGGTGCTCAGTGCTCGGGGTGCTCGTTGCTCAGTACTCAGGGTGCTGGGTGCTCAGAGCTCGGGGTGCTCGGTGCTCAGTACTCAGGGTGCTGGGTGCTCAGTGCTCGGGGTGCTTGGTGCTCAGTGCTCAGGGTGCTCGGTGCTCAGTACTCTGGGTGCTGGGTGCTCAGTGCTCGGGGTGCTGGGTGCTCAGTACTCAGGGTGCTGGGTGTTCAGTGCTCAGGGTGCTGATTGCTCAGTGCTCGGGGTGCTGGGTGCTCAGTACTCAGGGTGCTGCGTGCTCAGTACTCCGGGTGCTGGGTGCTCAGTGCAAGGGGTGCTGGGTGCTCAGTGCTCAGGGTGCTGGGTGCTCATTGCACGGGGTGCTCAGTACTCAGTGCTCAGGATGCTGGGTGCTCAGTACTCAGGGTGCTGGGTGCTCAGTTCTCAGGGTGCTGGGTGCACAGTGCTCGGGGTGCTCGGTGCTCAGTGCTCGGGGTGCTGGGTGCTCAGTACTCGGGGTGCTGGGTGCTCAGTGCTCGGGGTGCTGGGTGCTCAGTGCTCGGGGTGCTGGGTGCTCAGTGCTCGGGGTGCTGGGTGCTCAGTGCTCGGGGTGCTGGGTGCTCAGTACTCGGGGTGCTGGGTGCTCAGTACTCGGGGTGCTGGGTCTCAGTGCTTGGGGTACTGGGTACTCAGTGCTCAGTACACAGGGTGCTGAGTGCTCAGTGCTCGGGGTGCTGGGTGCTCAGTGCTCAGTACTCAGGGTGCTGGGTGCTCAGTGCTCGGGGTGCTGGGTGCTCAGTGCTCGGGGTGCTCGGTGCTCAGTACTCAGGGTTCTCAGTGCTCAGTGCTCAGGGTGCTGGGTGCTCAGTTCTCAGGGTGCTGGGTGCACAGTGCTCGGGGTGCTCGGTGCTCAGTGCTCGGGGTGCTCAATGCTCGGGGTGCTGGGTGCTCAGTGCTCGGGGTGCTGGGTGCCCAGTGCTCGGGGTGCTGGGTGCTCAGTGCTCGGGGTGCTGGGTGCTCAGTGCTCGGGGTGCTGGGTGCTCAGTGCTTGGGGTGCTGGGTGCTCAGTACTCGGGGTGCTGGGTGCTCAGTGCTCGGGGTGCTGGGTCTCAGTGCTCGGGGTACTGGGTACTCAGTGCTCAGTACACAGGGTGCTGAGTGCTCAGTGCTCGCGGTGCTGGGTGCTCAGTGCTCAGTACTCGGGGTGCTGGGTGCTCAGTAATCAGGGTGCTCAGTGCTCAGTACTCGGGATGCTGGGTGCTCAGTGCTCAGGGTGCTCAGTGCTCAGTGCTCGGGGTGCTGGGGGCTCAGTGCTCGGGCTGCTGGGTGCTCAGTTCTCAGAGTACTCGGGGTGCTCGGTGCTCAGTGCTCAGGGTGCTGGGTGCTCAGTACTCAGGGTGCTGGGTGCTCAGTACTCAGGGTGCTGCGTGCTCAGTACTCAGGGTGCTGGGTGCTCAGTGCTCAGGGTGCTCGGTGCTCAGTACTCATGGTGCTGGGTACTCAATGCTCAGGGTGCTCATTCTCGGGGTGCTGGGTGCTCAGTGCTCGGGGTGCTGGGTGCTCAGTGCACGGGGTGCTGGGTGCTCAGTGCTCGGGGTGCTCGGTGCTCAGTACTCAGGGTGCTCAGTGCTCGGGGAGCTCGGTGCTCAGTACTCAGGGTGCTGGTTGCTCAGTGCTCGGGGTGCTCGGTGCTCAGTACTCAGGGTTCTCAGTGCTCAGTGCTCAGGGTGCTGGGGGCTCAGTACACATGGTGCTCAGTGCTCAGTACTCGGGGTGCTGGGTGCTCAGTACTCAGGGTGCTCAGTGCTCAGTATTCGGGGTGCTGGGTGCTCAGTGCTCAGGGTGCTCAGTGCTCAGTGCTCGGGGTGCTGTGTCCTCAGTTCTCGGGGTGCTCGGTGCTCAGTACTCGGGTGCTGGTGCTCAGTGCTCAGGGTGCTGGGTGCTCAGTGCTCGGGGTGCTGGGTGCTCAGTGCTCAGGGTGCTGGGTGCTCAGTGCTCGGGGTGCTCGGTGCTCAGTACTCAGGGTTCTCAGTGCTCAGTGCTCTGGGTGCTGCATGCTCAGTCCTCATGGTTCTCAGTGCTCAGTACTCGCGGTGCTGGGTGCTCAGTACTCAGGGTGCTCAGTGCTCAGTACTCGGGGTGTTGGGTGCTCAGTTCTCTGGGTGCTCAGTGCTCAGTACTCAGGGTGCTGGGTGCTCAGTACTCAGGGGGCTGGGTGCTCAGTACTCAGGAGCTCAGTGCTCGGGGTGCAGGGTGCTCAATCCTCAGGGTGCTGGGTGCTCAGTACTCAGGGTGCTCAGTACTCAGGGTGCTGGGTGCTGAGTGCTCGGGGTGCTGGGTGCTCAGTACTCAGGGTGCTGGGTGCTCAGTGCTCAGTGTGCTGGGTGCTCAGTACTCAGGGTGCTGGGTGCTCAGTACTCAGGGTGCTGGGTGCTTAGTACTGAGGGTGCGGGGTGCTCAGTGCTCGGGGTGCTGGGTGCTCAGTGCTCGGGGTGCTCGGTGCTCAGTGCTCGGGGTGCTTGGTGCTCAGTAATCAGGGTGCTGGGTGCTCAGTACTCGTTGTGCTGGGTGCTCAGTGCTCAGGGTGCTCGGTGCTCAGTGCTCGGGGTGCTGGGTGCTCAGTACTCAGGGTGCTCGGTGCTCAGTACTCAGTGTGTTCAGTGCTCAGTACTCAGGTTGCTCAGGCTCAGTGCTCGGGGTGCTGGGTGCTCAGTGCTCGGGGTGCTGGGTGCTCAGTGCTCGGGGTGCTGGGTGCTCAGTGCTCAGGGTGCTGGGTGCTCAGTGCTCAGAGTGCTGGGTGGTCAGTACTCAGGGTGCTCGGTGCTCAGTACTCAGGGTGCTGGGTGCTCAGTGCTCAGGGTGCTCAGTGCTCAGTACTCAGCGTGCTGGGTGCTCAGTGTTCAGGGTACTCGGTGCTCAGTACTCAGGGTGCTCAGTGCTCCGTACTCAGCGTGCTGGGTGCTCAGTGCTCAGGGTGCTGGGTGCTCAGTACTCAGGGTCCTGGGTTCTTAGTACTCAGGGTGTTCGGTCCTCAGTGCTCAGGGTGCTGGGTGCTCAGTACTCAGGGTGCAGTGTGCTCAGTGCTCAGTTTGCTCAGTGCTCAGTACTCAGGGTGCTCGGTGCTCAGGGTGCTCAGTGCTCAGTACTCAGGGTGCTCAGTGCTCTGGGTGCTGGGTGCTCAGTACTCGGGGTGCTGGGTTCTCAGAACTCGGGGTGTTCGGTGCTCAGTGCTCAGGGTGCTGGGTGCTCAATACTCAGGGTGCTCATTGCTCAGCGTGCTGGGTGCTCAGTACTCAGAGTGCTGGGTGCTCAGTACTCAGGGTGCTGGGTGCTCAGTACTCAGGGTGCTCAGTGCACAGTACTCACGGGGCTCAGGGCTCAGGGTGCTGGGTGGTCACTGCTCAGGGTGCTGGGTGGTCAGTGCTCAGGGTGCTGGGTGCTCAGTGCTCAGGGTGCTGGGTGCTCAGTACTCAGGGTGCTCGGTGCTCAGTACTCAGGGTGCTGGGTGCTCAGTGCTCGGGGTGCTCAGTGCTCAGTACTCAGCGTGCTGGGTGCTCAGTGCTCAGAGTGTTGGGTGCTCAGTACTCAGTGTGCTGGGTGCTCAGTGCTCAGTGCTCAGGGCGCTCAGTGCTCAGGGTGCTGGGTGCTCAGGGTGCTGGGTGCTCAGTGCTCCGGGTGCTGGGTGCTCAGTGCTCATGGTGCTGGGTGCTCAGTGCTCAGTGCTCAGGGTGCTGGGTGCTCAATGCTCAGTGCTCAGGGTGCTGGGTGTTCAGTACTCAGGGTGCTGGGTGCTCAGTACTCAGGGTGCTGGGTGCTCAGTACTCTCGTGCTGGGTGCTCAGTGCTCAGGGTGCTGGGTGCTCAGTGATCGGGGTGCTGGGTGCTCAGTGCTCGGGGTGCTCGGTGCTCAGTGCTCAAGGTGCTGGGTGCTCAGTACTCAGGGTGCTCATTGCTCAGGGTGCTGGGTGCTCAGTACTCAGGGTGCTGGGTGCTCAGTGCTCAGTGTGCTCGGTGCTCGGGGTGCTGGGTGCTCAGTGCTCGGGGTGCTCGGAGCTCAGTACTCAGGGTGCTGGGTGCTCAGTGCTCGGGGTGCTCGGTGCTCAGTACTCAGGGGGCTGGGTGCTCAGTGCTCGGGGTGCTGGGTGCTCAGTGCTCAGTACTCAGGGTGCTGGGTGCTCAGTGCTCAGGGTGCCGTGTGCTCAGTGCTCAGGGTGCTGGGTGCTCAGTGCTCAGGCTGCTGGGTACTCAGTACTCAGGGTGCTGGGTGCTCAGTGCTCGGGGTGCTATGTGCTCAGTGCTCGCGGTGCTGGGTGCTCAGTGCTCGGGGTGCTGTTTGCTCAGTTCTCGGGGTGCTATGTGCTCAGTGCTCGCGGTGCTGGGTGCTCAGTGCTCGGGGTGCTCGGAGCTCAGTACTCAGGGTGATGGGTGCTCAGTTCTCGGGGTGATCGGTGCTCAGTACTCAGAGTGCTGGGTGCTCAGTGCTCGGGGTGCTCGGTGCTCAGTACGTTGGGTGCTCACTACTCAGGGTGCTGGGTGCTCAGTGCTCAGGGTGCTGGGTGCTCAGTATTCAGGGTGCTGGGTGCTCAGTGCTCGGGGTGCTGGGTGCTCAGTGCTCAGGTTGCTGGGTGCTCAGTACTCAGGGTGCTGGGCGCTCAGTACTCGGGGTGCTGGGCGCTCAGTACTCAGGGTGCTGGGTGCTCAGTACACAGGGTGCTGGGTGCTCAGTACTCGGGTGCTGGGTACTCAGTGCTCAGGGTGCTGGGTGCTCAGTGCTCGGGGTGCTGGGTGCTCAGTGCTCAGTACTCAGGTTGCTGGGTGCTCAGTGCTCGTTGTGCTGGGTGCTCAGTGTTCAGTACTCAGGGTGCTGGGTGCTCAGTGCTCAGGGTGCTGTGTGCTCAGTGCTCAGGGTGCTGGGTCCTCAGTGCTCAGGGTGCTGGGTACTCAGTGCTCAGAGTGCTGGGTGCTCAGTACTCAGGGTGCTGGGTGCTCATTACTCAGGGTGCTGGGTGCTGAGTGCTCGGGTGCTGGGTGCTCAGTGCTCAGGGTGCTCGGTGCTCAGTACTCAGGGTGCTGGGTGCTCAGTATTCAGGGTGCTGGGTGCTCAGTACTCAGGGTGCTGGGTGCTCATTACTCAGCGTGCTGGGTGCTCAGTACTCAGGGTGAGAGGTGCTCAGTACTCAGGGTGCTCGGTGCTCAGTACTCAGGGTGCTGTGTGCTCATTCTCGGGGTGCTGGGTGCACAGAGCTCGGGGTGATGGGTGCTCAGTGTTCGGGGTGCTGGGTGCTCAGTACTCAGGGTGCTGGGTGCTCAGTCCTCGGGGTCCTCCGTGCTCAGTGCTCGGGGTGCTGGGTGCTCAGTACTCAGGGTGCTGGTTGCTCAGTACTCAGGGTGCTCAGTGTTCAGGGTGCTGGGTGCTCACTGCTCGGGGTGCTGGGTGCTCAGTGCTCAGGGTGCTGGGTGCTCAGTACTCAGGGTTCTGGGTGCAAAATGCTCGGTGTGCTGGGTGCTCAGTACTCAGGGTGCTGGGTGCTCAGAGCTCGGGGTGCTCGGTGCTCAGTACTCAGGGTGCTGGGTGCTCAGTGCTCGGGGTGCTTGGTGCTCAGCGCTCAGGGTGCTCGGTGCTCAGTACTCTGGGTGCTGGGTGCTCAGTGCTCGGGGTGCTGGGTGTTCAGTACTCAGGGTGCTGGGTGCTCAGTGCTCAGGGTGCTGATTGCTCAGTGCTCGGGGTGCTGGGTGCTCAGTACTCAGGGTGCTGCGTGCTCAGTACTCCGGGTGCTGGGTGCTCAGTGCAAGGGGTGCTGGGTGCTCAGTGCTCAGGGTGCTGGGTGCTCATTGCACGGGGTGCTCAGTACTCAGTGCTCAGGATGCTGGGTGCTCAGTACTCAGGGTGCTGGGTGCTCAGTTCTCAGGGTGCTGGGTGCACAGTGCTCGGGGTGCTCGGTGCTCAGTGCTCGGGGTGCTGGGTGCTCAGTACTCGGGGTGCTGGGTGCTCAGTGCTCGGGGTGCTGGGTGCTCAGTGCTCGGGGTGCTGCGTGCTCAGTGCTCGGGGTGCTGGGTGCTCAGTGCTCGGGGTGCTGGGTGCTCAGTACTCGGGGTGCTGGGTGCTCAGTACTCGGGGTGCTGGGTCTCAGTGCTTGGGGTACTGGGTACTCAGTGCTCAGTACACAGGGTGCTGAGTGCTCAGTGCTCGGGGTGCTGGGTGCTCAGTGCTCAGTACTCAGGGTGCTGGGTGCTCAGTGCTCGGGGTGCTGGGTGCTCAGTGCTCGGGGTGCTCGGTGCTCAGTACTCAGGGTTCTCAGTGCTCAGTGCTCAGGGTGCTGGGTGCTCAGTTCTCAGGGTGCTGGGTGCACAGTGCTCGGGGTGCTCGGTGCTCAGTGCTCGGGGTGCTCAATGCTCGGGGTGCTGGGTGCTCAGTGCTCGGGGTGCTGGGTGCCCAGTGCTCGGGGTGCTGGGTGCTCAGTGCTCGGGGTGCTGGGTGCTCAGTGCTCGGGGTGCTGGGTGCTCAGTGCTTGGGGTGCTGGGTGCTCAGTACTCGGGGTGCTGGGTGCTCAGTGCTCGGGGTGCTGGGTCTCAGTGCTCGGGGTACTGGGTACTCAGTGCTCAGTACACAGGGTGCTGAGTGCTCAGTGCTCGCGGTGCTGGGTGCTCAGTGCTCAGTACTCGGGGTGCTGGGTGCTCAGTAATCAGGGTGCTCAGTGCTCAGTACTCGGGATGCTGGGTGCTCAGTGCTCAGGGTGCTCAGTGCTCAGTGCTCGGGGTGCTGGGGGCTCAGTGCACAGGGTGCTGGGTGCTCAGTACTCAGGGTGCTGGGTGCTCAGTACTCAGGGTGCTGCGTGCTCAGTACTCAGGGTGCTGGGTGCTCAGTGCTCAGGGTGCTCGGTGCTCAGTACTCATGGTGCTGGGTACTCAATGCTCAGGGTGCTCATTCTCGGGGTGCTGGGTGCTCAGTGCTCGGGGTGCTGGGTGCTCAGTGATCGGGGTGCTGGGTGCTCAGTGCTCGGGGTGCTCGGTGCTCAGTACTCAGGGTGCTCAGTGCTCGGGGAGCTCGGTGCTCAGTACTCAGGGTGCTGGGTGCTCAGTGCTCGGGGTGCTCGGTGCTCAGTACTCAGGGTTCTCAGTGCTCAGTGCTCAGGGTGCTGGGTGCTCAGTACTCATGGTGCTCAGTGCTCAGTACTCGGGGTGCTGGGTGCTCAGTACTCAGGGTGCTCAGTGCTCAGTATTCGGGGTGCTGGGTGCTCAGTGCTCAGGGTGCTCAGTGCTCAGTGCTCGGGGTGCTGTGTCCTCAGTTCTCGGGGTGCTCGGTGCTCAGTACTCGGGTGCTGGTGCTCAGTGCTCAGGGTGCTGGGTGCTCAGTGCTCGGGGTGCTGGGTGCTCAGTGCTCAGGGTGCTGGGTGCTCAGTGCTCGGGGTGCTCGGTGCTCAGTACTCAGGGTTCTCAGTGCTCAGTGCTCTGGGTGCTGCATGCTCAGTCCTCATGGTTCTCAGTGCTCAGTACTCGCGGTGCTGGGTGCTCAGTACTCAGGGTGCTCAGTGCTCAGTACTCGGGGTGTTGGGTGCTCAGTTCTCTGGGTGCTCAGTGCTCAGTACTCAGGGTGCTGGGTGCTCAGTCCTCAGGGGGCTGGGTGCTCAGTACTCAG
This sequence comes from Microtus oregoni, assembly GCF_018167655.1. Classification (NCBI taxonomy): domain Eukaryota; kingdom Metazoa; phylum Chordata; class Mammalia; order Rodentia; family Cricetidae; genus Microtus; species Microtus oregoni. The sequence goes on from NW_024544559.1 coordinate 216,370, forward strand.
GAGCTCAGTGCTCGGGGTGCAGGGTGCTCAGTCCTCAGGGTGCTTCGTGCTCAGTGCTCAGGGTGCTGGGTGCTCAGTGCTCGGGGTGCTGGGTGCTCATTCTCGGGGTGCTGGGTGCTCAGTACTCAGGGTGCTGGGTGCTCAGTGCTCGGGGTGCTCAGTGCTCAGTACTCAGCGTGCTGGGTCCTCAGTGCTCAGAGTGTTGGGTGCTCAGTACTCAGTGTGCTGGGTGCTCAGTGCTCAGTGCTCAGGGCGCTCAGTGCTCAGGGTGCTGGGTGCTCAGGGTGCTGGATGCTCAGTGCTCGGGGTGCTGGGTGCTCAGTGCTCATGGTGCTGGGTGCTCAGTGCTCAGTGCTCAGGGTGCTGGGTGCTCAATGCTCAGTGCTCAGGGTGCTGGGTGTTCAGTACTCAGGGTGCTGGGTGAACAGTACTCAGGGTGCTGGGTGCTCAGTGCTCAGGGTGCTGGGTGCTCAGTGCTCAGGGTGCTGGGTGCTCAGTACTCAGGGTGCTGGGTGCTCAGTACTCAGGGTGCTCAGTGCTGAGTGCTCAGGGTGCTGGGTGCTCAGTTCTCGGGGTGCTGGGTGTTCAGTATTCAGGGTGCTGGGTGCTCAGTACTCAGGGTGCTTTGTGCTCAGTGCTCAGGGTGCTGGGTGCTCAGTGCTCAGTGTGCTCCGTGCTCAGTACTCAGGGTGCTGGGTGCTCAGTACTCAGGGTGCTCGGTGCTCAGTACTCAGGGTGCTGTGTGCTCATTCTCGGGGTGCTGGTTGCACAGTGCTCGGGGTGCTGGGTGCTCAGTGCTCGGGGTGCTGGGTGCTCAGTACTCAGGGTGCTGGGTGCTCAGTGCTTGGGGTGCTCGGTGCTCAGTGATCAGGGTGCTATGTTCTCAGTCCTCGGAGTGCTCTGTGCTCAGTGGTCGTGGTGCTGGGTGCTCAGTACTCAGGGTGCTGCGTGCTCAGTACTCAGGGTGCTGGGTGCTCAGTGCTCAGGGTGCTCGGTGCTCAGTACTCATGGTGCTGGGTACTCAATGCCCAGGGTGCTCATTCTCGGGGTGCTGGGTGCTCAGTGCTCGGGGTGCTCGGTGCTCAGTGCTCGGGGTGCTGGGTGCTCAGTGATCAGGGTGCTCGGTGCTCAGTACTCAGGGTGCTCAGTGCTCGGGGAGCTTGGTGCTCAGTACTCAGGGTGCTGGGTGCTCAGTGCTCAGGGTGCTGGGTGCTCAGTACTCATGGTGCTCAGTGCTCAGTACTCGGGGTGCTGGGTGCTCAGTACTCAGGGTGCTCAGTGCTCAGTACTCGGGGTGCTGGGTGCTCAGTGCTCAGGGTGCTCAGTGCTCAGTACTCGGGGTGCTAGGTGCTCAGTGCTCAGGGTGCTCAGTGCTCAGTGCTCAGGGTGCTGGGTGCTCAGTGCTCAGGGTGCTCGGTGCTCAGTACTCAGGGTTCTCAGTGCTCAGTGCTCAGGGTGCTGCGTGCTCAGTCCTCATGGTGCTCAGTGCTCAGTACTCGGCGTGCTGGGTGCTCAGTACTCAGGGTGCTCAGTGCTCAGTACTCGGGGTGCTGGGTGCTCAGTGCACAGGGTGCTGGGTGCTCAGTCCTCGGGGTGCTGGGTGCTCAGTTCTCTGGGTGCTCAGTGCTCAGTCCTCAGGGTGCTCAGTACTCAGGGTGCTGGGTGCTCAGTGCTCAGGGTGCTGGGTGCTCAGTACTCAGGGTGCTGGGTGCTCAGTACTCAGGGAGCTCAATGCTCGGGGTGCAGGGTGCTCAGTCCTCAGGGTGCTGGGTGCTCAGTACTCAGGGTGCTCAGTACTCAGGGTGCTGGGTGCTCAGTACTCGGGGTGCTGGGTGCTCACTACTCAGGGTGCTGGGTGCTCAGTGCTCAGGGTGCTGGGTGCTCAGTGCTCGGGGTGCTGGGTGCTCATTCTCTGGGTGCTGGTTGCTCATTACTCAGGGTGCTAGGTGCTCAGTGCTCGGGGTGCTCGGTCCTCAATACACAGGGTGCTGGGTGCTCAGTGCTCGGGGTGCTGGGTGCTCAGTACTCAGAGTGCTGGGTGCTCAGTGCTCAGTACTCAGCGTGCTGGGTGCTCAGTGCTCAGAGTGTTGGGTGCTCAGTGCTCAGGGTGCTCAGTGCTCAGGGTGCTGGGTGCTCAGGGTGCTGTGTGCTCAGTGCTCGGGGTGCTGGGTGCTCAGTGCTCATGGTGCTGTGTGCTCAATGCTCAGTGCTCAGGGTGCTGGGTGCTCAGTGCTCAGTGCTCAGGGTGCTGGGTGTTCAGTACTCAGGGTGCTGGGTGCTCAGTACTCAGGGTGCTGGGTGCTCTGTGCTCAGGGTGCTGGGTGCTCAGTGCTCAGGGTGCTGGGTGCTCAGTACTCAGGGTGCTGGGTGCTCAGTGCTCAGTGCTCAGGGTGCTGGGTGTTCAGTACTCAGGGTGCTGGGTGCTCAGTACTCAGGGTGCTGGGTGCTCAGTGCTCAGGGTGCTCGGTGCTGAGTGCTCAGGCTGCTGGGTGCTCAGTGCTCGGGGTGCTGGGTGTTCAGTACTCAGGGTGCTGGGTGCTCAGTACTCAGGGTGCTGGGTGCTCAGTGCTCAGGGTGCTGGGTGCTCAGTGCTCCGTGTGCTTGGTGCTCAGTACTCAGGGTGCTGCGTGCTCAGTACTCAGGGTGCTGGGTGCTCAGTACTCAGGGTGCTGGGTGCTCAGTACTCAGGGTGCTGGGTGCTCAGTGCTCAGGGTGCTCGTTGCTCAGTACTCAGGGTGCTGTGTGCTCATTCTCGGGGTGCTGGGTGCACAGTGCTCGGGCTGCTGGGTGCTCAGTACTCAGGGTGCTGGGTGCTCAGTGCTTGGGGTGCTCGGTGCTCAGTGATCAGGGTGCTATGTGCTCAGTCCTCGGGGTGCTCCGTGCTCAGTGCTCCGGGTGCTGGGTGCTCAGTACTCAGGGTGCTCAGTGCTCAGGGTGCTGGGTGCTCAGTGCTCGGGGTGCTCGGTTCTCAGTACTCAGAGTGCTGGATGCTCAGTGCTCGGGGTGCTGGGTGCTCAGTGCTCAGGGTGCTGGGTGCTCAGTACTCAGGGTGCTGGGTGCTCAGTGCTCGGGGTGCTCGGTGCTCAGTACTCAGGGTTCTCAGTGCTCAGTGCTCAGGGTGCTGGGTGCTCAGTACTCATGGTGCTCAGTGCTCAGTACTCGGGGTGCTGGGTGCTCAGTACTCAGGGTGCTCAGTGCTCAGTATTCGGGGTGCTGGGTGCTCAGTGCTCAGGGTGCTCAGTGCTCAGTGCTCGGGGTGCTGTGTCCTCAGTTCTCGGGGTGCTCGGTGCTCAGTACTCGGGTGCTGGTGCTCAGTGCTCAGGGTGCTGGGTGCTCAGTGCTCGGGGTGCTGGGTGCTCAGTGCTCAGGGTGCTGGGTGCTCAGTGCTCGGGGTGCTCGGTGCTCAGTACTCAGGGTTCTCAGTGCTCAGTGCTCTGGGTGCTGCATGCTCAGTCCTCATGGTTCTCAGTGCTCAGTACTCGCGGTGCTGGGTGCTCAGAACTCAGGGTGCTCAGTGCTCAGTACTCGGGGTGTTGGGTGCTCAGTTCTCTGGGTGCTCAGTGCTCAGTACTCAGGGTGCTGGGTGCTCAGTCCTCAGGGGGCTGGGTGCTCAGTACTCAGGAGCTCAGTGCTCGGGGTGCAGGGTGCTCAGTCCTCAGGGTGCTTCGTGCTCAGTGCTCAGGGTGCTGGGTGCTCAGTGCTCGGGGTGCTGGGTGCTCATTCTCGGGGTGCTGGGTGCTCAGTACTCAGGGTGCTGGGTGCTCAGTGCTCGGGGTGCTCAGTGCTCAGTACTCAGCGTGCTGGGTGCTCAGTGCTCAGAGTGTTGGGTGCTCAGTACTCAGTGTGCTGGGTGCTCAGTGCTCAGTGCTCAGGGCGCTCAGTGCTCAGGGTGCTGGGTGCTCAGGGTGCTGGATGCTCAGTGCTCGGGGTGCTGGGTGCTCAGTGCTCATGGTGCTGGGTGCTCAGTGCTCAGTGCTCAGGGTGCTGGGTGCTCAATGCTCAGTGCTCAGGGTGCTGGGTGTTCAGTACTCAGGGTGCTGGGTGAATAGTACTCAGGGTGCTGGGTGCTCAGTGCTCAGGGTGCTGGGTGCTCAGTGCTCAGGGTGCTGGGTGCTCAGTACTCAGGGTGCTGGGTGCTCAGTACTCAGGGTGCTCAGTGCTGAGTGCTCAGGGTGCTGGGTGCTCAGTTCTCGGGGTGCTGGGTGTTCAGTATTCAGGGTGCTGTGTGCTCAGTACTCAGGGTGCTTTGTGCTCAGTGCTCAGGGTGCTGGGTGCTCAGTGCTCAGTGTGCTCCGTGCTCAGTACTCAGGGTGCTGGGTGCTCAGTACTCAGGGTGCTCGGTGCTCAGTACTCAGGGTGCTGTGTGCTCATTCTCGGGGTGCTGGTTGCACAGTGCTCGGGGTGCTGGGTGCTCAGTGCTCGGGGTGCTGGGTGCTCAGTACTCAGGGTGCTGGGTGCTCAGTGCTTGGGGTGCTCGGTGCTCAGTGATCAGGGTGCTATGTGCTCAGTCCTCGGAGTGCTCTGTGCTCAGTGGTCGTGGTGCTGGGTGCTCAGTACTCAGGGTGCTGCGTGCTCAGTACTCAGGGTGCTGGGTGCTCAGTGCTCAGGGTGCTCGGTGCTCAGTACTCATGGTGCTGGGTACTCAATGCCCAGGGTGCTCATTCTCGGGGTGCTGGGTGCTCAGTGCTCGGGGTGCTCGGTGCTCAGTGCTCGGGGTGCTGGGTGCTCAGTGATCAGGGTGCTCGGTGCTCAGTACTCAGGGTGCTCAGTGCTCGGGGAGCTTGGTGCTCAGTACTCAGGGTGCTGGGTGCTCAGTGCTCAGGGTGCTGGGTGCTCAGTACTCATGGTGCTCAGTGCTCAGTACTCGGGGTGCTGGGTGCTCAGTACTCAGGGTGCTCAGTGCTCAGTACTCGGGGTGCTGGGTGCTCAGTGCTCAGGGTGCTCAGTGCTCAGTACTCGGGGTGCTAGGTGCTCAGTGCTCAGGGTGCTCAGTGCTCAGTGCTCAGGGTGCTGGGTGCTCAGTGCTCAGGGTGCTCGGTGCTCAGTACTCAGGGTTCTCAGTGCTCAGTGCTCAGGGTGCTGCGTGCTCAGGCCTCATGGTGCTCAGTGCTCAGTACTCGGCGTGCTGGGTGCTCAGTACTCAGGGTGCTCAGTGCTCAGTACTCGGGGTGCTGGGTGCTCAGTGCACAGGGTGCTGGGTGCTCAGTCCTCGGGGTGCTGGGTGCTCAGTTCTCTGGGTGCTCAGTGCTCAGTCCTCAGGGTGCTCAGTACTCAGGGTGCTGGGTGCTCAGTGCTCAGGGTGCTGGGTGCTCAGTACTCAGGGTGCTGGGTGCTCAGTACTCAGGGAGCTCAATGCTCGGGGTGCAGGGTGCTCAGTCCTCAGGGTGCTGGGTGCTCAGTACTCAGGGTGCTCAGTACTCAGGGTGCTGGGTGCTCAGTGCTCGGGGTGCTGGGTGCTCACTACTCAGGGTGCTGGGTGCTCAGTGCTCAGGGTGCTGGGTGCTCAGTGCTCGGGGTGCTGGGTGCTCATTCTCTGGGTGCTGGTTGCTCATTACTCAGGGTGCTGGGTGCTCAGTGCTCGGGGTGCTCGGTCCTCAATACACAGGGTGCTGGGTGCTCAGTGCTCGGGGTGCTGGGTGCTCAGTACTCAGAGTGCTGGGTGCTCAGTGCTCAGTACTCAGCGTGCTGGGTGCTCAGTGCTCAGAGTGTTGGGTGCTCAGTGCTCAGGGTGCTCAGTGCTCAGGGTGCTGGGTGCTCAGGGTGCTGTGTGCTCAGTGCTCGGGGTGCTGGGTGCTCAGTGCTCATGGTGCTGTGTGCTCAATGCTCAGTGCTCAGGGTGCTGGGTGCTCAGTGCTCAGTGCTCAGGGTGCTGGGTGTTCAGTACTCAGGGTGCTGGGTGCTCAGTACTCAGGGTGCTGGGTGCTCTGTGCTCAGGGTGCTGGGTGCTCAGTGCTCAGGGTGCTGGGTGCTCAGTACTCAGGGTGCTGGGTGCTCAGTGCTCAGTGCTCAGGGTGCTGGGTGTTCAGTACTCAGGGTGCTGGGTGCTCAGTACTCAGGGTGCTGGGTGCTCAGTGCTCAGGGTGCTCGGTGCTGAGTGCTCAGGCTGCTGGGTGCTCAGTGCTCGGGGTGCTGGGTGTTCAGTACTCAGGGTGCTGGGTGCTCAGTACTCAGGGTGCTGGGTGCTCAGTGCTCAGGGTGCTGGGTGCTCAGTGCTCCGTGTGCTTGGTGCTCAGTACTCAGGGTGCTGCGTGCTCAGTACTCAGGGTGCTGGGTGCTCAGTACTCAGGGTGCTGGGTGCTCAGTACTCAGGGTGCTGGGTGCTCAGTGCTCAGGGTGCTCGTTGCTCAGTACTCAGGGTGCTGTGTGCTCATTCTCGGGGTGCTGGGTGCACAGTGCTCGGGCTGCTGGGTGCTCAGTACTCAGGGTGCTGGGTGCTCAGTGCTTGGGGTGCTCGGTGCTCAGTGATCAGGGTGCTATGTGCTCAGTCCTCGGGGTGCTCCGTGCTCAGTGCTCCGGGTGCTGGGTGCTCAGTACTCAGGGTGCTCAGTGCTCAGGGTGCTGGGTGCTCAGTGCTCGGGGTGCTCGGTTCTCAGTACTCAGAGTGCTGGATGCTCAGTGCTCGGGGTGCTGGGTGCTCAGTGCTCAGGGTGCTGGGTGCTCAGTACTCAGGGTGCTGGGTGCTCAGTGCTCGGGGTGCTCGGTTCTCAGTACTCAGAGTGCTGGGTGCTCAGTACTCAGGGTGCTGGGTGCTCAGTGCTCGGGGTGCTGGGTGCTCAGTACTTAGGGTGCTGGGTGCTCAGTGCTCAGGGTGCTGGGTGCTCAGTGCTCGGGGTGCTGTGTGCTCAGTACTCAGGGTGCTGCGTGCTCAGTACTCCGGGTGCTGGGTGCTCAGTGCAAGGGGTGCTGGGTGCTCAGTGCTCAGGGTGCTGGGTGCTCAGTGCTCGGGGTGCTCAGTACTCAGTGCTCAGGATGCTGGGTGCTCAGTACTCAGGGTGCTGGGTGCTCAGTGCTGAGGGTGCTGGGTCTCAGTGCTCGGGGTACTGGGTACTCAGTGCTCAGCACCCAGCACACTGAGTACTGAGCACCCAGCACCCCGAGCACTGAGCACCCAGCACCCCGAGAATGAGCACCCAGCAACCTGAGCCCTGAGCACCCAGCACCCTGAGCACTGAGAACCCAGCACCCTGAGTACTGAGCACTGAGCACCCATCTCCCTGAGTACTGAGCACCCAGCACGCTGAGCACTGAGCACCCAGCACCCCGAATACTGAGCACCCAGCACCCTGAGTACTGAGCACCCAGCACCCTGAGTACTGAGCACCCTGCACCCCGAGCACTGAGCACCCAGCACCCTGAGCACTGAGCACCCAGCACCCTGAGCAATGAGCACCCAGCACCCTGAGCACTGAGCACCCAGCACCCTGAGTACTGAGCAACAAGCACCCTGAGCACTGAGCACTGAGCACCCAGCACCCTAAGCACTGAGCACTGAGCACCCAGCACACCACGCACTGAGCACCCAGCACCCCGAGCATTGAGCACCCACCACCCTGAGCACTGAGCACCCTGAGGACTGAGCACCCAGCACACTGAGCACTGAGCACCCAGCACCCTGAGTACTGAGTACCCAGCACCCTGAGCACTGAGCACCCAGCACCCTGAGTACTGAGCACCCAGCACAGTGAGCACTGAGCACCTAGCACCCTGAGTACTGAGCACCCAGCACCCTGAGCACTGAGCACCCAGCACGCTGAGCACTGAGCACCCAGCACCCTGAGCACTGAGTACCCAGCACCCTGAGCACTGAGCACCCAGCACCCTGAGCACTGAGAACCCAGCACCCTGAGCACTGAGCACACAGCACCCTGAGTACTGAGCACTGAGCACCCAGCACCCCGAGCACTGAGCACCCAGCACCCTGAGTACTGAGCACTGAGCACCCAGCACCCGGAGCACTGAGCACCCAGCACCCTGAGCACTGAGCACCCAGCACCCGAGTACTGAGCACCCAGCACCCTGAGTACTGAGCACCCAGCACCCTGAGTACTGAGCACCCAGCACCCCGAGTACTGAGCACCCAGCACCCTGAGTACTGAGCACCCAGCACCCTGAGCAATGAGCACCCAGCACGCTGAGCACTGAGCACCCAGCACCCTGAGCACTGTGCACCCAGCACCCTGAGTAGTGAGCACCCAATGTACTGAGCACCGAGCACCCCGAGCACTGAGCACCCAGCACCCTGAGTACTGAGCACCGAGCACCCCGAACACTGAGCACCCAGCACCCTGAGTACTGAGCTCCGAGCACCCCGAGCACTGAGCACCCAGCGCGCCGAGCACCGAGCACCCTGAGCACTGAGCACCCAGCACAATGAGTACTGAGCACCCAGCACCCTGTGAAATGAGCACCCTGAGTACTGAGCACCCAGGACCTTGAGCACTGAGCACCGAGCACCCCGAGCACTGAGCACCCAGCACCCGGAGTACTGAGCACCCAGCACACTGAGCACTAAGCACCAAGCACCCTGAGTACTGAGCACCCAGCACCCTGAGCACTGAACACACAGCACCGTGAGTACTGAGCGCCTCGAGCACTGAGCACCCAGCACCCTGAGTACTGGGCACCAAACACCCCGAGCACTGAGCACCCAGCTCCCCGAGCACTGAGCACCCAGCACCCTGAGTACTGAGCACCCAGCACCCTGAGTACTGAGCACCCAGCACCCTGAGCACTGAGTACCCAGCACCCTGAGCACTGAGCACCCAGCACCCTGAGCACTGAGCACACAGCACCCTGAACACTCAGCACTGAGCACCCTGAGCACTGAGTACTGAGCACGCAGCACCCCAAGCTCTGAGCACCCAGCACCCGGAGTACTGAGCACCCAGCACCCTGAGTACTAAGCACCGAGCACCCTGAGTACTGAGCACCCAGCACCCTGAGCACTGAACATACAGCACCCTGAGTACTGAGCACCTCGAGCACTGAGCACCCAGCACCCTGAGTACGGAGCACCGAGCACCCCGAGCACTGAGCACCCAGCACCCCGAGCACAGAGCACCCAGCACCCTGAGTACTGAGCACCCAGCACCCTGAGCACTGAGCACCCAGCACCCTGAGTACTGAGCACCCAGCACAATGAGCACTGAGTACCCAGCACCCTGAGCACTGAGCACCCAGCACCCTGAGCACTGAGCACCCAGCACCCTGAGCACTGAGCACCCAGCACCCTGAGTACTGAGCACTGAGCACCCAGCACCCGAGCACTGAGCACCCAGCACCCTGAGTACTGAGCACTGAGCACCCAGCACCCCGAGCACTAAGCACCCAGCACCCTGAGCACTGAGCACCCAGCACCCGAGTACTGAACACCCAGCACCCTGAGTACTAAGCACCGAGCACCCTGAGTACTGAGCACCCAGCACCCTGAGCACTGAACATACAGCACCCTGAGTACTGAGCACCTCGAGCACTGAGCACCCAGCACCCTGAGCACTGAGCACTGAGCACCGAGCACCCCGAGCATTGAGCACCCAGCACCCTGAGCACTGAGCACCCTGAGGACTGAGCACCCAGCACAATGAGCACTGAGCACCCAGCACCCTGAGTACTGAGCACCGATCACCCTGAGCACTGAGCACCCAGCACCCCGAGCACTGAGCACCCAGCACCCTGAGTACTGAGCACCCAGCACCCTGAGTACTGAGCACCCTGAGTACTGAGCACCGATCACCCTGAGCACTGAGCTCCCAGCACCCTGAGTACTGAGCACCCAACACCCTGAGCACTGAGCACCCAGCACCCTGAGTACTGAGAACCCAGCACCCTGAGCACTGAGCACCTAGCACCCTGAGTACTGAGCACCCAGCACCCTGAGCACTGAGCACCCAGCACCCTGAGTACTGAGCACCCAGCACCCCGAGCACTGAGCACCCAGCACCCCGAGAATGAGCACCCAGCACCCCGAGTACTGAGCACCGAGCACCCTGAGCACTGAGTACCCAGCACCCTGAGTACTAAGAACCGAGCACACTGAGCACTGAGCACCCAGCACCCGGAGTACTGAGCACCCAGCACCCTGAGTACTAAGCACCGAGCACCCTGAGTACTGAGCACCCAGCACCCTGAGCACTGAACATACAGCACCCTGAGTACTGAGCACCTCGAGCACTGAGCACCCAGCACCCTGAGTACTGAGCACTGAGCACCCCGAGCACTGAGCACCCAGCACACCGAGCACTGAGCACCCAGCACCCCGAGCACTGAGCACCCAGCACCCTGAGCACTGAGCACCCAGCACCCTGAGTACTGAGCACCCAGCACCCTGAGCACTGAGTACCCAGCACACTGAGCCCTGAGCACCCAGCACCCCAAGCACTGAGCACCCAGCACCCTGAGCACTGAGCACCCAGCACGCTGAGCACTGAGCACCCAGCACCCTGAGCACTGAGTACCCAGCACCCTGAGCACTGAGCACCCAGCACCCTGAGCACTGAGCACCCAGCCCCCTGAGCACTGAGCACCCAGCACCCTAAGTACTGAGCACCCAGCACCCTGAGTACTGAGCACTGAGCACCCAGCAACCGGAGCACTGAGCACCCAGCACCCTGAGCACTGAGCACCCAGCACCCGAGTACTGAGCACCCAGCACCCTGAGTACTGAGCACCCAGCACCCTGAGTACTGAGCACCCAGCACCCCGAGCACAGAGCACCCAGCACCCCGAATACTGAGCACCCAGCACCCTGAGTACTGAGCACCCAGCACCCTGAGTACTGAGCACCCTGCACCCCGAGCACTGAGCACCCAGCACCCTGAGCACTGAGCACCCAGCACCCTGAGCAATGAGCACCCAGCACCCTGAGCACTGAGCACCCAGCACCCTGAGTACTGAGCAACAAGCACCCTGAGCACTGAGCACTGAGCACCCAGCACCCTAAGCACTGAGCACTGAGCACCCAGCACACCACGCACTGAGCACCCAGCACCCCGAGCATTGAGCACCCACCACCCTGAGCACTGAGCACCCTGAGGACTGAGCACCCAGCACACTGAGCACTGAGCACCCAGCACCCTGAGTACTGAGTACCCAGCACCCTGAGCACTGAGCACCCAGCACCCTGAGTACTGAGCACCCAGCACAGTGAGCACTGAGCACCTAGCACCCTGAGTACTGAGCACCCAGCACCCTGAGCACTGAGCACCCAGCACGCTGAGCACTGAGCACCCAGCACCCTGAGCAATGAGTACCCAGCACCCTGAGCACTGAGCACCCAGCACCCTGAGCACTGAGAACCCAGCACCCTGAGCACTGAGCACACAGCACCCTGAGTACTGAGCACTGAGCACCCAGCAACCCGAGCACTGAGCACCCAGCACCCTGAGTACTGAGCACTGAGCACCCAGCACCCGGAGCACTGAGCACCCAGCACCCTGAGCACTGAGCACCCAGCACCCGAGTACTGAGCACCCAGCACCCTGAGTACTGAGCACCCAGCACCCTGAGTACTGAGCACCCAGCACCCCGAGTACTGAGCACCCAGCACCCTGAGTACTGAGCACCCAGCACCCTGAGCAATGAGCACCCAGCACCCTGAGCACTGAGCACCCAGCACCCTGAGCACTGTGCACCCAGCACCCTGAGTAGTGAGCACCCAATGTACTGAGCACCGAGCACCCCGAGCACTGAGCACCCAGCACCCTGAGTACTGAGCACCGAGCACCCCGAACACTGAGCACCCAGCACCCTGAGTACTGAGCTCCGAGCACCCCGAGCACTGAGCACCCAGCGCGCCGAGCACCGAGCACCCTGAGCACTGAGCACCCAGCACAATGAGTACTGAGCACCCAGCACCCTGTGAAATGAGCACCCTGAGTACTGAGCACCCAGGACCTTGAGCACTGAGCACCGAGCACCCCGAGCACTGAGCACCCAGCACCCGGAGTACTGAGCACCCAGCACACTGAGCACTAAGCACCAAGCACCCTGAGTACTGAGCACCCAGCACCCTGAGCACTGAACACACAGCACCGTGAGTACTGAGCGCCTCGAGCACTGAGCACCCAGCACCCTGAGTACTGGGCACCAAACACCCCGAGCACTGAGCACCCAGCTCCCCGAGCACTGAGCACCCAGCACCCTGAGTACTGAGCACCCAGCACCCTGAGTACTGAGCACCCAGCACCCTGAGCACTGAGTACCCAGCACCCTGAGCACTGAGCACCCAGCACCCTGAGCACTGAGCACACAGCACCCTGAACACTCAGCACTGAGCACCCTGAGCACTGAGTACTGAGCACGCAGCACCCCAAGCACTGAGCACCCAGCACCCGGAGTACTGAGCACCCAGCACCCTGAGTACTAAGCACCGAGCACCCTGAGTACTGAGCACCCAGCACCCTGAGCACTGAACATACAGCACCCTGAGTACTGAGCACCTCGAGCACTGAGCACCCAGCACCCTGAGTACGGAGCACCGAGCACCCCGAGCACTGAGCACCCAGCACCCCGAGCACAGAGCACCCAGCACCCTGAGTACTGAGCACCCAGCACCCTGAGCACTGAGCACCCAGCACCCTGAGTACTGAGCACCCAGCACAATGAGCACTGAGTACCCAGCACCCTGAGCACTGAGCACCCAGCACCCTGAGCACTGAGCACCCAGCACCCTGAGCACTGAGCACCCAGCACCCTGAGTACTGAGCACTGAGCACCCAGCACCCGAGCACTGAGCACCCAGCACCCTGAGTACTGAGCACTGAGCACCCAGCACCCCGAGCACTAAGCACCCAGCACCCTGAGCACTGAGCACCCAGCACCCGAGTACTGAACACCCAGCACCCTGAGTACTAAGCACCGAGCACCCTGAGTACTGAGCACCCAGCACCCTGAGCACTGAACATACAGCACCCTGAGTACTGAGCACCTCGAGCACTGAGCACCCAGCACCCTGAGCACTGAGCACTGAGCACCGAGCACCCCGAGCACTGAGCACCCAGCACCCCGAGCATTGAGCACCCAGCACCCTGAGCACTGAGCACCCTGAGGACTGAGCACCCAGCACCCTGAGCACTGAGCACCCAGCACCCTGAGTACTGAGCACCGATCACCCTGAGCACTGAGCACCCAGCACCCCGAGCACTGAGCACCCAGCACCCTGAGTACTGAGCACCCAGCACCCTGAGTACTGAGCACCCTGAGTAATGAGCACCGATCACCCTGAGCACTGAGCTCCCAGCACCCTGAGTACTGAGCACCCAACACCCTGAGCACTGAGCACCCAGCACCCTGAGTACTGAGAACCCAGCACCCTGAGCACTGAGCACCTAGCACCCTGAGTACTGAGCACCCAGCACCCTGAGCACTGAGCACCCAGCACCCTGAGTACTGAGCACCCAGCACCCCGAGCACTGAGCACCCAGCACCCCGAGAATGAGCACCCAGCACCCCGAGTACTGAGCACCGAGCACCCTGAGCACTGAGTACCCAGCACCCTGAGTACTGAGAACCGAGCACACTGAGCACTGAGCACCCAGCACCCGGAGTACTGAGCACCCAGCACCCTGAGTACTAAGCACCGAGCACCCTGAGTACTGAGCACCCAGCACCCTGAGCACTGAACATACAGCACCCTGAGTACTGAGCACCTCGAGCACTGAGCACCCAGCACCCTGAGTACTGAGCACTGAGCACCCCGAGCACTGAGCACCCAGCACACCGAGCACTGAGCACCCAGCACCCCGAGCACTGAGCACCCAGCACCCTGAGCACTGAGCACCCAGCACCCTGAGTACTGAGCACCCAGCACCCTGAGCACTGAGTACCCAGCACACTGAGCCCTGAGCACCCAGCACCCCAAGCACTGAGCACCCAGCACCCTGAGCACTGAGCACCCAGCACGCTGAGCACTGAGCACCCAGCACCCTGAGCACTGAGTACCCAGCACCCTGAGCACTGAGCACCCAGCACCCTGAGCACTGAGCACCCAGCCCCCTGAGCACTGAGCACCCAGCACCCTAAGTACTGAGCACTGAGCACCCAGCACCCTGAGTACTGAGCACTGAGCACCCAGCAACCGGAGCACTGAGCACCCAGCACCCTGAGCACTGAGCACCCAGCACCCGAGTACTGAGCACCCAGCACCCTGAGTACTGAGCACCCAGCACCCTGAGTACTGAGCACCCATCACCCCGAGTACTGAGCACCCAGCACCCTGAGTACTGAGCACCCAGCACCCTGAGTACTGAGCACCCAGCACCCTGAGTACTGAGCACCCAGCACCCCGAGCACAGAGCACCCAGCACCCTGAGTACTGAGCACCCAGCACCCTGAGCACTGAGCACCCAGCACCCTGAGTACTGAGCACCCAGCACAATGAGCACTGAGTACCCAGCACCCTGAGCACTGAGCACCCAGCACCCTGAGCACTGAGCACCCAGCACCCTGAGCACTGAGCACCCAGCACCCTGAGTACTGAGCACTGAGCACCCAGCACCCGAGCACTGAGCACCCAGCACCCTGAGTACTGAGCACTGAGCACCCAGCACCCCGAGCACTAAGCACCCAGCACCCTGAGCACTGAGCACCCAGCACCCGAGTACTGAACACCCAGCACCCTGAGTACTAAGCACCGAGCACCCTGAGTACTGAGCACCCAGCACCCTGAGCACTGAACATACAGCACCCTGAGTACTGAGCACCTCGAGCACTGAGCACCCAGCACCCTGAGCACTGAGCACTGAGCACCGAGCACCCCGAGCACTGAGCACCCAGCACCCCGAGCATTGAGCACCCAGCACCCTGAGCACTGAGCACCCTGAGGACTGAGCACCCAGCACCCTGAGCACTGAGCACCCAGCACCCTGAGTACTGAGCACCGATCACCCTGAGCACTGAGCACCCAGCACCCCGAGCACTGAGCACCCAGCACCCTGAGTACTGAGCACCCAGCACCCTGAGTACTGAGCACCCTGAGTACTGAGCACCGATCACCCTGAGCACTGAGCTCCCAGCACCCTGAGTACTGAGCACCCAACACCCTGAGCACTGAGCACCCAGCACCCTGAGTACTGAGAACCCAGCACCCTGAGCACTGAGCACCTAGCACCCTGAGTACTGAGCACCCAGCACCCTGAGCACTGAGCACCCAGCACCCTGAGTACTGAGCACCCAGCACCCCGAGCACTGAGCACCCAGCACCCCGAGAATGAGCACCCAGCACGCCGAGTACTGAGCACCGAGCACCCTGAGCACTGAGTACCCAGCACCCTGAGCACTGAGCACCCAGCACCCTGAGTACTGAGCACCCAGCACCCTGAGTACTGAGCACCCAGCACCCTGAGCACTGAGCACCGAGCACCCCGAGTACTGAGCACCCAGCACCCTGAGCACTGAGCACCCAGCACCCTGAGTACTGAGCACCCAGCACCCTGAGTACTAAGCACCGAGCACCCTGAGTACTGAGCACCCAGCACCCTGAGCACTGAGCACTGAGCACCCTGAGCACTGAGTACTGAGAACCGAGCACACTGAGCACTGAGCACCCAGCACCCGGAGTACTGAGCACCCAGCACCCTGAGTACTAAGCACCGAGCACCCTGAGTACTGAGCACCCAGCACCCTGAGCACTGAACATACAGCACCCTGAGTACTGAGCACCTCGAGCACTGAGCACCCAGCACCCTGAGTACTGAGCACTGAGCACCCCGAGCACTGAGCACCCAGCACACCGAGCACTGAGCACCCAGCACCCCGAGCACTGAGCACCCAGCACCCTGAGCACTGAGCACCCAGCACCCTGAGTACTGAGCACCCAGCACCCTGAGCACTGAGTACCCAGCACACTGAGCCCTGAGCACCCAGCACCCCAAGCACTGAGCACCCAGCACCCTGAGCACTGAGCACCCAGCACGCTGAGCACTGAGCACCCAGCACCCTGAGCACTGAGTACCCAGCACCCTGAGCACTGAGCACCCAGCACCCTGAGCACTGAGCACCCAGCCCCCTGAGCACTGAGCACCCAGCACCCTAAGTACTGAGCACTGAGCACCCAGCACCCTGAGTACTGAGCACTGAGCACCCAGCAACCGGAGCACTGAGCACCCAGCACCCTGAGCACTGAGCACCCAGCACCCGAGTACTGAGCACCCAGCACCCTGAGTACTGAGCACCCAGCACCCTGAGTACTGAGCACCCATCACCCCGAGTACTGAGCACCCAGCACCCTGAGCACTGAGCACCCAGCACCCCGAGCACTGAGCACCCAGCACCCTGAGTACTGAGCACCCTGCACCCTGAGCACTGAGCACCCAGCACCCTGAGCACTGAGCACCCAGCACCCTGAGCACTGTGCACCCAGCACCCTGAGTAGTGAGCACCCAACGTACTGAGCACCGAGCACCCCGAGCACTGAGCACCCAGCACCCTGAGTACTGATCACCGAGCACCCCGACCACTGAGCACCCAGCACCCTGAGTACTGAGCACCGAGCACCCCGACCACTGAGCACTCAGCACCCTGAGTACTGAGCTCCGAGCACCCCGAGCACTGAGCACCCAGAGCCCCGAGCACCGAGCACCCTGAGCACTGAGCACCCAGCACCCTGAGTACTGAGCACCCAGCACCCTGTGAAATGTGCACCCTGAGTACTGAGCACCCAGGACCTTGAGCACTGAGCACCGAGCACCCCGAGCACTGAGCACCCAGCACCCGGAGTACTGAGCACCCAGCACACTGAGCACTAAGCACCAAGCACCCTGAGTACTGAGCACCCAGCACCCTGAGCACTGAACACACAGCACCGTGAGTACTGAGCGCCTCGAGCACTGAGCACCCAGCACCCTGAGTACTGGGCACCAAACACCCCGAGCACTGAGCACCCAGCACCCTGAGTACTGAGCACCCAGCACCCTGAGTACTGAGCACCCAGCACCCTGAGCACTGAGTACCGAGCACCCTGAGCACTGAGCACCCAGCACCCTGAACACTTAGCACACAGCACCCTGAGCACTGAGCACCCAGCACCCTGAGCACTGAGCACCCAGGACCCTGAGCACTGAGCACCAAGCAACCTGAGTACTGAGCAACCAGCACCCTGAGCACTGAGCACTGAGCACCCAGCACCCTGAGCACTGAGCACTGAGCACCCCGCACACCGAGCACTGAGCACCCAGCACCCCGAGCATTGAGCACCCAGCACCCTGAGCACTGAGCACCCTGAGGACTGAGCACCCAGCACCCTGAGCACTGAGCACCCAGCACCCTGAGTACTGAGCACCGATCACCCTGAGCACTGAGCACCCAGCACCCCGAGCACTGAGCACCCAGCACCCTGAGTACTGAGCACCCAGCACCCTGAGTACTGAGCACCCTGAGTACTGAGCACCGATCACCCTGAGCACTGAGCTCCCAGCACCCTGAGTACTGGGCACCAAACACCCCGAGCACTGAGCACCCAGCTCCCCGAGCACTGAGCACCCAGCACCCTGAGTACTGAGCACCCAGCACCCTGAGTACTGAGCACCCAGCACCCTGAGCACTGAGTACCCAGCACCCTGAGCACTGAGCACCCAGCACCCTGAGCACTTAGCACACAGCACCCTGAACACTGAGCACTGAGCACCCTGAGCACTGAGTACTGAGCACCCAGCACCCCAAGCACTGAGCACCCAGCACCCGGAGTACTGAGCACCCAGCACCCTGAGTACTAAGCACCGAGCACCCTGAGTACTGAGCACCCAGCACCCTGAGCACTGAACATACAGCACCCTGAGTACTGAGCACCTCGAGCACTGAGCACCCAGCACCCTGAGTACTGAGCACCGAGCACCCCGAGCACTGAGCACCCAGCACCCCGAGCACTGAGTACCCAGCACCCCGAGCACTGAGCACCAAGCACCCTGAGCACTGAGCACCCAGCACCCTGAGTACTGAGGACCCAGCACCCGGAGCACTGAGTACCCAGCACCCTGAGCACTGAGCACCCAGCACCCTGAGCACTGAGCACCCAGCACCCTGAGCACTGAGCACCCAGCACCCTGAGTACTGAGCACTGAGCACCCAGCACCCGAGCACTGAGCAACCAGCACCCTGAGTACTGAGCACTGAGCACCCAGCACCCCGAGCACTAAGCACCCAGCACCCTGAGCACTGAGCACCCAGCACCCGAGTACTGAGCACCCAGCACCCTGAGTACTAAGCACCGAGCACCCTGAGTACTGAGCACCCAGCACCCTGAGCACTGAACATACAGCACCCTGAGTACTGAGCACCTCGAGCACTGAGCACCCAGCACCCTGAGTACTGAGCACGCAGCACGCTGAGCACTGAGCACCCAGCACCCCGAGTACTGAGCACCCAGCACCCTGAGTACTGAGCACCCAGCACCCTGAGTACTGAGCACCCAGGACCCAGAGCCCTGAGCAACCAGCACCCTGAGCACTGAGCACCCAGCACCCTGAGCACTGAGCACCCAGCACCCTGAGCACTGAGCACCCAGCAACCTGAGTACTGAGCAACCAGCACCCTGAGCACTGAGCACCCAGCACCCTGAGCACTGAGCACTGAGCACCCCGCACACCGAGCACTGAGCACCCAGCACCCTGAGCACTGAGCACCCTGAGGACTGAGCACCCAGCACCCTGAGCACTGAGCACCCAGCACCCTGAGTACTGAGCACCGATCACCCTGAGCACTGAGCACCCAGCACCCCGAGCACTGAGCACCCAGCACCCTGAGTACTGAGCACCCAGCACCCTGAGTACTGAGCACCCTGAGTACTGAGCACCGATCACCCTGAGCACTGAGCTCCCAGCACCCTGAGTACTGAGCACCCAGCACCCTGAGCACTGAGCACCCAGCACCCTGAGTACTGAGCACCCAGCACCCCTAGCACTGAGCACCCAGCACCCCGAGAATGAGCACCCAGCACCCCGAGTACTGAGCACCGAGCACCCTGAGCACTGAGTACCCAGCACCCTGAGCACTGAGCACCCAGCACCCTGATTACTGAGCAGCCAGCACCCTGAGTACTGAGCACCGAGCACCCTGAGCACTGAGCACCGAGCACCCCGAGTACTGAGCACCCAGCACCCTGAGCACTGAGCACCCAGCACCCTGAGTACTGAGCACCCAGCACCCTGAGTACTAAGCACCGAGCACCCTGAGTACTGAGCACCCAGCACCCTGAGCACTGAGCACTGAGCACCCTGAGCACTGAGTACTGAGAACCGAGCACCCCGAGCACTGAGCACCCAGCACCCGGAGTACTGAGCACCCAGCACCCTGAGTACTAAGCACCGAGCCCCCTGAGTACTGAGCACCCAGCACCCTGAGCACTGAACATACAGCACCCTGAGTACTGAGCACCTCGAGCACTGAGCACCCAGCACCCTGAGTAATGAGCACTGAGCACCCCGAGTACTGAGCACCCAGCACACCGAGCACTGAGCACCCAGCACCCCGAGCACTGAGCACCCAGCACCCTGAGCACTGAGCACCCAGCACCCTGAGTACTGAGCACCCAGCACCCTGAGCACTGAGTACCCAGCACCCTGAGCCCTGAACACCCAGCACCCCAAGCACTGAGCACCCAGCACCCTGAGCACTGAGCACCCAGCACGCTGAGCCCTGAGCACCCAGCACCCTGAGCACTGAGTACCCAGCACCTTGAGCACTGAGCACCCAGCACCCTGAGCACTGAGCACCCAGCCCCCTTAGCACTGAGCACCCAGCACCCTAAGTACTGAGCACTGAGCACCCAGCACCTCGATCACTGAGCACCCAGCACCCTGAGTACTGAGCACTGAGCACCCAGCACCCCGAGCACTGAGCACCCAGCACCCTGAGCACTGAGCACCCAGCACCCCGAGCACTGAGCACCCAGCACCCTGAGTACTGACCACCCTGCACCCTGAGCACTGAGCACCCAGCACCCTGAGCACTGAGCACCCAGCACCCTGAGCACTGTGCACCCAACACCCTGAGTAGTGAGCACCCAATGTACTGAGCACCGAGCACCCCGAGCACTGAGCACCCAGCACCCTGAGTACTGAGCACCGAGCACCCCGAACACTGAGCACCCAGCACCCTGAGTACTGAGCTCCGAGCACCCCGAGCACTGAGCACCCAGCGCCCCGAGCACCGAGCACCCTGAGCACTGAGCACCCAGCACCCTGAGTACTGAGCACCCAGCACCCTGTGAAATGAGCACCCTGAGTACTGAGCACCCAGGACCTTGAGCACTGAGCACCGAGCACCCCGAGCACTGAGCACCCAGCACCCGGAGTACTGAGCACCCAGCACACTGAGCACTAAGCACCAAGCACCCTGAGTACTGAGCACCCAGCACCCTGAGCACTGAACAAACAGCACCGTGAGTACTGAGCGCCTCGAGCACTGAGCACCCAGCACCCTGAGTACTGGGCACCAAACACCCCGAGCACTGAGCACCCAGCTCCCCGAGCACTGAGCACCCAGCACCCTGAGTACTGAGCACCCAGCACCCTGAGTACTGAGCACCCAGCACCCTGAGCACTGAGTACCCAGCACCCTGAGCACTGAGCACCCAGCACCCTGAGCACTGAGCACACAGCACCGTGAACACTGAGCACTGAGCACCCTGAGCACTGAGTACTGAGCACGCAGCACCCCAAGCACTGAGCACCCAGCACCCGGAGTACTGAGCACCCAGCACCCTGAGTACTAAGCACCGAGCACCCTGAGTACTGAGCACCCAGCACCCTGAGCACTGAACATACAGCACCCTGAGTACTGAGCACCTCGAGCACTGAGCACCCAGCACCCTGAGTACGGAGCACCGAGCACCCCGAGCACTGAGCACCCAGCACCCCGAGCACAGAGCACCCAGCACCCTGAGTACTGAGCACCCAGCACCCTGAGCACTGAGCACCCAGCACCCTGAGTACTGAGCACCCAGCACCCTGAGCACTGAGTACCCAGCACCCTGAGCACTGAGCACCCAGCACCCTGAGCACTGAGCACCCAGCAGCCTGAGTACTGAGCACTGAGCACCCAGCACCCGAGCACTGAGCACCCAGCACCCTGAGTACTGAGCACTGAGCACCCAGCACCCCGAGCACTAAGCACCCAGCACCCTGAGCACTGAGCACCCAGCACCCGAGTACTGAGCACCCAGCACCCTGAGTACTAAGCACCGAGCACCCTGAGTACTGAGCACCAAGCACCCTGAGCACTGAACATACAGCACCCTGAGTACTGAGCACCTCGAGCACTGAGCACCCAGCACCCTGAGTACTGAGCATGCAGCACGCTGAGCACTGAGCACCCAGCACCCCGAGTACTGAGCAGCCAGCACCCTGAGTACTGAGCACCCAGGACCCAGAGCACTGAGCAACCAGCACCCTGAGCACTGAGCACCCAGCACCCTGAGCACTGAGCACCCAGGACCCTGAGCACTGAGCACCAAGCAACCTGAGTACTGAGCAACCAGCACCCTGAGCACTGAGCACTGAGCACCCAGCACCCTGAGCACTGAGCACTGAGCACCCCGCACACCGAGCACTGAGCACCCAGCACCCCGAGCATTGAGCACCCAGCACCCTGAGCACTGAGCACCCTGAGGACTGAGCACCCAGCACCCTGAGCACTGAGCACCCAGCACCCTGAGTACTGAGCACCGATCACCCTGAGCACTGAGCACCCAGCACCCCGAGCACTGAGCACCCAGCACCCTGAGTACTGAGCACCCAGCACCCTGAGTACTGAGCACCCTGAGTACTGAGCACCGATCACCCTGAGCACTGAGCTCCCAGCACCCTGAGTACTGAGCACCCAACACCCTGAGCACTGAGCACCCAGCACCCTGAGTACTGAGAACCCAGCACCCTGAGCACTGAGCACCTAGCACCCTGAGTACTGAGCACTGAGAACCGAGCACCCCGAGCACTGAGCACCCAGCACCCGGAGTACTGAGCACCCAGCACCCTGAGTACTAAGCACCGAGCACCCTGAGTACTGAGCACCCAGCACCCTGAGCACTGAACATACAGCACCCTGAGTACTGAGCACCTCGAGCACTGAGCACAAAGCACCCTGAGTAATGAGCACTGAGCACCCCGAGTACTGTGCACCCAGCACCCCGAGCACTGAGCACCCAGCACCCTGAGCACTGAGCACCCAGCACCCTGAGTACTGAGCACCCAGCACCCTGAGCACTGAGTACCCAGCACCCTGAGCCCTGAGCACCCAGCACCCCAAGCACTGAGCACCCAGCACCCTGAGCACTGAGCACCCAGCACGCTGAGCACTGAGCACCCAGCACCCTGAGCACTGAGTACCCAGCACCCTGAGCACTGAGCACCCAGCACCCTGAGCACTGAGCACCCAGCCCCCTTAGCACTGAGCACCCAGCACCCTAAGTACTGAGCACTGAGCACCCAGCACCTCGATCACTGAGCACCCAGCACCCTGAGTACTGAGCACTGAGCACCCAGCACCCCGAGCACTGAGCACCCAGCACCCTGAGCACTGAGCACCCAGCAACCGAGTACTGAGCACCCAGCACCCTGAGTACTGAGCACCCAGCACACTGAGTACTGAGCACCCAGCACCCCGAGTACTGAGCACCCAGCACCCTGAGCACTGAGCACCCAGCACCCCGAGCACTGAGCACCCAGCACCCTGAGTACTGACCACCCTGCACCCTGAGCACTGAGCACCCAGCACCCTGAGCACTGAGCACCCAGCACCCTGAGCACTGTGCACCCAGCACCCTGAGTAGTGAGCCCCCAACGTACTGAGCACCGAGCACCCCGAGCACTGAGCACCCAGCACCCTGAGCACTGAGTACCCAGCACCCTGAGCACTGAGCACCCAGCACCCTGAGCACTGAGCACCCAGCACCCTGAGTACTGAGCACTGAGCACCCAGCACCCCGGTCACTGAGCACCCAGCACCCTGAGTACTGAGCACTGAGCACCCAGCACCCCGAGCACTAAGCACCCAGCACCCTGAGCACTGAGCACCCAGCACCCGAGTACTGAGCACCCAGCACCCTGAGTACTAAGCACCGAAAACCCTAAGTACTGAGCACCCAGCACCCTGAGCACTGAACATACAGCACCCTGAGTACTGAGCACCTCGAGCACTGCGCACCCAGCACCCTGAGTACTGAGCACCCTGCACGCTGAGCACTGAGCACCCAGCACCCCGAGTACTGAGCAACCAGCACCCTGAGCACTGAGCACTGAGCACCCAGCACCCCGAGCATTGAGCACTCAGCACCCTGAGCACTGAGCACCCTGAGGACTGAGCACCCAGCACCCTGAGCACTGAGCACCCAGCACCCTGAGTACTGAGCACCGATCACCCTGAGCACTGAGCACAAAGCACCCCGAGCACTGAGCACCCAGCACCCTGATTACTGAGCACCCAGCATCCTGAGTACTGAGCACCCAGCACCCTGAGCACTGAGCACCTAGCACCCTGAGTACTGAGCACCCAGCACCCTGAGCACTGAGCACCCAGGACCCTGAGTACTGAGCACCCAGCACCCCGAGCACTGAGCACCCAGCACCCTGAGAATGAGCACCCAGCACCCCGAGTACTGAGCACCCAGCACCCTGAGTACTAAGCACCGAGCACCCTGAGTACTGAGCACCCAGCACCCTGAGCACTGAACATACAGCACCCTGAGTACTGAGCACCTCGAGCACTGAGCACCCAGCACCCTGAGTAATGAGCACTGAGCACCCCGAGTACTGTGCACCCAGCACCCCGAGCACTGAGCACCCAGCACCCTGAGCACTGAGCACCCAGCACCCTGAGTACTGAGCACCCAGCACCCTGAGCACTGAGTACCCAGCACCCTGAGCCCTGAGCACCCAGCACCCCAAGCACTGAGCACCCAGCACCCTGAGCACTGAGCACCCAGCAAGCTGAGCACTGAGCACCCAGCACCCTGAGCACTGAGTACCCAGCACCCTGAGCACTGAGCACCCAGCACCCTGAGCACTGAGCACCCAGCCCCCTTAGCACTGAGCACCCAGCACCCTAAGTACTGAGCACTGAGCACCCAGCACCTCGATCACTGAGCACCCAGCACCCTGAGTACTGAGCACTGAGCACCCAGCAACCCGAGCACTGAGCACCCAGCACCCTGAGCACTGAGCACCCAGCAACCGAGTACTGAGCACCCAGCACCCTGAGTACTGAGCACCCAGCACACTGAGTACTGAGCACCCAGCACCCCGAGTACTGAGCACCCAGCACCCTGAGCACTGAGCACCCAGCACCCCGAGCACTGAGCACCCAGCACCCTGAGTACTGACCACCCTGCACCCTGAGCACTGAGCACCCAGCACCCTGAGCACTGAGCACCCAGCACCCTGAGCACTGTGCACCCAGCACCCTGAGTAGTGAGCCCCCAACGTACTGAGCACCGAGCACCCCGAGCACTGAGCACCCAGCACCCTGAGCACTGAGTACCCAGCACCCTGAGCACTGAGCACCCAGCACCCTGAGCACTGAGCACCCAGCACCCTGAGTACTGAGCACTGAGCACCCAGCACCCCGGTCACTGAGCACCCAGCACCCTGAGTACTGAGCACTGAGCACCCAGCACCCCGAGCACTAAGCACCCAGCACCCTGAGCACTGAGCACCCAGCACCCGAGTACTGAGCACCCAGCACCCTGAGTACTAAGCACCGAACACCCTAAGTACTGAGCACCCAGCACCCTGAGCACTGAACATACAGCACCCTTAGTACTGAGCACCTCGAGCACTGAGCACCCAGCACCCTGAGTACTGAGCACCCTGCACGCTGAGCACTGAGCACCCAGCACCCCGAGTACTGAGCAACCAGCACCCTGAGCACTGAGCACTGAGCACCCAGCACCCCGAGCATTGAGCACTCAGCACCCTGAGCACTGAGCACCCTGAGGACTGAGCACCCAGCACCCTGAGCACTGAGCACCCAGCACCCTGAGTACTGAGCACCGATCACCCTGAGCACTGAGCACAAAGCACCCCGAGCACTGAGCACCCAGCACCCTGATTACTGAGCACCCAGCACCCTGAGTACTGAGCACCCAGCACCCTGAGCACTGAGCACCTAGCACCCTGAGTACTGAGCACCCAGCACCCTGAGCACTGAGCACCCAGGACCCTGAGTACTGAGCACCCAGCACCCCGAGCACTGAGCACCCAGCACCCTGAGAATGAGCACCCAGCACCCCGAGTACTGAGCACCCAGCACCCTGAGCACTGAGCACCCAGCACCCTGAGTACTGAGCACCCAGCACCCTGAGTACTGAACACCCAGCACCCTGAGCACTGAGCACTGAGCACCCTGAGCACTGAGTACTGAGCACCGAGCTCCCCGAGCACTGAGCACCCAGCACCCGGATTACTGAGCACCCAGCACACTGAATACTAAGCACCGAGAACCCTGAGTACTGAGCACCCAGCACCCTGAGCACTGAACATACAGCACCCTGAGTACTGAGCACCTCGAGCACTGAGCACCCAGCACCCTGAGTACTGAGCACCGAGCACCCCGAGCACTGAGCACCCAGCACCCCGAGCACTGAGCACCCAGCACCCCGAGCACTGAGCACCCAGCACCCTGAGCACTGAGCACCCAGCACCCTGAGTACTGAGCACCCAGCACCCTGAGCACTGAGTACCCAGCACCCTGAGCCCTGAGCACCCAGCACCCTGAGCACTGAGCACCCAGCACCCTGAGCACTGAGCATCCAGCACCCTGAGTACTGAGCACTGAGCACTCAGCACCCCGAGCACTGAGCACCCAGCACACGGAGTACTGAGCACTGAGCACCCAGCACCCCGAGCACTGAGCACCCAGCACCCTGAGCACTTAAAACCCAGCACCCGAGTACTGAGCACCCAGCACCCTGAGTACTGAGCACCCAGCACCCTGAGTACTGAGCAACCAGCACCCCGAGTACTGAGCACCCAGACCCTGAGTACTGAGCAACCAGCACCCTGAGCACTTAAAACCCAGCACCCGAGTACTGAGCACCCAGCACCCTGAGTACTGAGCACCCAGCACCCTGAGTACTGAGCAACCAGCACCCCGAGTACTGAGCAACCAGCACCCCGAGTACTGAGCACCCAGCACCCTGAGCACTGAGCACCCAGCACCCTGAGCACTGAGCACCCTGCACCCTGAGCACTTAAAACCCAGCACCCGAGTACTGAGCACCCAGCACCCTGAGTACTGAGCACCCAGCACCCTGAGTACTGAGCACCCAGCACCCCGAGTACTGAGCACCCAGCACCCTGAGTACTGAGCACCGAGCACTGAGCACCCAGCACCCTGAGTACTGAGCACCGAGCACCCCGACCACTGAGCACACAGTACCCTGAGTACTGAGCTCCGAGCACCCCGAGCACTGAGCACCCAGCGCCCCGAGCACCGAGCACCCTGAGCACTGAGCACCCAGCACCCTGAGTACTGAGCACCCAGCACCCTGTGAAATGAGCACCCTGAGTACTGAGCACCCATCACCCGGAGTACTGAGCACCCAGCACACTGAGTACTAAGCACCAAGCACCCTGAGTACTGAGCACCCAGCACCCTGAGCACTGAGCACACAGCACCCTGAGTACTGAGCGCCTCGAGCACTGAGCACCCAGCACCCTGAGTACTGGGCACCCAGCACCCTGAGCACTGAGCACCCAGCACCCTGAGCACTGAGCACCCAGCACCCTGAGTACTGAGCACACAGCACCCTGAGTACTGAGCGCCTCGAGCACTGAGCACCCAGCACCCTGAGTACTGGGCACCCAGCACCCTGAGCACTGAGCACCCAGCACCCTGAGTACTGAGCACCCAGCACCGCGAGCACTGAGCACCCAGCTCCCCGAGCACTGAGCACCCAGCACCCTGAGTACTGAGCACCCAGCACCCTGAGCACTGAGCACCCAGCACCCCGAGCACTGAGCACCCAGCACCCTGAGTACTGAGCACCCAGCAAACTGAGCACTGGGCACCCAGCACCCTGAGCACTGAGCACCCAGCACACTGAGCACTGAGCACCCAGCACCCTGAGTAGTGAGCACCCAACGTACTGAGCACCGAGCACCCCGAGCACTGAGCACACAGCACCCTGCATACTGAGCACCGATCACCCCGAGCACTGAGCACCTAGCACCCTGAGTACTGAGCTCCAAGCACCCCGAGCACTGAGCACCCAGCACACGGATTACTGAGCACCCAGCACCCTGAGTACTAAGCACCGAGCACCCTGAGTACTGAGCACCCAGTACCCTGAGCACTGAACACACAGCACCCTGAGTACTGAGCACCCTGAGCACTGAGCACCCAGCACCCTGAGCACTGAGCACCCAGCACCCTGAGTACTGAGCATCCAGCACCCTGAGTACTGAACACCCAGCACCCTGAGCACTGAGCACTGAGCACCCTGAGCACTGAGCACCCAGCACCCCGAGTACTGAGCACCCAGCACACCGAGCACTGAGCACCCAGCACCCTGAGTACTGAGCACCCAGCACCCTGAGTACTGAGCACCCAGCACCCTGAGTACTGAGCACACAGCAGCCTGAGTACTGAGCACCGAGCACCCCGAGTACTGAGCACCCAGCACCCGGAGCCCTGAGCGCCCAGCACCCTGAGCACTGAGCACCCAGCACCCCGAGCACTGAGCACCCAGCACCCTGAGTACTGAGTACTGAGCACCCTGAGTACTGAGCACCCAGCACCCTGAGCACTGAGCACCCAGCACCCGAGCAGTGAGCACCCAGCATCCTGAGTACTGAGCACTGAGCACCCAGCACCCCGAGCACTAAGCACCCAGCACCCTGAGCACTGAGCACCCAGCACCCGAGTACTGAGCACCCAGCACCCTGAGTACTAAGCACCGAGCACCCTGAGTACTGAGCACCCAGCACCCTGAGCACTGAACATACAGCACCCTGAGTACTGAGCACCTCGAGCACTGAGCACCCAGCAGCCTGAGTACTGAGCACGCAGCACGCTGAGCACTGAGCACCCAGCACCCCGAGTACTGAGCACCCAGGACCCAGAGCACTGAGCAACCAGCACACTGAGCACTGAGCACCCAGCACCCTGAGCACTGAGCACCCAGCACCCTGAGCACTGAGCACGCAGCACCCTGAGTACTGAGCAACCAGCACCCTGAGCACTGAGCACTGAGCACCCAGCAATCTGAGCACTGAGCACTGAGCACCCCGCACACCGAGCACTGAGCACCCAGCACCCCGAGCATTGAGCACCCAGCACCCTGAGCACTGAGCACCCTGAGGACTGAGCACCCAGCACCCTGAGCACTGAGCACCCAGCACCCTGAGTACTGAGCACCGATCACCCTGAGCACTGAGCACCCAGCACCCCGAGCACTGAGCACCCAGCACCCTGAGTACTGAGCACCCAGCACCCTGAGTACTGAGCACCCTGAGTACTGAGCACCGATCACCCTGACCACTGAGCTCCCAGCACCCTGAGTACTGAGCACCCAGCACCCTGAGCACTGAGCACCCAGCACCCTGAGTACTGAGAACCCAGCACCCTGAGCACTGAGCACCTAGCACCCTGAGTACTGAGCACCCAGCACCCTGAGCACTGAGCACCCAGCACCCTGAGTACTGAGCACCCAGCACCCCGAGCACTGAGCACCCAGCACCCCGAGAATGAGCACCCAGCACCCCGAGTACTGAGCACCGAGCACCCTGAGCACTGAGTACCCAGCACCCTGAGCACTGAGCACCCAGCACCCTGAGTACTGAGCACCCAGCACCCTGAGTACTGAGCACCCAGCACCCTGAGCACTGAGCACCGAGCACCCCGAGTACTGAGCACCCAGTACCCTGAGCACTGAGCACCCAGTACCCTGAGTACTGAGCACCCAGCACCCTGAGTACTAAGCACCGAGCACCCTGAGTACTGAGCACCTAGCACCCTGAGCACTGAGCACTGAGAACCCTGAGCACTGAGTACTGAGCACCGAGCACCCCGAGCACTGAGCACCCAGCACCCGGAGTACTGAGCACCCAGCACCCTGAGTACTAAGCACCGAGCACCCTGAGTACTGAGCACCCAGCACCCTGAGCACTGAACATACAGCACCCTGAGTACTGAGCACCTCGAGCACAGAGCACCCAGCACCCTGAGTACTGAGCACTGAGCACCCCGAGCACTGAGCACCCAGCACCCCGAGCACTGAGCACCCAGCACCCCGAGCACTGAGCACCCAGCACCCTGAGCACTGAGCACCCAGCACCCTGAGTACTGAGCACCCAGCACCCTGAGCACTGAGCACCCATCACGCTGAGCACTGAGCACCCAGCACCCTGAGCACTGAGTACACAGCACCCTGAGCACTGAGCACCCAGCACCCTGAGCACTGAGCACCCAGCACCCTGAGCACTGAGCACCCAGCACCCTGAGTACTGAGCACTGAGCACCCAGCACCCCGAGCACTGAGCACCCAGCACCCTGAGTACTGAGCACTGAGCACCCAGCACCCCGAGCACTGAGCACCCAGCACCCTGAGCACTGAGCACCCAGCACCCGAGTACTGAGCACCCAGCACCCTGAGTACTGAGCACCAAGCACCCTGAGTACTGAGCACCCAGCACCCCGAGTACTGAGCACCCAGCACCCTGAGAACTGAGCCCCAAGCACCCCGAGCACTGAGCACCCAGCACCCTGAGTACTGAGCACCCTGCACCCTGAGCACTGAGCACCCAGCACCCTGAGCACTGAGCACCCAGCACCCTGAGCACTGTGCACCCAGCACCCTGAGTAGTGAGCACCCAACGTACTGAGCACTGAGCACCCCGAGCACTGAGCACGCAGCACCCTGAGTACTGAGCCCTGAGCACCCCGACCACTGAGCACCCAGCACCGCGAGCACTGAGCACCCAGCTCCCCGAGCACTGAGCACCCAGCACCCTGAGCACTGAGTACACAGCACCCTGAGCACTGAGCACCCAGCACCCTGAGCACTGAACACACAGCACCGTGAGTACTGAGCGCCTCGAGCACTGAGCACCCAGCACCCTGAGTACTGGGCACCGAGCACCCCGAGCACTGAGCACCCAGCACCACGAGCACTGAGCACCCAGCTCCCCGAGCACTGAGCACCCAGCACCCTGAGTACTGAGCACCCAGCACCCTGAGTACTGAGCACCCAGCACCCTGAGCACTGAGTACCCAGCACCCTGAGCACTGAGCAACCAGCACCCTGAGCACTGAGCACACAGCACCCTGAACACTGAGCACTGAGCACCCTGAGCACTGAGTACTAAGCACCCAGCACCCCAAGCACTGAGCACCCAGCACCCGGAATACTGAGCACACAGCACCCTGAGTACTGAGCACCGATCACCCTGAGAACTGAGCACCCAGCACCCTGAGCACTGAGCACCCAGCACCCTGAGTACTGAGCACCCAGCACCCTGAGTACTGAGCACCCTGAGTACTGAGCACCGATCACCCTGAGCACTGAGCTCCCAGCACACTGAGTACTGAGCACCCAGCACCCTGAGCATTGAGCACCCAGCACCCTGAGTACTGAGCACCCAGCACCCTGAGCACTGAGCACCCAGCACCCTGAGTACTGAGCACCCAGCACCCCGAGCACTGAGCACCCAGCACCCCGAGAATGAGCACCCAGCACCCCGAGTACTGAGCACCGAGCACCCTGAGCACTGAGTACCCAGCACCCTGAGCACTGAGCACCCAGCACCCTGAGTACTGAGCACCCAGCACCCTAAGTACTGAGCACCCAGCACCCTGAGCACTGAGCACCGAGCACCCCGAGTACTGAGCACCCAGCACCCTGAGCACTGAGCACCCAGCACCCTGAGTACTGAGCACCCAGCACCCTGAGTACTGAACACCCAGCACCCTGAGCACTGAGCACTGAGCACCCTGAGCACTGAGTACTGAGCACCGAGCACCCTGAGCACTGAGCACCCAGCACCCTGAGTACTGAGCACCGAGCACCCTGAGTACTGAGCACCCAGCACCCTGAGCACTGAACATACAGCACTGTGAGTACTGAGCACCTCGAGCACTGAGCACCCAGCACCCTGAGTACTGAGCACCAAGCACCCCGAGCACTGAGCACCCAGCACCCCGAGCACTGAGCACCCAGCACCCCGAGCACTGAGCACCCAGCACCCTGAGCACTGAGCACCCAGCACCCTGAGTACTGAGCACCCAGCACCCTGAGCACTGAGTACCCAGCACACTGAGCCCTGAGCACCCAGCACCCTGAGCACTGTGCACCCAGCACCCTGAGCACTGAGCACCCAGCACCCTGAGTACTGAGCACTGAGCACCCAGCACCCCGAACACTGAGCACCCAGCACCCTGAGTACTGAGCACTGAGCACCCAGCACCCCGAGCACTGAGCACCCAGCACCCTGAGCACTTAAAACCCAGCACCCGAGTACTGAGCACCCAGCACCCTGAGTACTGAGCACCCAGCACCCTGAGTACTGAGCAACCAGCACCCCGAGTACATAGCACCCAGACACTGAGTACTGAGCACCCAGCACCCTGAGCATTTAAAACCCAGCACCCGAGTACTGAGCACCCAGCACCCTGAGTACTGAGCACCCAGCACCCTGAGTACTGAGCAACCAGCACGCGGGTACTGGGCAACCAGCACCCCGAGTACTGAGCACCCAGCACCCTGAGCACTGAGCACCCAGCACCCTGAGCACTGAGCACCCAGCACACTGAGCACTTAAAACCCAGCACACGAGTACTGAGCACCCAGCACCCTGAGTACGGAGCACCCAGCACCCTGAGTACTGAGCAACCAGCACCCCGAGTACTGAGCACCCAGCACCCTGAGTACTGAGCACCGAGCACCCCGAGCACTGAGCACCCAGCACCCTGAGTACTGAGCAACGAGCACTCCGACCACTGAGCACACAGCACCCTGAGTACTGAGCGCCTCGAGCACTGAGCACCCAGCACCCTGAGTACTGGGCACCGAGCACCCCGAGCACTGAGCACACAGCACCGCGAGCACTGAGCACCCAGCTCCCCGAGCACTGAGCACCCAGCACCCTGAGTACTGAGCACCCAGCACCCTGAGTACTGAGCACCCAGCACCCTGAGTACTGAACACCCAGCACCCTGAGCACTGAGCACTGAGCACCCTGAGCACTGAGTACTGAGCACCGAGCACCCCGAGCACTGAGCACCCAGCACCCGGAGTACTGAGCAACCAGCACCCTGAGTACTAAGCACCGAGCACCCTGAGTACTGAGCACCCAGCACCCTGAGCACTGAACATACAGCACCGTGAGTACTGAGCACCTCGAGCACTGAGCACCCAGCACCCTGAGTACTGAGCACCGAGCACCCCGAGCACTGAGCACCCAGCACCCCGAGCACTGAGCACCCAGCACCCCGAGCACTGAGCACCCAGCACGCTGAGGACTGAGCACCCAGCACCCTGAGTACTGAGCACCCAGCACCCTGAGCACTGAGTACCCAGCACCCTGAGCCCTGAGCACCCAGCACCCTTAGCACTGAGCACCCAGAACCCTGAGCACTGAGCACCCAGCACCCTGAGTACTGAGCACTGAGCACCCAGCACCCCGAGCATTGAGCACCCAGCACCCTGAGTACTGAGCACTGAGCACCCAGCACCCCGAGAACTGAGCACCCAGCACCCTGAGCACTTAAAACCCAGCACCCGAATACTGAGCACCCAGCACCCTGAGTACTGAGCACCCAGCACCCTGAGTACTGAGCAACCAGCACCCCGAGTACTGAGCACCCAGACCCTGAGTACTGAGCACCCAGCACCCTGAGCACTTAAAACCCAGCACCCGAGTACTGAGCACCCAGCACCCTGAGTACTGAGCACCCAGCACCCTGAGTACTGAGCAACCAGCACCCCGAGTACTGAGCAACCAGCACCCCGAGTACTGACCACCCAGCACCCTGAGCACTGAGCACCCAGCACCCTGAGCACTGAGCACCCAGCACCCTGAGTAGTGAGCACCCAACGTACTGAGCACCGAGCACCCCGAGCACTGAGCACCCAGCACCCTGAGCAATGAGCACCCAGCACCCTGAGCACTGTGCACCCAGCACCCTGAGTAGTGAGCACCCAACGTACTGAGCACCGAGCACCCCGAGCACTGAGCACCCAGCACCCTGAGCACTGAGCACCCAGCACCCTGAGCACTGAGCACCCAGCACCCTGAGCACTTAAAACCCAGCACCCGAGTACTGAGCACCCAGCACCCTGAGTACTGAGCACCCAGCACCCTGAGTACTGAGCAACCAGCACCCCGAGTACTGAGCACCCAGCACCCTGAGTACTGAGCACCGAGCACCCCGAGCACTGAGCACCCAGCACCCTGAGTACTGAGCACCGAGCACCCCGACCACTGAGCACCCAGCACCCTGAGTACTGAGCTCCGAGCACCGCGAGCACTGAGCACCCAGCGCCCCGAGCACCGAGCACCCTGAGCACTGAGCACCCAGCACCCTGAGTACTGAGCACCCAGCACCCTGTGAAATGAGCACCCTGAGTACTGAGCACCCAGAACCCGGAGTACTGAGCACCCAGCACACTGAGTACTAAGCACCAAGCACCCTGAGTACTGAGCACCCAGCACCCTGAGCACTGAGCACACATCACCCTGAGTACTGAGCGCCTGGAGCACTGAGCACCCAGCACCCTGAGTACTGGGCACCGAGCACCCCAAGAACTGAGCACCCAGCACCGCGAGCACTGAGCACCCAGCTCCCCGAGCACTGAGCACCCAGCACCCTGAGTACTGAGCACCCAGCACCCTGAGCACTGAGTACCCAGCACCCTGAGCATTGAGCACCCAGCACCCTGAGCACTGAGCACACAGCACCCTGAGCACTGAGCACCCAGCACCCTGAGTACTGAGCACTGAGCACCCAGCACCCCGAGCACTGAGCACCCAGCACCCTGAGTACTGAGCACTGAGCACCCAGCACCCCGAGAACTGAGCACACAGCACCCTGAGCACTGAGCACCCAGCACCCGAGTACTGAGACCCCAGCACCCTGACTACTGAGCCCCCAGCACCCTGGGTACTGAGCACCCAGCACCCCGAGTACTGAGCACCCAGCACACCGAGCACTGAGCACCCAGCACCCTGAGTACTGAGCACTGAGCACCCAGCACCCCGAGCACTGAGCACCCAGCACCCTGAGTACTGAGCACTGAGCACCCAGCACCCCGAGAACTGAGCACCCAGCACCCTGAGCACTGAGCACCCAGCACCCGAGTACTGAGCCCCCAGCACCCTGACTACTGAGCACCCAGCACCCTGGGTACTGAGCACCCAGCACCCCGAGTACTGAGCACCCAGCACACCGAGCACTGAGCACCCAGCACCCTGAGCACTGAGCACCCAGCACCCTGAGTACTGAGCATCCAGCACCCTGAGTACTGAACACCCAGCACCCTGAGCACTGAGCACTGAGCACGCTGAGCACTGAGCACACAGCACCCCGAGTACTGAGCACTGAGCACCCGGAGCACTGAGCACCCAGCACCCCGAGTACTGAGCACTAAGCACCCTGAGTTCTGAGCACCCAGCACCCCGAGCACTGAGCACAAAGCACCCTGAGCACTGAGCACCCAGCACCCTGAGTACTGAGCACACAGCACCCTTTGCACTGAGTACCCAGCACCCTGAGCACTGAGCACCCAGCACCCTGAGCACTGAGCAACCAGCACCCTGAGCACTGAGCACCCAGCACCCTGAGTACTGAGCACTGAGCACCCAGCACCCCGAGCACTGAGCACCCAGCACCCTGAGTACTGAGCACTGAGCACCCAGCACCCCGAGCACTGAGCACCCAGCACCCTGAGCACTGAGCACCTAGCACCTGAGTACTGAGCACCCAGCACCCTGACTACTGAGCACCCAGCACCCCGAGTACTGAGCACCCAGCACCCTGAGTACTGAGCACCCAGCACCCTGAGCATTGAGCACCCAGCACCCCGAGCACTGAGCACTCAGCACCCTGAGTACTGAGCACCCAGCACCCTGAGCACTGAGCACCCAGCACCCTGAGCACTGAGCACCCAGCACCCTGAGCACTGTGCACCCAGCACCCTGAGTAGTGAGCACCCAACGTACTGAGCACCGAGCACCCCGAGCACTGAGCACCCAGCACCCTGAGTACTGAGCACCGAGCACCCCGACCACTGAGCACCCAGCACCCTGAGTACTGAGCTCCGAGCACCGCGAGCACTGAGCACCCAGCGCCCCGAGCACCGAGCACCCTGAGCACTGAGCACCCAGCACCCTGAGTACTGAGCACCCAGCACCCTGTGAAATGAGCACCCTGAGTACTGAGCACCCAGCACCCGGAGTACTGAGCACCCAGCACACTGAGTACTAAGCACCAAGCACCCTGAGTACTGAGCACCCAGCACCCTGAGCACTGAGCACACAGCACCCTGAGTACTGAGCGCCTCGAGCACTGAGCACCCAGCACCCTGAGTACTGGGCACCGAGCACCCCAAGCACTGAGCACCCAGCACCGCGAGCACTGAGCACCCAGCTCCCCGAGCACTGAGCACCCAGCACCCTGAGTACTGAGCACCCAGCACCCTGAGTACTGAGCACCCAGCACCCTGAGCACTGAGTAACCAGCACCCTGAGCATTGAGCACCCAGCACCCTCAGCACTGAGCACACAGCACCCTGAGCACTGAGCACCCAGCACCCTGAGTACTGAGCACTGAGAACCCAGCACCCCGAGCACTGAGCACCCAGCACCCTGAGTACTGAGCACTGAGCACCCAGCACCCCGAGAACTGAGCACACAGCACCCTGAGCACTGAGCACCCAGCACCCGAGTACTGAGCCCCCAGCACCCTGACTACTGAGCCCCCAGCACCCTGGGTACTGAGCACCCAGCACCCCGAGTACTGAGCACCCAGCACACCGAGCACTGAGCACCCAGCACCCTGAGTACTGAGCACTGAGCACCCAGCACCCCGAGCACTGAGCACCCAGCACTCTGAGTACTGAGCACTGAGCACCCAGCACCCCGAGAACTGAGCACACAGCACCCTGAGCACTGAGCACCCAGCACCCGAGTACTGAGCCCCCAGCACCCTGACTACTGAGCACCCAGCACCCTGGGTACTGAGCACCCAGCACCCCGAGTACTGAGCACCCAGCACACCGAGCACTGAGCACCCAGCACCCTGAGCACTGAGCACCCAGCACCCTGAGTACTGAGCATCCAGCACCCTGAGTACTGAACACCCAGCACCCTGAGCACTGAGCACTGAGCACCCTGAGCACTGAGCACCCAGCACCCCGAGTACTGTGCACCCAGCACACCGAGCACTGAGCACCCAGCGCCCCGAGCACTGAGCACCCAGCACCCCGAGCACTGAGCACTGAGCACCCTGAGCACTGAGCACACAGCACCCCGAGTACTGAGCACTGAGCACCCTGAGCACTGAGCACCCAGCACCCCGAGTACTGAGCACTAAGCACCCTGAGTTCTGAGCACCCAGCACCCCGAGCACTGAGCACAAAGCACCCTGAGCACTGAGCACCCAGCACCCTGAGTACTGAGCACACAGCACCCTTTGCACTGAGTACACAGCACCCTGAGCACTGAGCACCCAGCACCCTGAGCACTGAGCAACCAGCACCCTGAGCACTGAGCACCCAGCACCCTGAGTACTGAGCAATGAGCACCCAGCACCCCGAGCACTGAGCACCCAGCACCCTGAGTACTGAGCACTGAGCACCCAGCACCCCGAGCACTGAGCACCCAGCACCCTGAGCACTGAGCACCCAGCACCTGAGTACTGAGCACCCAGCACCCTGACTACTGAGCACCCAGCACCCCGAGTACTGAGCACCCAGCACCCTGAGTACTGAGCACCCAGCACCCTGAGCATTGAGCACCCAGCACCCCGAGCACTGAGCACTCAGCACCCTGAGTACTGAGCACCCAGCACCCTGAGCACTGAGCACCCAGCACCCTGAGCACTGAGGACCCAACACCCTGAGCACTGTGCACCCAGCACCCTGAGTAGTGAGCACCCAACGTACTGAGCACCGAGCACCCCGAGCACTGAGCACCCAGCACCCTGAGTACTGAGCACCGAGCACCCCGACCACTGAGCACCCAGCACCCTGAGTACTGAGCTCCGAGCACCCCGAGCACTGAGCACCCAGCGCCCCGAGCACCGAGCACCCTGAGCACTGAGCACCCAGCACCCTGAGTACTGAGCACCCAGCACCCTGTGAAATGAGCACCCTGAGTACTGAGCACCCAGCACCTTGTGCACTGAGCACCGAGCACCCCGAGCACTGAGCACCCAGCACCCGGAGTACTGAGCACCCAGCACACTGAGTACTAAGCACCAAGCACCCTGAGTACTGAGCACCCAGCACCCTGAGCACTGAACACACAGCACCCTGAGTACTGAGCACTGAGCACCCAGCACCCCGAGCATTGAGCACCCAGCACCCTGAGTACTGAGCACTGAGCACCCAGCACCCCGAGCACTGAGCACCCAGCACCCTGAGCACTTAAAACCCAGCACCCGAATACTGAGCACCCAGCA
Organism: Microtus oregoni; assembly: GCF_018167655.1. Classification (NCBI taxonomy): domain Eukaryota; kingdom Metazoa; phylum Chordata; class Mammalia; order Rodentia; family Cricetidae; genus Microtus; species Microtus oregoni. Next base: position 253,975 of record NW_024544559.1, read on the forward strand.
CCCTGAGTACTGAGCACCCAGCACCCTGAGTACTGAGCAACCAGCACCCCGAGTACTGAGCACCCAGACCCTGAGTACTGAGCACCCAGCACCCTGAGCACTTAAAACCCAGCACCCGAGTACTGAGCACCCAGCACCCTGAGTACTGAGCACCCAGCACCCTGAGTACTGAGCAACCAGCACCCCGAGTACTGAGCAACCAGCACCCCGAGTACTAAGCACTAAGCACCCTGAGCACTGAGCACCCAGCACCCTGAGCACTGAGCACCCAGCACCCTGAGCACTTAAAACCCAGCACCCGAGTACTGAGCACCCAGCACCCTGAGTACTGAGCACCCAGCACCCTGAGTACTGAGCAACCAGCACCCCGAGTACTGAGCACCCAGCACCCTGAGTACTGAGCACCGAGCACCCCGAGCACTGAGCACCCAGCACCCTGAGTACTGAGCACCGAGCACCCCGACCACTGAGCACCCAGCACCCTGAGTACTGAGCTCCGAGCACCGCGAGCACTGAGCACCCAGCGCCCCGAGCACCGAGCACCCTGAGCACTGAGCACCCAGCACCCTGAGTACTGAGCACCCAGCACCCTGTGAAATGAGCACCCTGAGTACTGAGCACCCAGCACCCGGAGTACTGAGCACCCAGGACACTGAGTACTAAGCACCAAGCACCCTGAGTACTGAGCACCCAGCACCCTGAGCATTGAGCACCCAGCACCCTGAGTACTGAGCAACCAGCACCCCGAGTACTGAGTACCCAGCACCCTGAGCACTGAGCACCCAGCACCCTGAGCACTGAGCACCCAGCACCCTGTGAAATGAGCACCCTGAGTACTGAGCACCCAGCACCCGGAGTACTGAGCACCCAGCACACTGAGTACTAAGCACCAAGCACCCTGAGTACTGAGCACCCAGCACCCTGAGCATTGAGCACCCAGCACCCTGAGTACTGAGCAACCAGCACCCCGAGTACTGAGCACCCAGCACCCTGAGCACTGAGCACCCAGCACCCTGAGTACTGAGCACCCAGCACCCTGTGAAATGAGCACCCTGAGTACTGAGCTCCCAGCACCCGGAGTACTGAGCACCCAGCACACTGAGTACTAAGCACCAAGCACCCTGAGTACTGAGCACCCAGCACCCTGAGCATTGAGCACACAGCACCCTGAGTACTGAGCGCCTCGAGCACTGAGCACCCAGCACCCTGAGTACTGGGCACCGAGCACCCCGAGCACTGAGCACCCAGCACCGCGAGCACTGAGCACCCAGCTCCCCGAGCACTGAGCACCCAGCACCCTGAGTACTGAGCACCCAGCACCCTGAGTACTGAGCACCCAGCACCCTGAGCACTGAGTACCCAGCACCCTGAGCACTGAGCCCCCAGCACCCTGAGCACTGAGCAACCAGCACCCCGAGTACTGAGCAACCAGCACCCCGAGTACTGAGCACCCAGCACCCTGAGCACTGAGCACCCAGCACCCTGAGCACTGAGCACCCAGCACCCTGAGCACTTAAAACCCAGCACCCGAGTACTGAGCACCCAGCACCCTGAGTACTGAGCACCCAGCACCCTGAGTACTGAGCAACCAGCACCCCGAGTACTGAGCACCCAGCACCCTGAGTACTGAGCACCGAGCACCCCGAGCACTGAGCACCCAGCACCCTGAGTACTGAGCACCGAGCACCCCGACCACTGAGCACCCAGCACCCTGAGTACTGAGCTCCGAGCACCGCGAGCACTGAGCACCCAGCGCCCCGAGCACCGAGCACCCTGAGCACTGAGCACCCAGCACCCTGAGTACTGAGGACCCAGCACCCTGTGAAATGAGCACCCTGAGTACTGAGCACCCAGCACCCGGAGTACTGAGCACCCAACACACTGAGTACTAAGCACCAAGCACCCTGAGTACTGAGCACCCAGCACCCTGAGCACTGAGCACACAGCACCCTGAGTACTGAGCGCCTCGAGCACTGAGCACCCAGCACCCTGAGTACTGGGCACCGAGCACCCCAAGCACTGAGCACCCAGCACCGCGAGCACTGAGCACCCAGCTCCCCGAGCACTGAGCACCCAGCACCCTGAGTACTGAGCACCCAGCACCCTGAGTACTGAGCACCCAGCACCCTGAGCACTGAGTACCCAGCACCCTGAGCATTGAGCACCCAGCACCCTGAGCACTGAGCACACAGCACCCTGAGCACTGAGCACCCAGCACCCTGAGTACTGAGCACTGAGCACCCAGCACCCCGAGCACTGAGCACCCAGCACCCTGAGTACTGAGCACTGAGCACCCAGCACCCCGAGAACTGAGCACCCAGCACCCTGAGCACTGAGCACCCAGCACCCGAGTACTGAGCCCCCAGCACCCTGACTACTGAGCCCCCAGCACCCTGGGTACTGAGCACCCAGCACCCCGAGTACTGAGCACCCAGCACACCGAGCACTGAGCACCCAGCACCCTGAGTACTGAGCACTGAGCACTCAGCACCCCGAGCACTGAGCACCCAGCACCCTGAGTACTGAGCACTGAGCACCCAGCACCCCGAGAACTGAGCACCCAGCACCCTGAGCACTGAGCACCCAGCACCCGAGTACTGAGCCCCCAGCACCCTGACTACTGAGCACCCAGCACCCTGGGTACTGAGCACCCAGCACCCCGAGTACTGAGCACCCAGCACACCGAGCACTGAGCACCCAGCACCCTGAGCACTGAGCACCCAGCACCCTGAGTACTGAGCATCCAGCACCCTGAGTACTGAACACCCAGCACCCTGAGCACTGAGCACTGAGCACCCTGAGCACTGAGCACCCAGCACCCCGAGTACTGTGCACCCAGCACACCGAGCACTGAGCACCCAGCGCCCCGAGCACTGAGCACCCAGCACCCCGAGCACTGAGCACTGAGCACCCTGAGCACTGAGCACACAGCACCCCGAGTACTGAGCACTGAGCACCCTGAGCACTGAGCACCCAGCACCCCGAGTACTGAGCACTAAGCACCCTGAGTTCTGAGCACCCAGCACCCCGAGCACTGAGCACAAAGCACCCTGAGCACTGAGCACCCAGCACCCTGAGTACTGAGCACACAGCACCCTTTGCACTGAGTACCCAGCACCCTGAGCACTGAGCACCCAGCACCCTGAGCACTGAGCAACCAGCACCCTGCGCACTGAGCACCCAGCACCCTGAGTACTGAGCACTGAGCACCCAGCACCCCGAGCACTGAGCACCCAGCACCCTGAGTACTGAGCACTGAGCACCCAGCAACCCGAGCACTGAGCACCCAGCACCCTGAGCACTGAGCACCCAGCACCTGAGTACTGAGCACCCAGCACCCTGACTACTGAGCACCCAGCACCCCGAGTACTGAGCACCCAGCACCCTGAGTACTGAGCACCCAGCACCCTGAGCATTGAGCACCCAGCACCCCGAGCACTGAGCACTCAGCACCCTGAGTACTGAGCACCCAGCACCCTGAGCACTGAGCACCCAGCACCCTGAGCACTGAGCACCCAGCACCCTGAGCACTGTGCACCCAGCACCCTGAGTAGTGAGCACCCAACGTACTGAGCACCGAGCACCCCGAGCACTGAGCACCCAGCACCCTGAGTACTGAGCACCGAGCACCCCGACCACTGAGCACCCAGCACCCTGAGTACTGAGCTCCGAGCACCCCGAGCACTGAGCACCCAGCGCCCCGAGCACCGAGCACCCTGAGCACTGAGCACCCAGCACCCTGAGTACTGAGCACCCAGCACCCTGTGAAATGAGCACCCTGAGTACTGAGCACCCAGCACCTTGTGCACTGAGCACCGAGCACCCCGAGCACTGAGCACCCAGCACCCGGAGTACTGAGCACCCAGCACACTGAGTACTAAGCACCAAGCACCCTGAGTACTGAGCACCCAGCACCCTGAGCACTGAACACACAGCACCCTGAGTACTGAGCACTGAGCACCCAGCACCCCGAGCACTGAGCACCCAGCACCCTGAGCACTTAAAACCCAGCACCCGAATACTGAGCACCCAGCACCCTGAGTACTGAGCACCCAGCACCCTGAGTACTGAGCAACCAGCACCCCGAGTACTGAGCACCCAGACCCTGAGTACTGAGCACCCAGCACCCTGAGCACTTAAAACCCAGCACCCGAGTACTGAGCACCCAGCACCCTGAGTACTGAGCACCCAGCACCCTGAGTACTGAGCAACCAGCACCCCGAGTACTGAGCACCCAGCACCCTGAGTACTGAGCACCGAGCACCCCGAGCACTGAGCACCCAGCACCCTGAGTACTGAGCACCGAGCACCCCGACCACTGAGCACCCAGCACCCTGAGTACTGAGCTCCGAGCACCGCGAGCACTGAGCACCCAGCGCCCCGAGCACCGAGCACCCTGAGCACTGAGCACCCAGCACCCTGAGTACTGAGGACCCAGCACCCTGTGAAATGAGCACCCTGAGTACTGAGCACCCAGCACCCGGAGTACTGAGCACCCAACACACTGAGTACTAAGCACCAAGCACCCTGAGTACTGAGCACCCAGCACCCTGAGCACTGAGCACACAGCACCCTGAGTACTGAGCGCCTCGAGCACTGAGCACCCAGCACCCTGAGTACTGGGCACCGAGCACCCCAAGCACTGAGCACCCAGCACCGCGAGCACTGAGCACCCAGCTCCCCGAGCACTGAGCACCCAGCACCCTGAGTACTGAGCACCCAGCACCCTGAGTACTGAGCACCCAGCACCCTGAGCACTGAGTACCCAGCACCCTGAGCATTGAGCACCCAGCACCCTGAGCACTGAGCACACAGCACCCTGAGCACTGAGCACCCAGCACCCTGAGTACTGAGCACTGAGCACCCAGCACCCCGAGCACTGAGCACCCAGCACCCTGAGTACTGAGCACTGAGCACCCAGCACCCCGAGAACTGAGCACCCAGCACCCTGAGCACTGAGCACCCAGCACCCGAGTACTGAGCCCCCAGCACCCTGACTACTGAGCCCCCAGCACCCTGGGTACTGAGCACCCAGCACCCCGAGTACTGAGCACCCAGCACACCGAGCACTGAGCACCCAGCACCCTGAGTACTGAGCACTGAGCACTCAGCACCCCGAGCACTGAGCACCCAGCACCCTGAGTACTGAGCACTGAGCACCCAGCACCCCGAGAACTGAGCACCCAGCACCCTGAGCACTGAGCACCCAGCACCCGAGTACTGAGCCCCCAGCACCCTGACTACTGAGCACCCAGCACCCTGGGTACTGAGCACCCAGCACCCCGAGTACTGAGCACCCAGCACACCGAGCACTGAGCACCCAGCACCCTGAGCACTGAGCACCCAGCACCCTGAGTACTGAGCATCCAGCACCCTGAGTACTGAACACCCAGCACCCTGAGCACTGAGCACTGAGCACCCTGAGCACTGAGCACCCAGCACCCCGAGTACTGTGCACCCAGCACACCGAGCACTGAGCACCCAGCGCCCCGAGCACTGAGCACCCAGCACCCCGAGCACTGAGCACTGAGCACCCTGAGCACTGAGCACACAGCACCCCGAGTACTGAGCACTGAGCACCCTGAGCACTGAGCACCCAGCACCCCGAGTACTGAGCACTAAGCACCCTGAGTTCTGAGCACCCAGCACCCCGAGCACTGAGCACAAAGCACCCTGAGCACTGAGCACCCAGCACCCTGAGTACTGAGCACACAGCACCCTTTGCACTGAGTACCCAGCACCCTGAGCACTGAGCACCCAGCACCCTGAGCACTGAGCAACCAGCACCCTGCGCACTGAGCACCCAGCACCCTGAGTACTGAGCACTGAGCACCCAGCACCCCGAGCACTGAGCACCCAGCACCCTGAGTACTGAGCACTGAGCACCCAGCAACCCGAGCACTGAGCACCCAGCACCCTGAGCACTGAGCACCCAGCACCTGAGTACTGAGCACCCAGCACCCTGACTACTGAGCACCCAGCACCCCGAGTACTGAGCACCCAGCACCCTGAGTACTGAGCACCCAGCACCCTGAGCATTGAGCACCCAGCACCCCGAGCACTGAGCACTCAGCACCCTGAGTACTGAGCACCCAGCACCCTGAGCACTGAGCACCCAGCACCCTGAGCACTGAGCACCCAGCACCCTGAGCACTGTGCACCCAGCACCCTGAGTAGTGAGCACCCAACGTACTGAGCACCGAGCACCCCGAGCACTGAGCACCCAGCACCCTGAGTACTGAGCACCGAGCACCCCGACCACTGAGCACCCAGCACCCTGAGTACTGAGCTCCGAGCACCCCGAGCACTGAGCACCCAGCGCCCCGAGCACCGAGCACCCTGAGCACTGAGCACCCAGCACCCTGAGTACTGAGCACCCAGCACCCTGTGAAATGAGCACCCTGAGTACTGAGCACCCAGCACCTTGTGCACTGAGCACCGAGCACCCCGAGCACTGAGCACCCAGCACCCGGAGTACTGAGCACCCAGCACACTGAGTACTAAGCACCAAGCACCCTGAGTACTGAGCACCCAGCACCCTGAGCACTGAACACACAGCACCCTGAGTACTGAGCACTGAGCACCCAGCACCCCGAGCACTGAGCACCCAGCACCCTGAGCACTTAAAACCCAGCACCCGAATACTGAGCACCCAGCACCCTGAGTACTGAGCACCCAGCACCCTGAGTACTGAGCAACCAGCACCCCGAGTACTGAGCACCCAGACCCTGAGTACTGAGCACCCAGCACCCTGAGCACTTAAAACCCAGCACCCGAGTACTGAGCACCCAGCACCCTGAGTACTGAGCACCCAGCACCCTGAGTACTGAGGAACCAGCACCCCGAGTACTGAGCAACCAGCACCCCGAGTACTGAGCACCCAGCACCCTGAGCACTGAGCACCCAGCACCCTGAGCACTGAGCACCCAGCACCCTGAGCACTTAAAACCCAGCACCCGAGTACTGAGCACCCAGCACCCTGAGTACTGAGCACCCAGCACCCTGAGTACTGAGCAACCAGCACCCCGAGTACTGAGCACCCAGCACCCTGAGTACTGAGCACCGAGCACCCCGAGCACTGAGCACCCAGCACCCTGAGTACTGAGCACCGAGCACCCCGACCACTGAGCACCCAGCACCCTGAGTACTGAGCTCCGAGCACCGCGAGCACTGAGCACCCAGCGCCCCGAGCACCGAGCACCCTGAGCACTGAGCACCCAGCACCCTGAGTACTGAGCACCCAGCACCCTGTGAAATGAGCACCCTGAGTACTGAGCACCCAGCACGTGGAGTACTGAGCACCCAGCACACTGAGTACTAAGCACCAAGCACCCTGAGTACTGAGCACCCAGCACCCTGAGCACTGAGCACACAGCACCCTGAGTACTGAGCGCCTCGAGCACTGAGCACCCAGCACCCTGAGTACTGGGCACCGAGCACCCCGGGCACTGAGCACCCAGCACCGCGAGAACTGAGCACCCAGCTCCCCGAGCACTGAGCACCCAGCACCCTGAGTACTGAGCACCCAGCACCCTGAGTACTGAGCACCCAGCACCCTGAGCACTGAGTACCCAGCACCCTGAGCACTGAGCACCCAGCACCCTGAGCACTGAGCACACAGCACCCTGAGCACTGAGCACCCAGCACCCTGAGTACTGAGCACTGAGCACCCAGCACCCCGAGCACTGAGCACCCAGCACCCTGAGTACTGAGCACTGAGCACCCAGCACCCCGAGAACTGAGCACCCAGCACCCTGAGCACTGAGCACCCAGCACCCGAGTACTGAGCCCCCAGCACCCTGACTACTGAGCCCCCAGCACCCTGACTACTGAGCACCCAGCACCCTGGGTACTGAGCACCCAGCAACCGGAGTACTGAGCACCCAGCACACCGAGTACTGAGCACCCAGCACCCTGAGCACTGAGCACCCAGCACCCTGAGTACTGAGCATCCAGCACCCTGAGTACTGAACACCCAGCACCCTGAGCACTGAGCACTGAGCACCCTGAGCACTGAGCACCCAGCACCCCGAGTACTGAGCACCCAGCACACCGAGCACTGAGCACCCAGCGCCCCGAGCACTGAGCACCCAGCACCCCGAGCACTGAGCACTGAGCACCCTGAGCACTGAGCACACAGCACCCCGAGTACTGAGCACTGAGCACCCTGAGCACTGAGCACCCAGCACCCCGAGTACTGAGCACTAAGCACCCTGAGTTCTGAGCACCCAGCACCCCGAGCACTGAGCACAAAGCACCCTGAGCACTGAGTACCCAGCACCCTGAGTACTGAGCACCCAGCACCCTTTGCACTGAGCACAGAGCACCCTGAGTACTGAGCACTGAGCACCCAGCACCCCGAGCACTGAGCACCCAGCAACCTGAGTACTGAGCACTGAGCACCCAGCACCCCAAGCACTGAGCACCCAGCACCCTGAGCACTGAGCACCCAGCACCTGAGTACTGAGCACCCAGCACCCTGACTACTGAGCACCCAGCACCCCGAGTACTGAGCACCCAGCACCCTGAGTACTGAGCACCCAGCACCCTGAGCATTGAGCACCCAGCACCCCGAGCACTGTGCACTCAGCACCCTGAGTACTGAGCACCCAGCACCCTGAGCACTGAGCACCCAGCACCCTGAGCACTGAGCACCCAGCACCCTGAGCACTGTGCACCCAGCACCCTGAGTAGTGAGCACCCAACGTACTGAGCACCGAGCACCCCGAGCACTGAGCACCCAGCACCCTGAGTACTGAGCACCGAGCACCCCGACCACTGAGCACCCAGCAACTTGAGTACTGAGCTCCGAGCACCCCGAGCACTGAGCACCCAGCGCCCCGAGCACCGAGCACCCTGAGCACTGAGCACCCAGCACCCTGAGTACTGAGCACGCAGCACCCTGTGAAATGAGCACCCTGAGTACTGAGCACCCAGCACCTTGTGCACTGAGCACCGAGCACCCCGAGCACTGAGCACCCAGCACCCGGAGTACTGAGCACCCAGCACACTGAGTACTAAGCACCAAGCACCCTGAGTACTGAGCACCCAGCACCCTAAGCACTGAACACACAGCACCCTGAGTACTGAGCGCCTCGAGCACTGAGCACCCAGCACCCTGAGTACTGCGCACCGAGCACCCCGAGCACTGAGCACCCAGCACCCGAGTACTGAGCACCCAGCACCCTGAGTACTGAGCACTGAGCACCCAGCACCCTGAGCACTGAGCACCCAGCACCCTGAGTACTGAGCACTGAGCACCCAGCACCCCGAGAACTGAGCACAAAGCACCCTGAGCACTGAGCACCCAGCACCCGAGTACTGAGCACCCAGCACCCTGAGTACTGAGCACCCAGCACCCTGAGTACTGAGCACCCAGCACCCCAAGTACGGAGCACCCAGCACCCTGAGTACTGGGCACCCAGCACCCTGAGCACTGAGCACCCAGCAACCCGAGCACTGAGCACCCAGCACCCTGAGTCCTGAGCACACAGCACCCTGAGCACTGAGCACCCAGCACCCTGAGCACTGTGCACCCAGCACCCTGAGTAGTGAGCACCCAACGTACTGAGCACCGAGCACCCCGAGCACTGAGCACCCAGCACCCTGAGTACTGAGCACCGATCACCCCGAGCACTGAGCACCCAGCACCCTGAGTACTGAGCTCCGAGCACCCCGAGCACTGAGCACCCAGCACCCGGATTACTGAGCACCCAGCACCCTGAGTACTAAGCACCGAGCACCCTGAGTACTGAGCACCCAGTACCCTGAGCACTGAACACACAGCACCCTGAGTACTGAGCACCCCTAGCACTGAGCACCCAGCACCCTGAGCACTGAGCACCCAGCACCCTGAGTACTGAGCACCCAGCACCCTGAGTACTGAACACCCAGCACCCCGAGTACTGAGCATTAAGCACCCTGAGTACTGAGCACCCAGCACCCCGAGCACTGAGCACAAAGCACCCTGAGCACTGAGCACCCAGCACCCTGAGTACTGAGCACCCAGCACCCTTTGCACTGAGTACCCAGCACCCTGAGCACTGAGCACCCAGCACCCTGAGCACTGAGCACCCAGCACCCTGAGCACTGAGCACCCAGCACCCTGAGTACTGAGCACTGAGCACCCAGCACCCCGAGCACTGAGCACCCAGCACCCTGAGTACTGAGCACTGTGCACCCAGCACCCCGAGCACTGAGCAACCAGCACCCTGAGCACTGAACACCCAGCACCTGAGTACTGAGCACCCAGCACCCTGACTACTGAGCACCCAGCACCCCGAGTACTGAGCACCCAGCACCCTGAGTACTGAGCACCCAGCACCCTGAGCACTGAGCACCCAGCACCCCGAGCACTGAGCACTCAGCACCCTGAGTACTGAGCACCCAGCACCCTGAGCACTGAGCACCCAGCACCCTGAGCACTGAGCACCCAGCACCCTGAGCACTGTGCACCCAGCACCCTGAGTAGTGAGCACCCAACGTACTGAGCACCGAGCACCCCGAGCACTGAGCACCCAGCACCCTGAGTACTGAGCACCGAGCACCCCGACCACTGAGCACCCAGCACCCTGAGTACTGAGCTCCGAGCACCCTGAGCACTGAGCACCCAGCGCCCCGAGCACCGAGCACCCTGAGCACTGAGCACCCAGCACCCTGAGTACTGAGCACCCAGCACCCTGTGAAATGAGCACCCTGAGTACTGAGCACCCAGCACCTTGTGCACTGAGCACCGAGCACCGAGCACCCCGAGCACTGAGCACCCAGCACCCGGAGTACTGAGCACCCAGCACACTGAGTACTAAGCACCAAGCACCCTGAGTACTGAGCACCCAGCACCCTGAGCACTGAACACACAGCACCCTGAGTACTGAGCGCCTCGAGCACTGAGCACCCAGCACCCTGAGTACTGCGCACCGAGCACCCCGAGCACTGAGCACCCAGCACCCGAGTACTGAGCACCCAGCACCCTGAGTACTGAGCACTGAGCACCCAGCACCCCGAGCACTGAGCACCCAGCACCCTGAGTACTGAGCACTGAGCACCCAGCACCCCGAGAACTGAGCACCCAGCACCCTGAGCACTGAGCACCCAACACCCGAGTACGGAGCACCCAGCACCCTGAGTACTGAGCACCCAGCACCCTGAGTACTGAGCACCCAGCACCCCAAGTACGGAGCACCCAGCACCCTGAGTACTGGGCACCCAGCACCCTGAGCACTGAGCACCCAGCAACCCGAGCACTGAGCACCCAGCACCCTGAGTACTGAGCACCCAGCACCCTGAGCACTGAGCACCCAGCACCCTGAGCACTGAGCACCCAGCACACTGAGCACTGAGCACCCAGCACCCTGAGTAGTGAGCACCCAACGTACTGAGCACCGAGCACCCCGAGCACTGAGCACCCAGCACCCTGAGTACTGAGCACCGATCACCCCGAGCACTGAGCACCCAGCACCCTGAGTACTGAGCTCCGAGCACCCCGAGCACTGAGCACCCAGCACCCGGATTACTGAGCACCCAGCACCCTGAGTACTAAGCACCTAGCACCCTGAGTACTGAGCACCCAGTACCCTGAGCACTGAACACACAGCACCCTGAGTACTGAGCACCCCTAGCACTGAGCACCCAGCACCCTGAGCACTGAGCACCCAGCACCCTGAGTACTGAGCACCCAGCACCCTGAGTACTGAACACCCAGCACCCTGAGCACTGAGCAGTGAGCACCCTGAGCACTGAGTACTGAGCATTGAGCACCCTGAGCACTGAGCACCCAGCACCCCGAGTACTGAGCACCCAGCACCCCGAGCACTGAGCACCCAGCGCCCCGAGCACTGAGCACCCAGCACCCCAAGAACTGAGCACTGAGCACCCTGAGCACTGAGCACACATCACCCCGAGTACTGAGCAACCAGCACCCCGAGTACTGGGCAACCAGCACCCCGAGTACTGAGCACCCAGCACCCCGAACACTGAGCACCCAGCACCCTGAGTACTGAGCACTGAGCACCCAGCAAACCGAGCACTGAGCACCCCGCACCCTGAGCACTTAAAACCCAGCACCCGAGTACTGAGCACCCAGCACCCTGAGTACTGAGCACCCAGCACCCCGAGTACAGGGCAACCAGCACCCCGAGTACTGAGCACCCAGCACCCTGAGCACTGAGCACCCAGCACCCTGAGCACTGAGCACCCAGCACCCTGAGCACTTAAAACCCAGCACCCGAGTACTGAGCACCCAGCACCCTGAGTACGGAGCACCCAGCACCCTGAGTACTGAGCAAACAGCACCCCGAGTACTGAGCACCCAGCACCCTGAGTACTGAGCACCGAGCACCCCGAGCACTGAGCACCCAGCATCCTGAGTACTGAGCACGCAGCACCCTGTGAAATGAGCACCCTGAGTACTGAGCACCCAGCACCTTGTGCACTGAGCACCGAGCACCCCGAGCACTGAGCACCCAGCACCCGGAGTACTGAGCACCCAGCACACTGAGTACTAAGCACCAAGCACCCTGAGTACTGAGCACCCAGCACCCTAAGCACTGAACACACAGCACCCTGAGTACTGAGCGCCTCGAGCACTGAGCACCCAGCACCCTGAGTACTGCGCACCGAGCACCCCGAGCACTGAGCACCCAGCACCCGAGTACTGAGCACCCAGCACCCTGAGTACTGAGCACTGAGCACCCAGCACCCTGAGCACTGAGCACCCAGCACCCTGAGTACTGAGCACTGAGCACCCAGCACCCCGAGAACTGAGCACAAAGCACCCTGAGCACTGAGCACCCAGCACCCGAGTACTGAGCACCCAGCACCCTGAGTACTGAGCACCCAGCACCCTGAGTACTGAGCACCCAGCACCCCAAGTACGGAGCACCCAGCACCCTGAGTACTGGGCACCCAGCACCCTGAGCACTGAGCACCCAGCAACCCGAGCACTGAGCACCCAGCACCCTGAGTCCTGAGCACACAGCACCCTGAGCACTGAGCACCCAGCACCCTGAGCACTGTGCACCCAGCACCCTGAGTAGTGAGCACCCAACGTACTGAGCACCGAGCACCCCGAGCACTGAGCACCCAGCACCCTGAGTACTGAGCACCGATCACCCCGAGCACTGAGCACCCAGCACCCTGAGTACTGAGCTCCGAGCACCCCGAGCACTGAGCACCCAGCACCCGGATTACTGAGCACCCAGCACCCTGAGTACTAAGCACCGAGCACCCTGAGTACTGAGCACCCAGTACCCTGAGCACTGAACACACAGCACCCTGAGTACTGAGCACCCCTAGCACTGAGCACCCAGCACCCTGAGCACTGAGCACCCAGCACCCTGAGTACTGAGCACCCAGCACCCTGAGTACTGAACACCCAGCACCCCGAGTACTGAGCATTAAGCACCCTGAGTACTGAGCACCCAGCACCCCGAGCACTGAGCACAAAGCACCCTGAGCACTGAGCACCCAGCACCCTGAGTACTGAGCACCCAGCACCCTTTGCACTGAGTACCCAGCACCCTGAGCACTGAGCACCCAGCACCCTGAGCACTGAGCACCCAGCACCCTGAGCACTGAGCACCCAGCACCCTGAGTACTGAGCACTGAGCACCCAGCACCCCGAGCACTGAGCACCCAGCACCCTGAGTACTGAGCACTGTGCACCCAGCACCCCGAGCACTGAGCAACCAGCACCCTGAGCACTGAACACCCAGCACCTGAGTACTGAGCACCCAGCACCCTGACTACTGAGCACCCAGCACCCCGAGTACTGAGCACCCAGCACCCTGAGTACTGAGCACCCAGCACCCTGAGCACTGAGCACCCAGCACCCCGAGCACTGAGCACTCAGCACCCTGAGTACTGAGCACCCAGCACCCTGAGCACTGAGCACCCAGCACCCTGAGCACTGAGCACCCAGCACCCTGAGCACTGTGCACCCAGCACCCTGAGTAGTGAGCACCCAACGTACTGAGCACCGAGCACCCCGAGCACTGAGCACCCAGCACCCTGAGTACTGAGCACCGAGCACCCCGACCACTGAGCACCCAGCACCCTGAGTACTGAGCTCCGAGCACCCTGAGCACTGAGCACCCAGCGCCCCGAGCACCGAGCACCCTGAGCACTGAGCACCCAGCACCCTGAGTACTGAGCACCCAGCACCCTGTGAAATGAGCACCCTGAGTACTGAGCACCCAGCACCTTGTGCACTGAGCACCGAGCACCGAGCACCCCGAGCACTGAGCACCCAGCACCCGGAGTACTGAGCACCCAGCACACTGAGTACTAAGCACCAAGCACCCTGAGTACTGAGCACCCAGCACCCTGAGCACTGAACACACAGCACCCTGAGTACTGAGCGCCTCGAGCACTGAGCACCCAGCACCCTGAGTACTGCGCACCGAGCACCCCGAGCACTGAGCACCCAGCACCCGAGTACTGAGCACCCAGCACCCTGAGTACTGAGCACTGAGCACCCAGCACCCCGAGCACTGAGCACCCAGCACCCTGAGTACTGAGCACTGAGCACCCAGCACCCCGAGAACTGAGCACCCAGCACCCTGAGCACTGAGCACCCAACACCCGAGTACGGAGCACCCAGCACCCTGAGTACTGAGCACCCAGCACCCTGAGTACTGAGCACCCAGCACCCCAAGTACGGAGCACCCAGCACCCTGAGTACTGGGCACCCAGCACCCTGAGCACTGAGCACCCAGCAACCCGAGCACTGAGCACCCAGCACCCTGAGTACTGAGCACCCAGCACCCTGAGCACTGAGCACCCAGCACCCTGAGCACTGAGCACCCAGCACACTGAGCACTGAGCACCCAGCACCCTGAGTAGTGAGCACCCAACGTACTGAGCACCGAGCACCCCGAGCACTGAGCACCCAGCACCCTGAGTACTGAGCACCGATCACCCCGAGCACTGAGCACCCAGCACCCTGAGTACTGAGCTCCGAGCACCCCGAGCACTGAGCACCCAGCACCCGGATTACTGAGCACCCAGCACCCTGAGTACTAAGCACCTAGCACCCTGAGTACTGAGCACCCAGTACCCTGAGCACTGAACACACAGCACCCTGAGTACTGAGCACCCCTAGCACTGAGCACCCAGCACCCTGAGCACTGAGCACCCAGCACCCTGAGTACTGAGCACCCAGCACCCTGAGTACTGAACACCCAGCACCCTGAGCACTGAGCAGTGAGCACCCTGAGCACTGAGTACTGAGCATTGAGCACCCTGAGCACTGAGCACCCAGCACCCCGAGTACTGAGCACCCAGCACCCCGAGCACTGAGCACCCAGCGCCCCGAGCACTGAGCACCCAGCACCCCAAGAACTGAGCACTGAGCACCCTGAGCACTGAGCACACATCACCCCGAGTACTGAGCAACCAGCACCCCGAGTACTGGGCAACCAGCACCCCGAGTACTGAGCACCCAGCACCCCGAACACTGAGCACCCAGCACCCTGAGTACTGAGCACTGAGCACCCAGCAAACCGAGCACTGAGCACCCCGCACCCTGAGCACTTAAAACCCAGCACCCGAGTACTGAGCACCCAGCACCCTGAGTACTGAGCACCCAGCACCCCGAGTACAGGGCAACCAGCACCCCGAGTACTGAGCACCCAGCACCCTGAGCACTGAGCACCCAGCACCCTGAGCACTGAGCACCCAGCACCCTGAGCACTTAAAACCCAGCACCCGAGTACTGAGCACCCAGCACCCTGAGTACGGAGCACCCAGCACCCTGAGTACTGAGCAAACAGCACCCCGAGTACTGAGCACCCAGCACCCTGAGTACTGAGCACCGAGCACCCCGAGCACTGAGCACCCAGCATCCTGAGTACTGAGCACCGAGCACTCCGACCACTGAGCACCCAGCACCCTGAGTACTGAGCTCCGAGCACCCCGAGCACTGAGCACCCAGCGCCCCGTGCACCGAGCACCCTGAGCACTGAGCACTCAGCACCCTGAGTACTGAGCACCCAGCACCCTGTTAAATGAGCACCCTGAGTACTGAGCACCCAGCACCCGGAGTACTGAGCACCCAGCACACTGAGTACTAAGCACCAAGCACCCTGAGTACTGAGCACCCAGCACCCTGAGCACTGAGCACACAGCACCGTGAGTACTGAGCGCCTCGAGCACTGAGCACCCAGCACCCTGAGTACTGGGCACCGAGCACCCCGAGCACTGAGCACACAGCACCGTGAGCACTGAGCACCCAGCACCCCGAGCACTGAGCACCCAGCACCCTGAGTACTGAGCACCCAGCACCCGAGTACTGAGCACCCAGCACCCTGAGTACTGAGCACCCAGCACCCTGAGTACTGAGCACCCAGCACCCCAAGTACGGAGCACCCAGCACCCTGAGTACTGGGCACCCAGCACCCTGAGCACTGAGCACCCAGCAACCCGAGCACTGAGCACCCAGCACCCTGAGTACTGAGCACCCAGCACCCTGAGCACTGAGCACCCAGCACCCTGAGCACTGAGCACCCAGCACACTGAGCACTGAGCACCCAGCACCCTGAGTAGTGAGCACCCAACGTACTGAGCACCGAGCACCCCGAGCACTGAGCACCCAGCACCCTGAGTACTGAGCACCGATCACCCCGAGCACTGAGCACCCAGCACCCTGAGTACTGAGCTCCGAGCACCCCGAGCACTGAGCACCCAGCACCCGGATTACTGAGCACCCAGCACCCTGAGTACTAAGCACCGAGCACCCTGAGTACTGAGCACCCAGTACCCTGAGCACTGAACACACAGCACCCTGAGTACTGAGCACCCCTAGCACTGAGCACCCAGCACCCTGAGCACTGAGCACCCAGCACCCTGAGTACTGAGCACCCAGCACCCTGAGTACTGAACACCCACCACCCTGAGCACTGAGCACTGAGCACCCTGAGCACTGAGTACTGAGCATTGAGCACCCTGAGCACTGAGCACCCAGCACCCCGAGTACTGAGCACCCAGCACCCCGAGCACTGAGCACCCAGCGCCCCGAGCACTGAGCACCCAGCACCCCAAGCACTGAGCACTGAGCACCCTGAGCACTGAGCACACAGCACCCCGAGTACTGAGCAACCAGCACCCCGAGTACTGGGCAACCAGCACCCCGAGTACTGAGCACACAGCACCCCGAACACTGAGCACCCAGCACCCTGAGTAGTGAGCACTGAGCACCCAGCACCCCGAGCACTGAGCACCCTGCACCCTGAGCACTTAAAACCCAGCACCCGAGTACTGAGCACCCAGCACCCTGAGTACTGAGCACCCAGCACCCTGAGTACTGAGCAACCAGCACCCCGAGTACTGGGCAACCAGCACCCCGAGTACTGAGCACCCAGCACCCTGAGCACTGAGCACCCAGCACCCTGAGCACTGAGCACCCAGCACCCTGAGCACTTAAAACCCAGCACCCGAGTACTGAGCACCCAGCACCCTGTGAAATGAGCACCCTGAGTACTGAGCACCCAGCACCTTGTGCACTGAGCACCGAGCACCCCGAGCACTGAGCACCCAGCACCCGGAGTACTGAGCACCCAGCACACTGAGTACTAAGCACCAAGCACCCTGAGTACTGAGCACCCAGCACCCTGAGCACTGAACACACAGCACCCTGAGTACTGCGCACCAAGCACCCCGAGCACTGAGCACCCAGCACCCTGAGCACTGAGAACCCAGCACCCTGAGTACTGAGCACCCAGCACCCTGAGTACTGAACACCCAGCACCCTGAGCACTGAGCACTGAGCACCCTGAGCACTGAGTACTGAGCATTGAGCACCCTGAGCACTGAGCACCCAGCACCCCGAGTACTGAGCACCCAGCACCCCGAGCACTGAGCACCCAGCGCCCCGAGCACTGAGCACCCAGCACCCCAAGCACTGAGCACTGACCACCCTGAGCACTGAGCACACAGCACCCCGAGTACTGAACACTGAGCACCCTGAGCCCTGAGCACCCAGCACCCGAGTACTGAGCACTAAGCACCCTGAGTACTGAGCACCCAGCACCCTGAGCACTGAGTACCCAGCACCCTGAGCACTGAGCACCCAGCACCCTGAGCACTGAGCACCCAGCACCCTGAGCACTGAGCACCCAGCACCCTGAGTACTGAGCACTGAGCACCAGCACCCCGAGCACTGAGCACCCAGCACCCTGAGCACTGAGCACCCAGCACCCGAGTACTGAGCACCCAGCACCCTGAGTACTGAGCACCCAGCACCCTGAGTACTGAGCACGCAGCACGCCGAGCACTGAGCACCCAGCACACAGAGCACCGAGCACCCTGAGTACTAAGCACCAAGCACCCTGAGTACTGAGCACCCAGCACCCTGAGCACTGAGCACCCAGCACCCCGAACACTGAGCACCCAGCACCATGAGTACTGAGCACCCAGCACGCTGAGCACTGAGCACCCAGCACACTGAGCACTGTGCACCCAGCACCCTGAGCACTGAGCACCCAGCACCCTGAGTAGTGAGCACCCAACGTACTGAGCACCGAGCACCCCGAGCACTGAGCACCCAGCACCCTGAGTACTCAGCACCGAGCACCCCGAGCACTGAGCACCCAGCGCCCCGAGCACAGAGAACCCTGAGCACTGAGCACCCAGCACCCTGTGCAATGAGCACCCTGAGTACTGAGCACCCAGCACCTTGAGCACTGAGCACCGAGCACCCCGAGCACTGAGCACCCAGCACCCGGAGTACTTAGCACCCAACACCCTGAGTACTAAGCACCGAGCACCCTGAGTACTGAGCACCCAGCACCCTGAGCACTGAACACACATCACCCTGAGTACTGAGCGCCTCGAGCACTGAGCACCCAGCACCCTGAGTACTGCGCACCGAGCACCCCGAGCACTGAGCACCCAGCACCCGAGTACTGAGCACCCAGCACCCTGAGTACTGAGCACTGAGCACCCAGCACCCCGAGCACTGAGCACCCAGCACCCTGAGTACTGAGCACTGAGCACCCAGCACCCCGAGAACTGAGCACCCAGCACCCTGAGCACTGAGCACCCAGCACCCGAGTACGGAGCACCCAGCACCCTGAGTACTGAGCACCCAGCACCCTGAGTACTGAGCACCCAGCACCCCAAGTACGGAGCACCCAGCACCCTGAGTACTGGGCACCCAGCACCCTGAGCACTGAGCACCCAGCAACCCGAGCACTGAGCACCCAGCACCCTGAGTACTGAGCACCCAGCACCCTGAGCACTGAGCACCCAGCACCCTGAGCACTGAGCACCCAGCACACTGAGCACTGAGCACCCAGCACCCTGAGTAGTGAGCACCCAACGTACTGAGCACCGAGCACCCCGAGCACTGAGCACCCAGCACCCTGAGTACTGAGCACCGATCACCCCGAGCACTGAGCACCCAGCACCCTGAGTACTGAGCTCCGAGCACCCCGAGCACTGAGCACCCAGCACCCGGATTACTGAGCACCCAGCATCCTGAGTACTAAGCACCTAGCACCCTGAGTACTGAGCACCCAGTACCCTGAGCACTGAACACACAGCACCCTGAGTACTGAGCACCCCTAGCACTGAGCACCCAGCACCCTGAGCACTGAGCACTGAGCACCCTGAGCACTGAGTACTGAGCATTGAGCACCCTGAGCACTGAGCACCCAGCACCCCGAGTACTGAGCACCCAGCACCCCGAGCACTGAGCACCCAGCGCCCCGAGCACTGAGCACCCAGCAACCCGAGCACTGAGCACCCAGCACCCTGAGTACTGAGCACCCAGCACCCTGAGCACTGAGCACCCAGCACCCTGAGCACTGAGCACCCAGCACACTGAGCACTGAGCACCCAGCACCCTGAGTAGTGAGCACCCAACGTACTGAGCACCGAGCACCCCGAGCACTGAGCACCCAGCACCCTGAGTACTGAGCACCGATCACCCCGAGCACTGAGCACCCAGCACCCTGAGTACTGAGCTCCGAGCACCCCGAGCACTGAGCACCCAGCACCCGGATTACTGAGCACCCAGCACCCTGAGTACTAAGCACCGAGCACCCTGAGTACTGAGCACCCAGTACCCTGAGCACTGAACACACAGCACCCTGAGTACTGAGCACCCCTAGCACTGAGCACCCAGCACCCTGAGCACTGAGCACCCAGCACCCTGAGTACTGAGCACCCAGCACCCTGAGTACTGAACACCCAGCACCCTGAGCACTGAGCACTGAGCACCCTGAGCACTGAGTACTGAGCATTGAGCACCCTGAGCACTGAGCACCCAGCACCCCGAGTACTGAGCACCCAGCACCCCGAGCACTGAGCACCCAGCGCCCCGAGCACTGAGCACCCAGCACCCCAAGCACTGAGCACTGAGCACCCTGAGCACTGAGCACACAGCACCCCGAGTACTGAGCAACCAGCACCCCGAGTACTGGGCAACCAGCACCCCGAGTACTGAGCACACAGCACCCCGAACACTGAGCACCCAGCACCCTGAGTAGTGAGCACTGAGCACCCAGCACCCCGAGCACTGAGCACCCTGCACCCTGAGCACTTAAAACCCAGCACCCGAGTACTGAGCACCCAGCACCCTGAGTACTGAGCACCCAGCACCCTGAGTACTGAGCAACCAGCACCCCGAGTACTGGGCAACCAGCACCCCGAGTACTGAGCACCCAGCACCCTGAGCACTGAGCACCCAGCACCCTGAGCACTGAGCACCCAGCACCCTGAGCACTTAAAACCCAGCACCCGAGTACTGAGCACCCAGCACCCTGTGAAATGAGCACCCTGAGTACTGAGCACCCAGCACCTTGTGCACTGAGCACCGAGCACCCCGAGCACTGAGCACCCAGCACCCGGAGTACTGAGCACCCAGCACACTGAGTACTAAGCACCAAGCACCCTGAGTACTGAGCACCCAGCACCCTGAGCACTGAACACACAGCACCCTGAGTACTGCGCACCAAGCACCCCGAGCACTGAGCACCCAGCACCCTGAGCACTGAGCACCCAGCACCCTGAGTACTGAGCACCCAGCACCCTGAGTACTGAACACCCAGCACCCTGAGCACTGAGCACTGAGCACCCTGAGCACTGAGTACTGAGCATTGAGCACCCTGAGCACTGAGCACCCAGCACCCCGAGTACTGAGCACCCAGCACCCCGAGCACTGAGCACCCAGCGCCCCGAGCACTGAGCACCCAGCACCCCAAGCACTGAGCACTGACCACCCTGAGCACTGAGCACACAGCACCCCGAGTACTGAACACTGAGCACCCTGAGCCCTGAGCACCCAGCACCCGAGTACTGAGCACTAAGCACCCTGAGTACTGAGCACCCAGCACCCTGAGCACTGAGTACCCAGCACCCTGAGCACTGAGCACCCAGCACCCTGAGCACTGAGCACCCAGCACCCTGAGCACTGAGCACCCAGCACCCTGAGTACTGAGCACTGAGCACCAGCACCCCGAGCACTGAGCACCCAGCACCCTGAGCACTGAGCACCCAGCACCCGAGTACTGAGCACCCAGCACCCTGAGTACTGAGCACCCAGCACCCTGAGTACTGAGCACGCAGCACGCCGAGCACTGAGCACCCAGCACACAGAGCACCGAGCACCCTGAGTACTAAGCACCAAGCACCCTGAGTACTGAGCACCCAGCACCCTGAGCACTGAGCACCCAGCACCCCGAACACTGAGCACCCAGCACCATGAGTACTGAGCACCCAGCACGCTGAGCACTGAGCACCCAGCACACTGAGCACTGTGCACCCAGCACCCTGAGCACTGAGCACCCAGCACCCTGAGTAGTGAGCACCCAACGTACTGAGCACCGAGCACCCCGAGCACTGAGCACCCAGCACCCTGAGTACTCAGCACCGAGCACCCCGAGCACTGAGCACCCAGCGCCCCGAGCACAGAGAACCCTGAGCACTGAGCACCCAGCACCCTGTGCAATGAGCACCCTGAGTACTGAGCACCCAGCACCTTGAGCACTGAGCACCGAGCACCCCGAGCACTGAGCACCCAGCACCCGGAGTACTTAGCACCCAACACCCTGAGTACTAAGCACCGAGCACCCTGAGTACTGAGCACCCAGCACCCTGAGCACTGAACACACATCACCCTGAGTACTGAGCGCCTCGAGCACTGAGCACCCAGCACCCTGAGTACTGCGCACCGAGCACCCCGAGCACTGAGCACCCAGCACCCGAGTACTGAGCACCCAGCACCCTGAGTACTGAGCACTGAGCACCCAGCACCCCGAGCACTGAGCACCCAGCACCCTGAGTACTGAGCACTGAGCACCCAGCACCCCGAGAACTGAGCACCCAGCACCCTGAGCACTGAGCACCCAGCACCCGAGTACGGAGCACCCAGCACCCTGAGTACTGAGCACCCAGCACCCTGAGTACTGAGCACCCAGCACCCCAAGTACGGAGCACCCAGCACCCTGAGTACTGGGCACCCAGCACCCTGAGCACTGAGCACCCAGCAACCCGAGCACTGAGCACCCAGCACCCTGAGTACTGAGCACCCAGCACCCTGAGCACTGAGCACCCAGCACCCTGAGCACTGAGCACCCAGCACACTGAGCACTGAGCACCCAGCACCCTGAGTAGTGAGCACCCAACGTACTGAGCACCGAGCACCCCGAGCACTGAGCACCCAGCACCCTGAGTACTGAGCACCGATCACCCCGAGCACTGAGCACCCAGCACCCTGAGTACTGAGCTCCGAGCACCCCGAGCACTGAGCACCCAGCACCCGGATTACTGAGCACCCAGCACCCTGAGTACTAAGCACCTAGCACCCTGAGTACTGAGCACCCAGTACCCTGAGCACTGAACACACAGCACCCTGAGTACTGAGCACCCCTAGCACTGAGCACCCAGCACCCTGAGCACTGAGCACTGAGCACCCTGAGCACTGAGTACTGAGCATTGAGCACCCTGAGCACTGAGCACCCAGCACCCCGAGTACTGAGCACCCAGCACCCCGAGCACTGAGCACCCAGCGCCCCGAGCACTGAGCACCCAGCACCCCAAGAACTGAGCACTGAGCACCCTGAGCACTGAGCACACATCACCCCGAGTACTGAGCAACCAGCACCCCGAGTACTGGGCAACCAGCACCCCGAGTACTGAGCACCCAGCACCCCGAACACTGAGCACCCAGCACCCTGAGTACTGAGCACTGAGCACCCAGCACACCGAGCACTGAGCACCCCGCACCCTGAGCACTTAAAACCCAGCACCCGAGTACTGAGCACGCAGCACCATGAGTACTGAGCACCCAGCACCCTGAGTACAGGGAAACCAGCACCCCGAGTACTGAGCACCCAGCACCCTGAGCACTGAGCACCCAGCACCCTGAGCACTGTGCACCCAGCACCCTGAGCACTTAAAACCCAGCACCCGAGTACTGAGCACCCAGCACCCTGAGTACGGAGCACCCAGCACCCTGAGTACTGAGCAAACAGCACCCCGAGTACTGAGCACCCAGCACCCTGAGCACTGAGTACTGAGCATTGAGCACCCTGAGCACTGAGCACCCAGCACCCCGAGTACTGAGCACCCAGCACCCCGAGCACTGAGCACCCAGCGCCCCGAGCACTGAGCACCCAGCACCCCAAGCACTGAGCACTGACCACCCTGAGCACTGAGCACACAGCACCCCGAGTACTGAACACTGAGCACCCTGAGCCCTGAGCACCCAGCACCCGAGTACTGAGCACTAAGCACCCTGAGTACTGAGCACCCAGCACCCTGAGCACTGAGTACCCAGCACCCTGAGCACTGAGCACCCAGCACCCTGAGCACTGAGCACCCAGCACCCTGAGCACTGAGCACCCAGCACCCTGAGTACTGAGCACTGAGCACCAGCACCCCGAGCACTGAGCACCCAGCACCCTGAGCACTGAGCACCCAGCACCCGAGTACTGAGCACCCAGCACCCTGAGTACTGAGCACCCAGCACCCTGAGTACTGAGCACGCAGCACGCCGAGCACTGAGCACCCAGCACACAGAGCACCGAGCACCCTGAGTACTAAGCACCAAGCACCCTGAGTACTGAGCACCCAGCACCCTGAGCACTGAGCACCCAGCACCCCGAACACTGAGCACCCAGCACCATGAGTACTGAGCACCCA
Organism: Microtus oregoni; assembly: GCF_018167655.1. Taxonomy (NCBI): domain Eukaryota; kingdom Metazoa; phylum Chordata; class Mammalia; order Rodentia; family Cricetidae; genus Microtus; species Microtus oregoni. Next base: position 278,116 of record NW_024544559.1, read on the forward strand.
GCACGCTGAGCACTGAGCACCCAGCACACTGAGCACTGTGCACCCAGCACCCTGAGCACTGAGCACCCAGCACCCTGAGTAGTGAGCACCCAACGTACTGAGCACCGAGCACCCCGAGCACTGAGCACCCAGCACCCTGAGTACTCAGCACCGAGCACCCCGAGCACTGAGCACCCAGCGCCCCGAGCACAGAGAACCCTGAGCACTGAGCACCCAGCACCCTGTGCAATGAGCACCCTGAGTACTGAGCACCAAGCACCTTGAGCACTGAGCACCGAGCACCCCGAGCACTGAGCACCCAGCACCCGGAGTACTTAGCACCCAACACCCTGAGTACTAAGCACCGAGCACCCTGAGTACTGAGCACCCAGCACCCTGAGCACTGAACACACAGCACCCTGAGTACTGAGCGCCTCGAGCACTGAGCACCCAGCACCCTGAGTACTGCGCACCGAGCACCCCGAGCACTGAGCACCCAGCACCCGAGTACTGAGCACCCAGCACCCTGAGTACTGAGCACTGAGCACCCAGCACCCCGAGCACTGAGCACCCAGCACCCTGAGTACTGAGCACTGAGCACCCAGCACCCCGAGAACTGAGCACCCAGCACCCTGAGCACTGAGCACCCAGCACCCGAGTACGGAGCACCCAGCACCCTGAGTACTGAGCACCCAGCACCCTGAGTACTGAGCACCAAGCACCCCAAGTACGGAGCACCCAGCACCCTGAGTACTGGGCACCCAGCACCCTGAGCACTGAGCACCCAACAACCCGAGCACTGAGCACCCAGCACCCTGAGTACTGAGCACCCAGCACCCTGAGCACTGAGCACCCAGCACCCTGAGCACTGAGCACCCAGCACACTGAGCACTGAGCACCCAGCACCCTGAGTAGTGAGCACCCAACGTACTGAGCACCGAGCACCCCGAGCACTGAGCACCCAGCACCCTGAGTACTGAGCACCGATCACCCCGAGCACTGAGCACCCAGCACCCTGAGTACTGAGCTCCGAGCACCCCGAGCACTGAGCACCCAGCACCCGGATTACTGAGCACCCAGCACCCTGAGTACTAAGCACCTAGCACCCTGAGTACTGAGCACCCAGTACCATGAGCACTGAACACACAGCACCCTGAGTACTGAGCACCCCTAGCACTGAGCACCCAGCACCCTTAGCACTGAGCACTGAGCACCCTGAGCACTGAGTACTGAGCATTGAGCACCCTGAGCACTGAGCACCCAGCACCCCGAGTACTGAGCACCCAGCACCCCGAGCACTGAGCACCCAGCGCCCCGAGCACTGAGCACCCAGCACCCCAAGAACTGAGCACTGAGCACCCTGAGCACTGAGCACACATCACCCCGAGTACTGAGCAACCAGCACCCCGAGTACTGGGCAACCAGCACCCCGAGTACTGAGCACTCAGCACCCCGAACACTGAGCACCCAGCACCCTGAGTACTGAGCACTGAGCACCCAGCACACCGAGCACTGAGCACCCCGCACCCTGAGCACTTAAAACCCAGCACCCGAGTACTGAGCACCCAGCACCCTGAGTACGGAGCACCCAGCACCCTGAGTACTGAGCAAACAGCACCCCGAGTACTGAGCACCCAGCACCCTGAGTACTGAGCACCGAGCACCCCTAGCACTGAGCACCCAGCACCCTGAGTACTGAGCACCGAGCACTCCGACCACTGAGCACCCAGCACCCTGAGTACTGAGCTCCGAGTACCCCGAGCACTGAGCACCCAGCGCCCCGTGCACCGAGCACCCTGAGCACTGAGCACCCAGCACCCTGAGTACTGAGCACCCAGCACCCTGTTAAATGAGCACCCTGAGTACTGAGCACCCAGCACCCGGAGTACTGAGCACCCAGCACACTGAGTACTAAGCACCAAGCACCCTGAGTACTGAGCACCCAGCACCCTGAGCACTGAGCACACAGCACTGTGAGTACTGAGCGCCTCGAGCACTGAGCACCCAGCACCCTGAGTACTGGGCACCGAGCACCCCGAGCACTGAGCACACAGCACCGCGAGCACTGAGCACCCAGCACCCCGAGTACTGAGCACCCAGTACCCTGAGCACTGAACACACAGCACCCTGAGTACTGAGCACCCCTAGCACTGAGCACCCAGCACCCTGAGCACTGAGCACCCAGCACCCCGAGCACTGAGCACCCAGCAACCCGAGCACTGAGCACCCAGCACCCCGAGCACTGAGCACCCAGCACCATGAGTACTGAGCACCGAGCAACCTGAGTACTTAGCACCCATCACCTGAGCACTGAGCACCCAGCACCCTGAGTACTGAGCACCGAGCACTCCGAGTACTGAGCACCCAGCACCCAGAGCACTGAGCACTCAGCACCCTGAGCACTGAGCACCCTGAGTACTAAGCACCGAACACCCTGAGTACTGAGCACCCAGCAACCTGAGTACTTAGCACCCATCACCTGAGCACTGAGCACCCAGCACCCTGAGTACTGAGCACCGAGCACTCCGAGTACTGAGCACCCAGCACCCAGAGCACTGAGCACTCAGCACCCTGAGCACTGAGCACCCAACAACCCGAGCACTGAGCACCCAGCACCCTGAGTACTGAGCACCGAGCACCCCGAGCACTGAGCACCCAGCACCCTGAGTACCGAACACCCAGCACCAAAAGTACTGAGCACCGAGCATCCTGAGCACTGAGCACCGAGCACCCCGAGCACTGAGCACCCAGCACCCTGAGTACTGAGCACCCAGCAAAAAGAGTACTGAGCAGCGAGCACCCTGAGCACTGAGCACCCAGCACCCTGAGTAATGAGCACCCAGCACCCCGAGTACTGAGCACCCAGCACCGTGAGTACTGAGCACCCAGCACCCTGAGTACTGAGCACCCAGCACCCTAAGCACTGAGCACAAAGCACGCTGAGTACTGAGCACCCTGAGTACTGAGCACCGAGGACCCTGAGCACTGAGCACCCAGCACCCCGAGAATGAGCACCCAGCACCCTGAGTACTGAGAACCAAGCACTCTGAGTACTGAGCACCCAGCACGCTGAGCACTGAGCACCCAACACCCCGAGTACTGAGCACCCAGCATCCCGAGCACTGAGCACCCAGCACCACGAGAATGAGCACCCAGCACCCTGAGTACTGAGCACCCAGCACCCTGAGCACTGAGCACCCAGCACCCTGAGTACTGAGCACCCAGCACCCCGAGCACAGAGCACACTGAGCACTGAGCACCCAGCACCCTGAGTACTGAGCACCCAGGGCCCCGAGCACTGAGCACCCAGCACCCCGAGCACTGAGCACCCAGCACCCGTAACACTGAGGACCCAGTACCCCGAGCAATGAGCACCCAGCACCCTGAGTACTGAGCACCCAGCACCCTGAGTACTGAGCACTGAGCACCCCGAGTACTGAGCACCCACCACCCCGAGCACTGAGCACCGAGCACACCGAGCACTGAGCACCGAGCACCCCGAGCACTGAGCACCCAGCACCCTGAGCACTGAGCACCCAGCACCCCGAGCACTGAGCACCCAGCAACCCGAGCACTGAGCACCCAGCAACCCGAGCACTGAGCACCCAGCACCCCGAGCACTGAGCACCCAGCACCATGAGTACTGAGCACCCAGCACCCTGAGTACTCAGCACCCAGCACCCTGAGCACTGAGCAACCAGCACCCTGAGTACTGAGAACCCAGCACCCTGAGTACTGAGCACTGAGCACCCTGAGTACTAAGCACCGAACACCCTGAGTACTGAGCACCCAGCACCCCGAGCACTGAGCACCCAGCACCCTGAGCACTGAGCACCCTGAGGACTGAGCACCCAGCACCCTGAGTACTGAGCACCCAGCACCCTGAGTACTGAGCACCCAGTGTACTGAGCACCGAGCACCCAGCACCCTGAGTACTGAGCACCCAGCACCCTGAGCACTGAGCACCCAGCACCCTGAGTACTGAGCACCGAGCACCCTGAGTACTGAGCACCCAGCACCCCGAGCACTGAGCACCGAGCACCCCGAGCACTGAGCACCCAGCACACCGATCACCGAGCACCATGAGTACTAAGAACCGAGCACCCTGAGCACTGAGCACCCAGCACCCTGAGCACTGAGCACCCAGCACCCTGAGTACTGAGCCCCTAGCACCCCGTGCACTGAGCACCCAGCACCCTGAGTACTGAGCACCCAGCACCCTGAGCACTGAGCACCGAGCACCCTGAGCACTGAGCACCCAGCACCCGGAGTACTTAGCACCCAACACCCTGAGTACTAAGCACCGAGCACCCTGAGTACTGAGCACCCAGCACCCTGAGCACTGAACACACAGCACCCTGAGTACTGAGCGCCTCGAGCACTGAGCACCCAGCACCCTGAGTACTGCGCACCGAGCACCCCGAGCACTGAGCACCCAGCACCCGAGTACTGAGCACCCAGCACCCTGAGTACTGAGCACTGAGCACCCAGCACCCCGAGCACTGAGCACCCAGCACCCTGAGTACTGAGCACTGAGCACCCAGCACCCCGAGAACTGAGCACCCAGCACCCTGAGCACTGTGCACCCAGCACCCGAGTACGGAGCACCCAGCACCCTGAGTACTGAGCACCCAGCACCCTGAGTACTGAGCACCCAGCACCCCAAGTACGGAGCACCCAGCACCCTGAGTACTGGGCACCCAGCACCCTGAGCACTGAGCACCCAGCAACCCGAGCACTGAGCACCCAGCACCCTGAGTACTGAGCACCCAGCACCCTGAGCACTGAGCACCCAGCACCCTGAGCACTGAGCACCCAGCACACTGAGCACTGAGCACCCAGCACCCTGAGTAGTGAGCACCCAACGTACTGAGCACCGAGCACCCCGAGCACTGAGCACCCAGCACCCTGAGTACTGAGCACCGATCACCCCGAGCACTGAGCACCCAGCACCCTGAGTACTGAGCTCCGAGCACCCCGAGCACTGAGCACCCAGCACCCGGATTACTGAGCACCCAGCACCCTGAGTACTAAGCACCTAGCACCCTGAGTACTGAGCACCCAGTACCCTGAGCACTGAACACACAGCACCCTGAGTACTGAGCACCCCTAGCACTGAGCACCCAGCACCCTGAGCACTGAGCACTGAGCACCCTGAGCACTGAGTACTGAGCATTGAGCACCCTGAGCACTGAGCACCCAGCACCCCGAGTACTGAGCACCCAGCACCCCGAGCACTGAGCACCCAGCGCCCCGAGCACTGAGCACCCAGCACCCCAAGAACTGAGCACTGAGCACCCTGAACACTGAGCACACATCACCCCGAGTACTGAGCAACCAGCACCCCGAGTACTGGGCAACCAGCACCCCGAGTACTGAGCACTCAGCACCCCGAACACTGAGCACCCAGCACCCTGAGTACTGAGCACTGAGCACCCAGCACACCGAGCACTGAGCACCCCGCACCCTGAGCACTTAAAACCCAGCACCCGAGTACTGAGCACCCAGCACCCTGAGTACTGAGCACCCAGCACCCCGAGTACAGGGCAACCAGCACCCCGAGTACTGAGCACCCAGCACCCTGAGCACTGAGCACCCAGCACCCTGAGCACTGTGCACCCAGCACCCTGAGCACTTAAAACCCAGCACCCGAGTACTGAGCACCCAGCACCCTGAGTACGGAGCACCCAGCACCCTGAGTACTGAGCAAACAGCACCCCGAGTACTGAGCACCCAGCACCCTGAGTACTGAGCACCGAGCACCCCTAGCACTGAGCACCCAGCACCCTGAGTACTGAGCTCCGAGCACCCCGAGCACTGAGCACCCAGCGCCCCGTGCACCGAGCACCCTGAGCACTGAGCACCCAGCACCCTGAGTACTGAGCACCCAGCACCCTGTTAAATGAGCACCCTGAGTACTGAGCACCCAGCACCCGGAGTACTGAGCACCCAGCACACTGAGTACTAAGCACCAAGCACCCTGAGTACTGAGCACCCAGCACCCTGAGCACTGAGCACACAGCACTGTGAGTACTGAGCGCCTCGAGCACTGAGCACCCAGCACCCTGAGTACTGGGCACCGAGCACCCCGAGCACTGAGCACACAGCACCGCGAGCACTGAGCACCCAGCACCCCGAGCACTGAGCACCCAGCACCCTGAGTTCTGAGCACCCAGCACCCGAGTACTGAGCACCCAGCACCCTGAGTACTGAGCACCCAGCACCCTGAGTACTGAGCACCCAGCACCCCAAGTACGGAGCACCCAGCACCCTGAGTACTGGGCACCCAGCACCCTGAGCACTGAGCACCCAGCAACCCGAGCACTGAGCACCCAGCACCCTGAGTACTGAGCACCCAGCACCCCGAGCACTGAGCACACAGCACCGCGAGCACTGAGCACCCAGCACCCCGAGCACTGAGCACCCAGCACCCTGAGTTCTGAGCACCCAGCACCCGAGTACTGAGCACCCAGCACCCTGAGTACTGAGCACCCAGCACCCTGAGTACTGAGCACCCAGCACCCCAAGTACGGAGCACCCAGCACCCTGAGTACTGGGCACCCAGCACCCTGAGCACTGAGCACCCAGCAACCCGAGCACTGAGCACCCAGCACCCTGAGTACTGAGCACCGATCACCCCGAGCACTGAGCACCCAGCACCCTGAGTACTGAGCTCCGAGCACCCCGAGCACTGAGCACCCAGCACCCGGATTACTGAGCACCCAGCACCCTGAGTACTAAGCACCTAGCACCCTGAGTACTGAGCACCCAGTACCCTGAGCACTGAACACACAGCACCCTGAGTACTGAGCACCCCTAGCACTGAGCACCCAGCACCCTGAGCACTGAGCACCCAGCACCCTGAGTACTGAGCACCCAGCACCCTGAGTACTGAACACCCAGCACCCTGAGCACTGAGCACTGAGCACCCTGAGCACTGAGTACTGAGCATTGAGCACCCTGAGCACTGAGCACCCAGCACCCCGAGTACTGAGCACCCAGCACCCCGAGCACTGAGCACCCAGCGCCCCGAGCACTGAGCACCCAGCACCCCAAGAACTGAGCACTGAGCACCCTGAGCACTGAGCACACATCACCCCGAGTACTGAGCAACCAGCACCCCGAGTACTGGGCAACCAGCACCCCGAGTACTGAGCACCCAGCACCCCGAACACTGAGCACCCAGCACCCTGAGTACTGAGCACTGAGCACCCAGCACACCGAGCACTGAGCACCCCGCACCCTGAGCACTTAAAACCCAGCACCCGAGTACTGAGCACCCAGCACCCTGAGTACTGAGCACCCAGCACCCCGAGTACAGGGCAACCAGCACCCCGAGTACTGAGCACCCAGCACCCTGAGCACTGAGCACCCAGCACCCTGAGCACTGTGCACCCAGCACCCTGAGCACTTAAAACCCAGCACCCGAGTACTGAGCACCCAGCACCCTGAGTACGGAGCACCCAGCACCCTGAGTACTGAGCAAACAGCACCCCGAGTACTGAGCACCCAGCACCCTGAGTACTGAGCACCGAGCACCCCGAGCACTGAGCACCCAGCACCCTGAGTACTGAGCACCGAGCACTCCGACCACTGAGCACCCAGCACCCTGAGTACTGAGCTCCGAGCACCCCGAGCACTGAGCACCCAGCGCCCCGTGCACCGAGCACCCTGAGCACTGAGCACCCAGCACCCTGAGTACTGAGCACCCAGCACCCTGTTAAATGAGCACCCTGAGTACTGAGCACCCAGCACCCGGAGTACTGAGCACCCAGCACACTGAGTACTAAGCACCAAGCACCCTGAGTACTGAGCACCCAGCACCCTGAGCACTGAGCACACAGCACCGTGAGTACTGAGCGCCTCGAGCACTGAGCACCCAGCACCCTGAGTACTGGGCACCGAGCACCCCGAGCACTGAGCACACAGCACCGCGAGCACTGAGCACCCAGCACCCCGAGCACTGAGCACCCAGCACCCTGAGTACTGAGCACCCAGCACCCGAGTACTGAGCACCCAGCACCCTGAGTACTGAGCACCCAGCACCCTGAGTACTGAGCACCCAGCACCCCAAGTACGGAGCACCCAGCACCCTGAGTACTGGGCACCCAGCACCCTGAGCACTGAGCACCCAGCAACCCGAGCACTGAGCACCCAGCACCCTGAGTACTGAGCACCCAGCACCCTGAGCACTGAGCACCCAGCACCCTGAGCACTGAGCACCCAGCACACTGAGCACTGAGCACCCAGCACCCTGAGTAGTGAGCACCCAACGTACTGAGCACCGAGCACCCCGAGCACTGAGCACCCAGCACCCTGAGTACTGAGCACCGATCACCCCGAGCACTGAGCACCCAGCACCCTGAGTACTGAGCTCCGAGCACCCCGAGCACTGAGCACCCAGCACCCGGATTACTGAGCACCCAGCACCCTGAGTACTAAGCACCGAGCACCCTGAGTACTGAGCACCCAGTACCCTGAGCACTGAACAAACAGCACCCTGAGTACTGAGCACCCCTAGCACTGAGCACCCAGCACCCTGAGCACTGAGCACCCAGCACCCTGAGTACTGAGCACCCAGCACCCTGAGTACTGAACACCCAGCACCCTGAGCACTGAGCACTGAGCACCCTGAGCACTGAGTACTGAGCATTGAGCACCCTGAGCACTGAGCACCCAGCACCCCGAGTACTGAGCACCCAGCACCCCGAGCACTGAGCACCCAGCGCCCCGAGCACTGAGCACCCAGCACCCCAAGCACTGAGCACTGAGCACCCTGAGCACTGAGCACACAGCACCCCGAGTACTGAGCAACCAGCACCCCGAGTACTGGGCAACCAGCACCCCGAGTACTGAGCACACAGCACCCCGAACACTGAGCACCCAGCACCCTGAGTACTGAGCACTGAGCACCCAGCACCCCGAGCACTGAGCACCCAGCACCCTGAGCACTTAAAACCCAGCACCCGAGTACTGAGCACCCAGCACCCTGAGTACTGAGCACCCAGCACCCTGAGTACTGAGCAACCAGCACCCCGAGTACTGGGCAACCAGCACCCCGAGTACTGAGCACCCAGCACCCTGAGCACTGAGCACCCAGCGCCCTGAGCACTGAGCACCCAGCACCCTGAGCACTTAAAACCCAGCACCCGAGTACTGAGCACCCAGCACCCTGAGTACGGAGCACCCAGCACCCTGAGTACTGAGCAAACAGCACCCCGAGTACTGAGCACCCAGCACCCTGAGTACTGAGCACTGAGCACCCCGAGCACTGAGCACCCAGCACCCTGAGTACTGAGCACCGAGCACTCCGACCACTGAGCACCCAGCACCCTGAGTACTGAGCTCCGAGCACCCCGAGCAATGAGCACCCAGCGCCCCGTACACCGAGCACCCTGAGCACTGAGCACCCAGCACCCTGAGTACTGAGCACCCAGCACCCTGTTAAATGAGCACCCTGAGTACTGAGCACCCAGCACCCGGAGTACTGAGCACCCAGCACACTGAGTACTAAGCACCAAGCACCCTGAGTACTGAGCACCCAGCACCCTGAGCACTGAGAACACAGCACCGTGAGTACTGAGCGCCTCGAGCACTGAGCACCCAGCACCCTGAGTACTGGGCACCGAGCACCCCGAGCACTGAGCACACAGCACCGCGAGCACTGAGCACCCAGCTCCCCGAGCACTGAGCACCCAGCACCCTGAGTACTGAGCACCCAGCACCCTGAGTACTGAGCACCCAGCACCCTGAGTACTGAACACCCAGCACCCTGAGCACTGAGCACTGAGCACCCTGAGCACTGAGTACTGAGCACCGAGCACCCCGAGCACTGAGCACCCAGCACCCGGAGTACTGAGCAACCAGCACCCTGAGTACTAAGCACCGAGCACCCTGAGTACTGAGCACCCAGCACCCTGAGCACTGAACATACAGCACCGTGAGTACTGAGCACCTCGAGCACTGAGCACCCAGCACCCTGAGTACTGAGCACCGAGCACCCCGAGCACTGAGCACCCAGCACACCGAGCACTGAGCACCCTGCACCCCGAGCACTGAGCACCCAGCACCCTGAGCACTGAGCACCCAGCACCCTGAGTACTGAGCACCCAGCACCCTGAGCACTGAGTACCCAGCACCCTGAGCCCTGAGCACCCAGCACCCTGAGCACTGAGCACCCAGCACCCTGAGCACTGAGCACCCAGCACCCTGAGTACTGAGCACTGAGCACCCAGCACCCCGAGCATTGAGCACCCAGCACCCTGAGTACTGAGCACTGAGCACCCAGCACCCCGAGCACTGAGCACCCAGCACCCTGAGCACTTAAAACCCAGCACCCGAGTACTGAGCACCCAGCACCCTGAGTACTGAGCACCCAGCACCCTAAGTACTGAGCAACCAGCACCCCGAGTACTGAGCACCCAGACCCTGAGTACTGAGCACCCAGCACCCTGAGCACTTAAAACCCAGCACCCGAGTACTGAGCACCCAGCACCCTGAGTACTGAGCACCCAGCACCCTGAGTACTGAGCAACCAGCACCCCGAGTACTGAGCAACCAGCACCCCGAGTACTGAGCACCCAGCACCCTGAGCACTGAGCACCCAGCACCCTGAGCACTGAGCACCCAGCACCCTGAGCACTTAAAACCCAGCACCCGAGTACTGAGCACCCAGCACCCTGAGTACTGAGCACCCAGCACTCTGAGTACTGAGCAACCAGCACCCCGAGTACTGAGCACCCAGCACCCTGAGTACTGAGCACCGAGCATCCCGAGCACTGAGCACCCAGCACCCTGAGTACTGAGCACCGAGCACCCCGAGCACTGAGCACCCAGCACCGCGAGCACTGAGCACCCAGCTCCCCGAGCACTGAGCACCCAGCACCCTGAGTACTGAGCACCCAGCACCCTGAGTACTGAACACCCAGCACCCTGAGCACTGAGCACTGAGCACCCTGAGCACTGAGTACTGAGCATTGAGCACCCTGAGCACTGAGCACCCAGCACCCCGAGTACTGAGCACCCAGCACCCCGAGCACTGAGCACCCAGCGCCCCGAGCACTGAGCACCCAGCACCCCGAGTACTGAGCACCCAGCACCCTGAGTACTGAGCACCGATCACCCCGAGCACTGAGCACCCAGCACCCTGAGTACTGAACACCCAGCACCCTGAGCACTGAGCACTGAGCACCCTGAGCACTGAGTACTGAGCACCGAGCACCCCGAGCACTGAGCACCCAGCACCCGGAGTACTGAGCAACCAGCACCCTGAGTACTAAGCACCGAGCACCCTGAGTACTGAGCACCCAGCACCCTGAGCACTGAACATACAGCACCGTGAGTACTGAGCACCTCGAGCACTGAGCACCCAGCACCCTGAGTACTGAGCACCGAGCACCCCGAGCACTGAGCACCCAGCACACCGAGCACTGAGCACCCTGAACCCCGAGCACTGAGCACCCAGCACCCTGAGCACTGAGCACCCAGCACCCTGAGTACTGAGCACCCAGCACCCTGAGCACTGAGTACCCAGCACCCTGAGCCCTGAGCACCCAGCACCCTGAGCACTGAGCACCCAGCACCCTGAGCACTGAGCACCCAGCACCCTGAGTACTGAGCACTGAGCACCCAGCACCCCGAGCATTGAGCACCCAGCACCCTGAGTACTGACCACTGAGCACCCAGCACCCCGAGCACTGAGCACCCAGCACCCTGAGCACTTAAAACCCAGCACCCGAGTACTGAGCACCCAGCACCCTGAGTACTGAGCACCCAGCACCCTGAGTACTGAGCAACCAGCACCCCGAGTACTGAGCACCCAGACCCTGAGTACTGAGCACCCAGCACCCTGAGCACTTAAAACCCAGCACCCGAGTACTGAGCACCCAGCACCCTGAGTACTGAGCACCCAGCACCCTGAGTACTGAGCAACCAGCACCCCGAGTACTGAGCAACCAGCACCCCGAGTACTGAGCACCCAGCACCCTGAGCACTGAGCACCCAGCACCCTGAGCACTGAGCACCCAGCACCCTGAGCACTTAAAACCCAGCACCCGAGTACTGAGCACCCAGCACCCTGAGTACTGAGCACCCAGCACTCTGAGTACTGAGCAACCAGCACCCCGAGTACTGAGCACCCAGCACCCTGAGTACTGAGCACCGAGCATCCCGAGCACTGAGCACCCAGCACCCTGAGTACTGAGCACCGAGCACCCCGAGCACTGAGCACCCAGCACCGCGAGCACTGAGCACCCAGCACCCCGAGCACTGAGCACCCAGCACCCTGAGTACTGAGCACCCAGCACCCTGAGTACTGAACACCCAGCACCCTGAGCACTGAGCACTGAGCACCCTGAGCACTGAGTACTGAGCATTGAGCACCCTGAGCACTGAGCACCCAGCACCCCGAGTACTGAGCACCCAGCACCCCGAGCACTGAGCACCCAGCGCCCCGAGCACTGAGCACCCAGCACCCCGAGTACTGAGCACCCAGCACCCTGAGTACTGAGCACTGAGCACCCAGCACCCCGAGCATTGAGCACCCAGCACCCTGAGTACTGAGCACTGAGCACCCAGCACCCCGAGCACTCAGCACCCAGCACCCTGAGCACTTAAAACCCAGCACTCGAGTACTGAGCACCCAGCACCCTGAGTACTGAGCACCCAGCACCCTGAGTACTGAGCAACCAGCACCCCGAGTACTGAGCACCCAGACCCTGAGTACTGAGCACCCAGCACCCTGAGCACTTAAAACCCAGCACCCGAGTACTGAGCACCCAGCACCCTGAGTACTGAGCACCCAGCACCCTGAGTACTGAGCAACCAGCACCCCGAGTACTGAGCAACCAGCACCCTGAGTACTGAGCACCCAGCACCCTGAGCACTGAGCACCCAGCACCCTGAGCACTGAGCACCCGGCACCCTGAGCACTTAAAACCCAGCACCCGAGTACTGAGCACCCAGCACCCTGAGTACTGAGCACCCAGCACTCTGAGTACTGAGCAACCAGCACCCCGAGTACTGAGCACCCAGCACCCTGAGTACTGAGCACCGAGCACCCCGAGCACTGAGCACCCAGCACCCTGAGTACTGAGCACCCAGCACCCTGAGTACTGAGCACCGAGCACCCCGACCACTGAGCACCCAGCACCCTGAGTACTGAGCACCCAGCACCCTGAGTACTGAGCACCCAGCACCCTGTGAAATGAGCACCCTGAGTACTGAGCACCCAGCACCCGGAGTACTGAGCACCCAGCACACTGAGTACTAAGCACCAAGCACCCTGAGTACTGAGCACCCAGCACCCTGAGCACTGAGCACACAGCACCCTGAGTACTGAGCGCCTCGAGCACTGAGCACCCAGCACCCTGAGTACTGGGCACCGAGCACCCCGAGCACTGAGCACCCAGCACCGCGAGCACTGAGCACCCAGTTCCCCGAGCACTGAGCACCCAGCACCCTGAGTACTGAGCACCCAGCACCCTGAGTACTGAGCACCCAGCACCCTGAGCACTGAGTACCCAGCACCCTGAGCACTGAGCACCCAGCACCCTGAGCACTGAGCACACAGCACCCTGAGCACTGAGCACGCCGCACGCTGAGTACTGAGCACTGAGCACCCAGCACCCCGAGCACTGAGCACCCAGCACCCTGAGTACTGAGCACTGAGCACCCAGCACCCCGAGAACTGAGCACCCAGCACCCTGAGCACTGAGCACCCAGCACCCGAGTACTGAGCCCCCAGCACCCTGACTACTGAGCCCCCAGCACCCTGACTACTGAGCACCCAGCACCCTGGGTACTGAGCACCCAGCACCCCGAGTACTGAGCACCCAGCACACCGAGCACTGAGCACCCAGCACCCTGAGCACTGAGCACTGAGCACCCTGAGCACTGAGCACCCAGCACCCCGAGTACTGAGCACTAAGCACCCTGAGTACTGAGCACCCAGCACCCCGAGCACTGAGCACAAAGCACCCTGAGCACTGAGCACCCAGCACCCTGAGTACTGAGCACCCAGCACCCTTTGCACTGAGTACCCAGCACCCTGAGCACTGAGCACCCAGCACCCTGAGCACTGAGCACCCAGCACCCTGAGCACTGAGCACCCAGCACCCTGAGTACTGAGCACTGAGCACCCAGCACCCCGAGCACTGAGCACCCAGCACCCTGAGTACTGAGCACTGAGCACCCAGCACCCCGAGCACTGAGCACCCAGCACCCTGAGCACTGAGCACCCAGCACCTGAGTACTGAGCTCCCAGCACCCTGACTACTGAGCACCCAGCACCCCGAGTACTGAGCACCCAGCACCCTGAGTACTTAGCACCCAGCACCCTGAGCACTGAGCACCCAGCACCCAGAGCACTGAGCACTCAGCACCCTGAGTACTGAGCACCCAGCACCCTGAGCACTGAGCACCCAGCACCCTGAGCACTGAGCACCCAGCACCCTGAGCACTGTGCACCCAGCACCCTGAGTAGTGAGCACCCAACGTACTGAGCACCGAGCACCCCGACCACTGAGCACCCAGCACCCTGAGTACTGAGCTCCGAGCACCCCGAGCACTGAGCACCCAGCGCCCCGAGCACCGAGCACCCTGAGCACTGAGCACCCAGCACCCTGAGTACTGAGCACCCAGCACCCTGTGAAATGAGCACCCTGAGTACTGAGCACCCAGCACCTTGTGCACTGAGCACCGAGCACCCCGAGCACTGAGCACCCAGCACCCGGAGTACTGAGCACCCAGCACACTGAGTACTAAGCACCAAGCACCCTGAGTACTGAGCACCCAGCACCCTGAGCACTGAACACACAGCACCCTGAGTACTGAGCGCCTCGAGCACTGAGCACCCAGCACCCTGAGTACTGCGCACCGAGCACCCCGAGCACTGAGCACCCAGCACCCGAGTACTGAGCACCCAGCACCCTGAGTACTGAGCACTGAGCACCCAGCACCCCGAGCACTGAGCACCCAGCACCCTGAGTACTGAGCACTGAGCACCCAGCACCCCGAGAACTGAGCACCCAGCACCCTGAGCACTGAGCACCCAGCACCCTGAGTACTGAGCACCCAGCACCCCAAGTACGGAGCACCCAGCACCCTGAGTACTGGGCACCCAGCACCCTGAGCACTCAGCACCCAGCACCCTGAGCACTGAGCACCCAGCACCCTGAGCACTGAGCACCCATCACACTGAGCACTGAGCACCCAGCACCCTGAGTAGTGAGCACCCAACGTACTGAGCACCGAGCACCCCGAGCACTGAGCACCCAGCACCCTGAGTACTGAGCACCGATCACCCCGAGCACTGAGCACCCAGCACCCTGAGTACTGAGCTCCGAGCACCCCGAGCACTGAGCACCCAGCACCCGGATTACTGAGCACCCAGCCCCCTGAGTACTAAGCACCGAGCACCCTGAGTACTGAGCACCCAGTACCCTGAGCACTGAACACACAGCACCCTGAGTACTGAGCACCCCTAGCACTGAGCACCCAGCACCCTGAGCACTGAGCACCCAGCACACTGAGTACTGAGCACCCAGCACCCTGAGTACTGAACACCCAGCACCCCGAGTACTGAGCACTAAGCACCCTGAGTACTGAGCACCCAGCACCCCGAGCACTGAGCACAAAGCACCCTGAGCACTGAGCACCCAGCCCCCTAAGTACTGAGCACCCAGCACCCTTTGCACTGAGTTCCCAGCAGCCTGAGCACTGAGCACCCAGCACCCTGAGCACTGAGCACCCAGCACCCTGAGCACTGAGCACCCAGCACCCTGAGTACTGAGCACTGAGCACCCAGCACCCCGAGCACTGAGCACCCAGCACCCTGAGTACTGAGCACTGAGCACCATGCACCCCGAGCACTGAGCACCCAGCACCCTGAGCACTGAGCACCCAGCACCTGAGTACTGAGCACCCAGCACCCTGACTACTGACCACCCAGCACCCCGAGTACTGAGCACCCAGCACCCTGAGTACTGAGCACCCAGCACCCTGAGCACTGAGCACCCAGCACCCCGAGCACTGAGCACTCAGCACCAGGAGTACTGAGCACCCAGCACCCTGAGCACTGAGCACCCAGCACCCTGAGCACTGAGCACCCAGCACCCTGAGCACTGTGCACCCAGCACCCTGAGTAGTGAGCACCCAACGTACTGAGCACCGAGCACCCCGAGCACTGAGCACCCAGCACCCTGAGTACTGAGCACCGAGCACCCCGACAACTGAGCACCCAGCACCCTGAGTACTGAGCTCCGAGCACCCCGAGCACTGAGCACCCAGCGCCCCGAGCACCGAGCACCCTGAGCACTGAGCACCCAGCACCCTGAGTACTGAGCACCCAGCACCCTGTGAAATGAGCACCCTGAGTACTGAGCACCCAGCACCTTGTGCACTGAGCACCGAGCACCCCGAGCACTGAGCACCCAGCACCCGGAGTACTGAGCACCCAGCACACTGAGTACTAAGCACCAAGCACCCTGAGTACTGAGCACCCAGCACCCTGAGCACTGAACACACAGCACCCTGAGTACTGAGCGCCTCGAGCACTGAGCACCCAGCACCCTGAGTACTGCGCACCGAGCACCCCGAGCACTGAGCACCCAGGACCCGAGTACTGAGCACCCAGCACCCTGAGTACTGAGCACTGAGCACCCAGCACCCCGAGCACTGAGCACCCAGCACCCTGAGTACTGAGCACTGAGCACCCAGCACCCCGAGAACTGAGCACCCAGCACCCTGAGCACTGAGCACCCAGCACCCGAGTACTGAGCACCCAGCACCCTGAGTACTGAGCACCCAGCACCCTGAGTACTGAGCACCCAGCACCCCAAGTACGGAGCACCCAGCACCCTGAGTACTGGGCACCCAGCACCCTGAGCACTGAGCACCCAGCAACCCGAGCACTGAGCACCCAGCACCCTAAGTACTGAGCACCCAGCACCCTGAGCACTGAGCACCCAGCACCTTGAGCACTGAGCACCCAGCACCCTGAGTAGTGAGCACCCAACGTACTGAGCACCGAGCACCCCGAGCACTGAGCACCCAGCACCCTGAGTACTGAGCACCGATCACCCCGAGCACTGAGCACCCAGCACCCTGAGTACTGAGCTCCGAGCACCCCGAGCACTGAGCACCCAGCACCCGGATTACTGAGCACCCAGCACCCTGAGTACTAAGCACCGAGCACCCTGAGTACTGAGCACCCAGTACCCTGAGCACTGAACACACAGCACCCTGAGTACTGAGCACCCCTAGCACTGAGCACCCAGCACCCTGAGCACTGAGCACCCAGCACCCTGAGTACTGAGCACCCAGCACCCTGAGTACTGAACACCCAGCACCCTGAGCACTGAGCACTGAGCACCCTGAGCACTGAGTACTGAGCATTGAGCACCCTGAGCACTGAGCACCCAGCACCCCGAGTACTGAGCACCCAGCACCCCGAGCACTGAGCACCCAGCGCCCCGAGCACTGAGCACCCAGCACACCAAGCACTGAGCACTGAGCACCCTGAGCACTGAGCACACAGCACCCCGAGTACTGAGCACTGAGCACCCTGAGCCCTGAGCACCCAGCACCCGAGTACTGAGCACTAAGCACCCTGAGTACTGAGCACCCAGCACCCTGAGCACTGAGTACCCAGCACCCTGAGCACTGAGCACCCAGCACCCTGAGCACTGAGCACCCAGCACCCTGAGTACTGAGCGCCTCGAGCACTGAGCACCCAGCACCCTGAGTACTCAGCACCGAGCACCCCGAGCACTGAGCACCCAGCGCCCCGAGCACAGAGAACCCTGAGCACTGAGCACCCAGCACCCTGAGCAATGAGCACCCTGAGTACTGAGCACCCAGCACCTTGAGCACTGAACACCGAGCACCCCGAGCACTGAGCACCCAGCACCCGGAGTACTTAGCACCCAACACCCTGAGTACTAAGCACCGAGCACCCTGAGTACTGAGCACCCAGCACCCTGAGCACTGAACACACAGCACCCTGACGACTGAGAACCTCGAGCACTGAGCACCCAGCACCCTGAGTACTGGGCACCGAGCACCCCGAGCACTGAGCACCCAGCACCCTGAGCACTGAGCACCCAGCACCCTGAGCACTGAGCACCCAGCACCCTGAGTACTGAGCACCCAGCACCCTGAGCACTGAGCACAGAGCTCTCTGAGCACTGAACACCCAGCACACTGAGCACTGAGCAACCAGCACCCTGAGTAGTGAGCACCCAACGTACTGAGCACCGAGCACCCCGAGCAATGAGCACCAAGCACCCTGAGTACTCAGCACCGATCACCCCGAGCACTGAGCACCCAGCACCCTAAGTACTGAGCTCCGAGCACCCCGAGCACTGAGCACCCAGCACCCGGAGTACTGAGCACCCAGCACCCTGAGTACTAAGCACCGAGCACCCTGAGTACTGAGCACCCAGTACCCTGAGCACTGAACACACAGCACCCTGAGTACTGAGCACCCCGAGCACTGAGCACCCAGCACCCCGAGTACTGAGCACCCAGCACACCGAGCACTGAGCACCCAGCGCCCCGAGCACTGAGCACCCAGCACCCCGAGCACTGAGCACTGAGCACACTGAGCACTGAGCACACAGCACCCCGAGTACTGAGCACTGAGCACCCTGAGCACTGAGCACCCAGCACCCCGAGTACTGAGCACTGAGAACCCTGAGTACTGAGAACCCAGCACCCTGAGCACTGAGTACCCAGCAAACTGAGCACTGAGCACCCAGCTCCCTGAGCACTGAGCACCCAGCACCCTGAGCACTGAGCACCCAGCACCCTGAGTACTGAGCACTGAGCACCCAGCACCACGAGCACTGAGCACCCAGCACCCTGAGTACTGAGCACTGAGCACCCAGCACACCGAGCACTGAGCACCCAGCACCCTGAGCACTGAGCACCCAGCACCCGAGTACTGAGCACCCAGCACCCTGAGTACTGAGCACCCAGCACCCTGAGTACTGAGCACCCAGCACCCTGAGCACTGAGCACCCAGTACCCCGAGCACTGAGCACCCAGCACCCTGAGTACTGAGCAACCAGCACCCTGAGCACTGAGCACCCAGCACGCTGAGCACTGAGCACCCAGCACCCTGAGTACTGAGCACCGAGCACCCCGAGCACTGAGCACCCAGCACCCTGAGTACTGAGCACCGAGCACCCCGAGCACTGAGCACCCAGCACCCTGAGTACTGAGCTCCGAGCACCCCGAGCACTGAGCACCCAGTGCCCCGAGCACCCTGAGCACTGAGCACCCAGCACCCTGAGCAATGAGCACCCTGAGTACTGAGCACCCAGCACCTTGAGCACTGAGCACCGAGAACACCGAGCACTGAGCACCCAGCACCCGGAGTACTGAGCAGCCAGCACCCTGAGTACTAAGCACCGAGCACCCTGAGTACTGAGCACCCAGCACCCTGAGCACTGAACACACAGCACCCTGAGTACTGAGCACCTCGAGCACTGAGCACCCAGCACACTGAGTACTGAGCACCGAGCACCCCGAGCACTGAGCACCCAGCACCGCGAGCACTGAGCACATAGCACCCCGAGCACTGAGCACCCAGAACCCCGAGCACTGAGCACCCAGCACCCTGAGTACTGAGCACCCAGCACCCTGAGTACTGAACACCCAGCACCCTGAGCACTGAGCACTGAGCACCCTGAGCACTGAGTACTGAGCACTGAGCACCCAGCACCCTGAGCACAGAGCACCCAGCACCCTGAGTACTTAGCACCCAGCACCCTGAGTACTGAACACCCAGCACCCTGAGCACTGAGCACTGAGCACCCTGAGCACTGAGTACTGAGCACTGAGCACCCTGAGCACTGAGCTCCCAGCACCCCGAGTACTGAGCACCCAGCACCCCGAGCACTGAGCACTGATCACCCTGAGCACTGAGCACCCAGCAACCTGAGCACTGAGCACCCAGCACCCTGAGTAGTGAGCACCCAACGTACGGAGCACCGAGCACCCCGAGCACTGAGCACCCAGCACCCTGAGTACTGAGCACCGGGCACCCCGAGCACTGAGCACCCAGCACCCTGAGTACTGAGCTCCGAGCACCCCGAGCACTGAGCACCCAGCGCCCCGAGCACCGAGCACCCTGAGCACTGAGCACCCAGCACCCTGAATACTGAGCACCCAGCACCCTGAGCAATGAGCACCCTGAGTACTGAGCACCCAGCACCTTGAGCACTGAGCACCGAGCACCCCGAGCACTGAGCATCCAGCACCCGGAGTACTGAGCACCCAGCACGCTGAGTACTAAGCACCGAGCACCCTGAGTACTGAGCACCCAGCACCCTGAGCACTGAACACACAGCACCCTGAGTACTGAGCACCTCGAGCACTGAGCACCCAGCACCCTGAGTACTGAGCACCGAGCACCCCGAGCACTGAGCACCCAGCACCCTGAGCACTGAGCACCCAGCACCCTGAGTACTGAGCACTGAGCACCCAACACCCCAAGCACTGAGCACCCAGCACCCTGAGTACTGAGCACTGAGCACCCAGCACCCCGAGCACTGAGCACCCAGCACCCTGAGCACTGAGCACCCAGCACCCTGAGCACTGAGCACCCAGCACCCCGAGCACTGAGCACCCAGCACCCTGAGTACTGAGCACCCAGCACCCTGAGCACTGAGCACCCAGCACTCTGAGCACTGAACACCCAGCACACTGAGCACTGAGCAACCAGCACCCTGAGTAGTGAGCACCCAACGTACTGAGCACCGAGCACCCCGAGCACTGAGCACCAAGCACCCTGAGTACTCAGCACCGATCACCCCGAGCACTGAGCACCCAGCACCCTAAGTACTGACCTCCGAGCACCCCGAACACTGAGCACCCAGCAACCGGAGTACTGAGCACCCAGCACCCTGAGTACTAAGCACCGAGCACCCTGAGTACTGAGCACCCAGTACCCTGAGCACTGAACATACAGCACCCTGAGTACCGAGCACCCCGAGCACTGAGCACCCAGCACCCCGAGTACTGAGCACCCAGCACACCGAGCACTGAGCACCCAGCGCCCCGAGCACTGAGCACCCAGCACCCCGAGCACTGAGCACTGAGCACACTGAGCACTGAGCACACAGCACCCCGAGTACTGAGCACTGAGCACCCTGAGCACTGAGCACCCAGCACCCCGAGTACTGAGCACTGAGCACCCTGAGTACTGAGAACCCAGCACCCTGAGCACTGAGTACCTAGCAAACTGAGCACTGAGCACCCAGCTCCCTGAGCACTGAGCACCCAGCACCCTGAGCACTGAGCACCCAGCACCCTGAGTACTGAGCACTGAGCACCCAGCACCACGAGCACTGAGCACCCAGCACCCTGAGTACTGAGCACTGAGCACCCAGCACACCGAGCACT
Organism: Microtus oregoni; assembly: GCF_018167655.1. Taxonomy (NCBI): domain Eukaryota; kingdom Metazoa; phylum Chordata; class Mammalia; order Rodentia; family Cricetidae; genus Microtus; species Microtus oregoni. The sequence continues at coordinate 299,503 of NW_024544559.1, forward strand.
GAGCACCCAGCACCCTGAGCACTGAGCACCCAGCACCCGAGTACTGAGCACCCAGCACCCTGAGTACTGAGCACCCAGCACCCTGAGTACTGAGCACCCAGCACCCTGAGCACTGAGCACCCAGCACCCCGAGCACTGAGCACCCAGCACCCTGAGTACTGAGCAACCAGCACCCTGAGCACTGAGCACCCAGCACCCTGAGCACTGAGCACCCAGCACCCTGAGTACTGAGCACCGAGCACCCCGAGCACTGAGCACCCAGCACCCTGAGTACTGAGCACCGAGCACCCCGAGCACTGAGCACCCAGCACCCTGAGTACTGAGATCCGAGCACCCCGAGCACTGAGCACCCAGTGCCCCGAGCACCCTGAGCACTGAGCACCCAGCACCCTGAGCAATGAGCACCCTGAGTACTGAGCACCCAGCACCTTGAGCACTGAGCACCGAGAACCCCGAGCGCTGAGCACCCAGCACCCGGAGTACTGAGCAGCCAGCACCCTGAGTACTAAGCACCGAGCACCCTGAGTACTGAGCACCCAGCACCCTGAGCACTGAACACACAGCACCCTGAGTACTGAGCACCCCGAGCACTGAGCACCCAGCACCCCGAGCACTGAGCACCCAGCACCCTGAGCACTGAGCACCCACCACCCGAGTACTGAGCACCCAGGACCCTGAGTACTGAGCACCCAGCACCCTGAGTACTGAGCACCCAGCACCCCGAGTACTGAGCACCCAGCACCCTGAGCAATGAGCACCCTGAGTACTGAGCACCCAGCACCTTGAGCACTGAGCCCCGAGCACCCCGAGCACTGAGCACCCAGCACCCCGAGCACTGAGCACCCAGCACCCTGAGCACTGAGCACCCAGCACCCGAGTACTGAGCACCCAGCACCCTGAGTACTGAGCACCCAGCACCCTGAGTACTGAGCACCGAGCTCCACGAGCACTGAGCACCCAACGTAATGAGCACCGAGCACCCCGAGCACTGAGCACCCAGCACCCTGAGTACTGAGCACCGATCACCCCGAGCACTGAGCACCCAGCCCCCTGAGTACTGAGCTCCGAGCACCCCGAGCACTGAGCACCCAGCACCCGGAGTACTCAGCACCCAGCACCCTGAGTACTAAGCACCGAGCACCCTGAGTACTGAGCACCCAGTACCCTGATCACTGAACACACAGCACCCTGAGTACTGAGCACCCCGAGCACTGAGCACCCAGCACCCTGAGCACTGAGCACCCAGCACCCTGAGTACTGAGCACCCAGCACCCTGAGTACTGAACACCCAGCACCCTGAGCACTGAGCACTGAGCACCCTGAGCACTGAGTACTGAGCACTGAGCACCCTGAGCACTGAGCACCCAGCACCCCGAGTACTGAGCACCCAGCACCCCGAGCACTGAGCACCCAGCGCCCCGAGCACTGAGCACCCAGCACTCCGAGCACTGAGCACTGATCACCCTGAGCACTGAGCACACTGCACCCCGAGTACTGAGCACTGAGCACCCTGAGCACTGAGCACCCAGCAACCCGAGTACTGAGCACAGAGCACCCTGAGCACTGAGCACCCAGCACCCCGAGTACTGAGCACCCAGCACCGCGAGCACTGAGCACCCAGCGCCCCGAGCACTGAGCACCCAGCACCCCGAGCACTGAGCACTGATCACCCTGAGCACTGAGCACACAGCACCCCGAGTACTGAGCTCTGAGCACCCTGAGCACTGAGCACCCAGCACCCCGAGTACTGAGCACTGAGCACCCTGAGTACTGAGCACCCAGCACCCTGAGCACTGAGTACCCAGCACCCTGAGCACTGAGCACCCAGCACCCTGAGCACTGAGCACCCTGCACCCTGAGCACTGAGCACCCAGGACCCTGAGTACTGAGCACTGAGCACCCAGCACCCCAAGCACTGAGCACCCAGCACCCTGAGTACTGAGCACTGAGCACCCAGCACCCCGAGCACTGAGCACCCAGCACCCTGAGCACTGAGCACCCAGCACACGAGTAATGAGCACCCAGCACCCTGAGTACTGAGGACCCAGCACCCTGAGTACTGAGCACCCAGCACCCCGAGTACTGAGCACCCAGCACCTTGAGTACTGAGCACCCAGCACCCTGAGCACTGAGCACCCAGCACCCCGAGCACTGAGCACCCAGCACCCTGAGTACTGAGCACCCAGCACCCTGAGCACTGAGCACCCAGCACCCTGAGCACTGAGCACCCAGCACCCTGAGTAGTGAGCACCCAACGTACTGAGCACCGAGAACCCCGAGCACTGAGCACCCAGCACCCTGAGTACTGAGCACCGAGCACCCCGAGCACTGAGCACCCAGCACCCTGAGTACTGAGCTCTTAGCACCCCGAGCACTGAGCACCCAGTGTCCCGAGCACCGAGCACCCCGAGCACTGAGCACCCAGCACCCTGAGTACTGAGCACCCAGCACCCTGAGCACTGAGCACCCAGCACCCTGAGCACTGAGCACCCAGCACCCTGAGTAGTGAGCACCCAACGTACTGAGCACCGAGAACCCCGAGCACTGAGCACCCATCACCCTGAGTACTGAGCACCGAACACCCTGAGTAGTGAGCACCCAGTGTCCCGAGCACCGAGCACCCTGAGCACTGAGCACCCAGCACCCTGAGCAATGAGCACCCTGAGTACTGAGCACCCAGCACCTTGAGCACTGAGCACCGAGAACCCCGAGCACTGAGCACCCAGCACCCGGAGTACTGAGCACCCAGCACCCTGAGTACTAAGCACCGAGCACCCTGAGTACTGAGCACCCAGCACCCTGAGCACTGAACACACAGCACCCTGAGTACTGAGCACCTCGAGCACTGAGCACCCAGCACCCTGAGTACTGAGCACCCAGCACCCCGAGCACTGAGCACCCAGCACCCTGAGTACTGAGCACTGAGTACCAGGCACCCCGAGCACTCAGCACCCAGCACCCTGAGCACTGAACACACAGCACCCTGAGTACTGAGCACCCCGAGCACTGAGCACCCAGCACCCCGAGCACTGAGCACCCAGCACCCTGAGCACTGAGCACCCACCACCCGAGTACTGAGCACCCAGGACCCTGAGTACTGAGCACCCAGCACCCTGAGTACTGAGCACCCAGCACCCCGAGTACTGAGCACCCAGCACCCTGAGCAATGAGCACCCTGAGTACTGAGCACCCAGCACCTTGAGCACTGAGCCCCGAGCACCCCGAGCACTGAGCACCCAGCACCCCGAGCACTGAGCACCCAGCACCCTGAGCACTGAGCACCCAGCACCCGAGTACTGAGCACCCAGCACCCTGAGTACTGAGCACCCAGCACCCTGAGTACTGAGCACCGAGCTCCACGAGCACTGAGCACCCAACGTAATGAGCACCGAGCACCCCGAGCACTGAGCACCCAGCACCCTGAGTACTGAGCACCGATCACCCCGAGCACTGAGCACCCAGCCCCCTGAGTACTGAGCTCCGAGCACCCCGAGCACTGAGCACCCAGCACCCGGAGTACTCAGCACCCAGCACCCTGAGTACTAAGCACCGAGCACCCTGAGTACTGAGCACCCAGTACCCTGATCACTGAACACACAGCACCCTGAGTACTGAGCACCCCGAGCACTGAGCACCCAGCACCCTGAGCACTGAGCACCCAGCACCCTGAGTACTGAGCACCCAGCACCCTGAGTACTGAACACCCAGCACCCTGAGCACTGAGCACTGAGCACCCTGAGCACTGAGTACTGAGCACTGAGCACCCTGAGCACTGAGCACCCAGCACCCCGAGTACTGAGCACCCAGCACCCCGAGCACTGAGCACCCAGCGCCCCGAGCACTGAGCACCCAGCACTCCGAGCACTGAGCACTGATCACCCTGAGCACTGAGCACACTGCACCCCGAGTACTGAGCACTGAGCACCCTGAGCACTGAGCACCCAGCAACCCGAGTACTGAGCACAGAGCACCCTGAGCACTGAGCACCCAGCACCCCGAGTACTGAGCACCCAGCACCGCGAGCACTGAGCACCCAGCGCCCCGAGCACTGAGCACCCAGCACCCCGAGCACTGAGCACTGATCACCCTGAGCACTGAGCACACAGCACCCCGAGTACTGAGCTCTGAGCACCCTGAGCACTGAGCACCCAGCACCCCGAGTACTGAGCACTGAGCACCCTGAGTACTGAGCACCCAGCACCCTGAGCACTGAGTACCCAGCACCCTGAGCACTGAGCACCCAGCACCCTGAGCACTGAGCACCCTGCACCCTGAGCACTGAGCACCCAGGACCCTGAGTACTGAGCACTGAGCACCCAGCACCCCAAGCACTGAGCACCCAGCACCCTGAGTACTGAGCACTGAGCACCCAGCACCCCGAGCACTGAGCACCCAGCACCCTGAGCACTGAGCACCCAGCACACGAGTAATGAGCACCCAGCACCCTGAGTACTGAGGACCCAGCACCCTGAGTACTGAGCACCCAGCACCCCGAGTACTGAGCACCCAGCACCTTGAGTACTGAGCACCCAGCACCCTGAGCACTGAGCACCCAGCACCCCGAGCACTGAGCACCCAGCACCCTGAGTACTGAGCACCCAGCACCCTGAGCACTGAGCACCCAGCACCCTGAGCACTGAGCACCCAGCACCCTGAGTAGTGAGCACCCAACGTACTGAGCACCGAGAACCCCGAGCACTGAGCACCCAGCACCCTGAGTACTGAGCACCGAGCACCCCGAGCACTGAGCACCCAGCACCCTGAGTACTGAGCTCTTAGCACCCCGAGCACTGAGCACCCAGTGTCCCGAGCACCGAGCACCCCGAGCACTGAGCACCCAGCACCCTGAGTACTGAGCACCCAGCACCCTGAGCACTGAGCACCCAGCACCCTGAGCACTGAGCACCCAGCACCCTGAGTAGTGAGCACCCAACGTACTGAGCACCGAGAACCCCGAGCACTGAGCACCCATCACCCTGAGTACTGAGCACCGAACACCCTGAGTAGTGAGCACCCAGTGTCCCGAGCACCGAGCACCCTGAGCACTGAGCACCCAGCACCCTGAGCAATGAGCACCCTGAGTACTGAGCACCCAGCACCTTGAGCACTGAGCACCGAGAACCCCGAGCACTGAGCACCCAGCACCCGGAGTACTGAGCACCCAGCACCCTGAGTACTAAGCACCGAGCACCCTGAGTACTGAGCACCCAGCACCCTGAGCACTGAACACACAGCACCCTGAGTACTGAGCACCTCGAGCACTGAGCACCCAGCACCCTGAGTACTGAGCACCCAGCACCCTGAGCACTGAGCACCCAGCACCCCGAGCACTGAGCACCCAGCACCCTGAGTACTGAGCACTGAGTACCAGGCACCCCGAGCACTCAGCACCCAGCACCCTGAGCACTGAGCACCCAGCACCCGAGTACTGAGCACCCAGCACCCTGAATACTGAGCACCCAGCACCCTGAGTACTGAGCACCCAGCACCCCGAGTACTGAGCACCCAGCACCCTGAGTACTGAGCACCCAGCACACTGAGCACTGAGCACCCAGCACCCAGAGCACTGAGCACCCAGCACCCTGAGTACTGAGCACCCAGCACCCTGAGCACTGAGCACCCAGCACCCTGAGCACTGAGCACCCAGCACCCTGAGCACTGAGCACCCAGGACCCTGAGTACTGAGCTCCGAGCACCCCGAGCACTGAGCACCCAGCACCCGGATTACTGAGCACCCAGCACCCTGAATACTAAGCACCGAGCACCCTGAGTACTGAGCACCCAGTACCCTGAGCACTGAACACACAGCACCCTAAGTACTGAGCACCCCGAGCACTGAGCACCCAGCACCCTGAGCACTGAGCACCCAGCACCCTGAGTACTGAGCACCCAGCACCCTGAGTAGTGAGCACCCAATGTACTGAGCACCGAGAACCCCGAGCACTGAGCACCCAGCACCCTGAGTACTGAGCTCTGAGCACCCCGAGCACTGAGCACCCAGTGTCCCGAGCACCGAGCACCCTGAGCACTGAGCACCCAGCACCCTGAGCAATGAGCACCCTGAGTACTGAGCACCCAGCACCTTGAGCACTGAGCACCGAGAACCCCGAGCACTGAGCACCCAGCACCCGGAGAACTGAGCACCCAGCACCCTGAGTACTAAGCACCGAGCACCCTGAGTACTGAGCACCCAGCACCCTGAGCACTGAACACACAGCACCCTGAGTACTGAGCACCTCGAGCACTGAGCACCCAGCACCCTGAGTACTGAGCACCCAGCACCCTGAGCACTGAGCACCCAGCACCCCGAGCACTGAGCACCCAGCACCCTGAGTACTGAGCACTGAGTACCGAGCACCCCGAGCACTCAGCACCCAGCACCCTGAGCACTGAGCACCCAGCACCCGAGTACTGAGCACCCAGCACCCTGAGTACTGAGCACCCAGCACCCTGAGAACTGAGCACCCAGCACCCCGAGTACTGAGCACCCAGCACCCTGAGTACTGAGCAAACAGCACCCTGAGCACTGAGCACCCAGCACCCAGAGCACTGAGCACCCAGCACCCTGAGTACTGAGCACCCAGCACCCTGAGCACTGAGCACCCAGCACCCTGAGCACTGAGCACCCAGCACCCTGAGCACTGAGCACCCAGGACCCTGAGTACTGAGCTCCGAGCACCCCGAGCACTGAGCACCCAGCACCCGGATTACTGAGCACCCAGCACCCTGAGTACTAAGCACCGAGCACCCTGAGTACTGAGCACCCAGTACCCTGAGCACTGAACACACAGCACCCTGAGTTCTGAGCACCCTGAGCACTGAGCACCCAGCACCCAGCACCCTGAGTACTGAGCACCCAGCACCCTGAGTACTGAACACCCAGCACCCTGAGCACTGAGCACTGAGCACCCTGAGCACTGAGTACTGAGCACTGAGCACCCTGAGCACTGAGCACCCAGCACCCCGAGTACTGAGCACCCAGCACCGCCAGCACTGAGCACATAGCACCCCGAGCACTGATCACCCAGCACCCTGAGTACTGAGTACCCAGCACCCTGAGCACTGAACACCCAGCACCCTGAGCACTGAGCACACAGCACCCTGAGCACTGAGCACCCAGCACCCTGAGTACTGAGCACCCAGCACCCAGCACCCCGAGCACTGAACACCCAGCACCCTGAGTACTGAGCACCGAGCACCCCGAGCACTGAGCACCCAGCACCCTGAGTACTGAGCACCGAGCACCCCGAGCACTGAGCACCCAGCGCCAAGAACACCGAGCACCCTGAGCACTGAGCACCCAGCAACAAGAGCACCGAGCACCCTGAGCACTGAGCACCCAGCACCCTGAGCAATGAGCACCCTGAGTACTGAGCACCCAGCACCTTGAGCACTGAGCACCGAGCACCCTGAGCACTGAGCACCCAGCACCCCGAGCACTGAGCACCCAGCACCCTGAGTACTGAGCACCCAGCACCCGAGTACTGAGCACCCAACACCCTGAGTACTGAGCACCCAGCACCCTGAGTACTGAGCACCCAGCACCCCGAGTACTGAGCACCCAGCACCCTGAGTACTGAGCACCCAGCACCCTGAGCACTGAGCACCCAGCACCCGAGTACTGAGCACCGAGCACCCTGAGTACTGAGCACCCAGCACCCTGAGCACTGAGCACCCAGCACCCCGAGTACTGAGCACCCAGCACCCTGAGTACTGAACACCCAGCACCCTGAGCACTGAGCACCCAGCACCCCGAGTACTGAGCACCCAGCACCCCGAGCACTGAGCACCCAGCACCCTGAGCACTGAGCACCCAGCACCCTGAGTACTGAGCATCCAGCACCCTGAGTACTGAACACCAAGCACCCTGAGCACTGAGCACTGAGCACCCTGAGCACTGAGTACTGAGCACTGAGCACCCTGAGCACTGAGCACCCTGCACCCCGAGTACTGAGCACTGAGCACCCTGAGTACTGAGCACCCAGCACCCTGAGCAATGAGTACCCAGCACCCTGAGCACTGAGCACCCAGCACCCTGAGCAATGAGCACCCAGCACCCTGAGCACTGAGCACCCAGGACCCTGAGTACTGAGCACTGAGCACCCAGCACCCCAAGCACTGAGCACCCAGCACCCTGAGTACTGAGCACTGAGCACCCAGCACCCCGAGCACTGAGCGCCCAGCACCCTGAACACTGAGCACCCAGCACCCGAGTACTGAGCATCCAGCACCCTGAGTACTGAGGACCCAGCACAATGAGTACTGAGCACCCAGCACCCCGAGTACTGAGCACCCAGCACCCTGAGTACTGAGCACCCAGCACCCTGAGCACTGAGCACCCAGCACCCCGAGCACTGAGCACCCAGCACCCTGAGTACTGAGCACCCAGGACCCTGAGCACTGAGCACCCAGCACCCTGAGCACTGAGCACCCAGCACCCTGAGTAGTGAGCACCCAACGTACTGAGCACCGAGAACCCCGAGCACTGAGCACCCAGCACCCTGAGTACTGAGCACCGAGCACCCCGAGCACTGAGCACCCAGCACCCTGAGTACTGAGCTCTGAGCACCCCGAGCACTGAGCACCCAGTGCCCCGAGCACCGAGCACCCTGAGCACTGAGCACCCAGCACCCTGAGTACTGAGCTCTGAGCACCCTGAGCACTGAGCACCCAGCACCCTGAGCACTGAGCACTGAGCACCCCGAGCACTGAGCACCCAGCACCATGAGTACTGTGCTCTGTGCACCCTGAGCACTGAGCACCCAGCACCCTGAGCACTGAGCACCCAGGACCCTGAGTACTGAGCACTGAGCACCCAGCACCCCAAGCACTGAGCACCCAGCACCCTGAGTACTGAGCACTGAGCACCCAGCACCCCGAGCACTGAGCACCCAGCACCCTGAGCACTGAGCACCCAGCACCCGAGTACTGAGCACCCAGCACCCTGAGTACTGAGGACCCAGCACCCTGAGTACTGAGCACCCAGCACCCCGAGTACTGAGCACCCAGCACCCTGAGTACTGAGCACCCAGCACCATGAGCACTGAGCACCCAGCACCCTGAGCACTGAGCACTGAGCACCCCGAGCACTGAGCACCCAGCACCATGAGTACAGTGCTCTGAGCACCCTGAGCACTGAGCACCCAGCACCCCGAGTACTGAGCACCCAGCACCCTGAGTACTGAGCACCCAGCACCCTGAGCACTGAGCACCCAGCACCCCGAGTACTGAGCACCCAGCACCCCGAGCACTGAGCACCCAGCACCCTGAGCACTGAGCACCCAGCACCCTGAGTACTGAGCATCCAGCACCCTGAGTACTGAACACCCAGCACCCTGAGCACTGAGCACTGAGCACCCTGAGCACTGAGTACTGAGCACTGAGCACCCTGAGCACTGAGCACCCAGCACCCCGAGTACTGAGCACCCAGCACCCCGAGCACTGAGCACCCAGCGCCCCGAGCACTGAGCACCCAGCACCCTGAGCACTGAGCACTGAGCACCCTGAGCACTGAGCACCCAGCACCCCGAGTACTGAGCTCTGAGCACCCTGAGCACTGAGCACCCTGCACCCCGAGTACTGAGCACTGAGCACCCTGAGTACTGAGCACCCAGCACCCTGAGCAATGAGTACCCAGCACCCTGAGCACTGAGCACCCAGCACCCTGAGCACTGAGCACCCAGCACCCTGAGCACTGAGCACCCAGGACCCTGAGTACTGAGCACTGAGCACCCAGCACCCCAAGCACTGAGGACCCAGCACCCTGAGTACTGAGCACTGAGCACCCAGCACCCTGAACACTGAGCACCCAGCACCCGAGTACTGAGCACCCAGCACCCTGAGTACTGAGGACCCAGCACCCTGAGTACTGAGCACCCAGCACCCCGAGTACTGAGCACCCAGCACCCTGAGTACTGAGCACCCAGCACCCCGAGCACTGAGCACCCAGCACCCCGAGCACTGAGCACCCAGCACCCTGAGTACTGAGCACCCAGGACCCTGAGCACTGAGCACCCAGCACCCTGAGCACTGAGCACCCAGCACCCTGAGTAGTGAGCACCCAACGTACTGAGCACCGAGAACCCCGAGCACTGAGCACCCAGCACCCTGAGTACTGAGCACCGAGCACCCCGAGCACTGAGCACCCAGCACCCTGAGTACTGAGCTCTGAGCACCCCGAGCACTGAGCACCCAGTGCCCCGAGCACCGAGCACCCTGAGCACTGAGCACCCAGCACCCTGAGTACTGAGCTCTGAGCACCCTGAGCACTGAGCACCCAGCACCCTGAGCACTGAGCACTGAGCACCCCGAGCACTGAGCACCCAGCACCATGAGTACTGTGCTCTGAGCACCCTGAGCACTGAGCACCCAGCACCCTGAGCACTGTGCACCCAGGACCCTGAGAACTGAGCACTGAGCACCCAGCACCCCAAGCACTGAGCACCCAGCACCCTGAGTACTGAGCACTGAGCACCCAGCACCCTGAGCACTGAGCACCCAGCACCCTGAGCACTGAGCACCCAGCACCCGAGTACTGAGCACCCAGCACCCTGAGTACTGAGGACCCAGCACCCTGAGTACTGAGCACCCAGCACCCCGAGTACTGAGCACCCAGCACCCTGAGTACTGAGCACCCAGCACCCTGAGCACTGAGCACCCAGCACCCCGAGCACTGAGCACCCAGCACCCTGAGTACTGAGCACCCAGCACCCTGAGCACTGAGCACCCAGCACCCTGAGCACTGAGCACCCAGCACCCTGAGTAATGAGCACCCAACGTACTGAGCACCGAGAACCCCGAGCACTGAGGACCCAGCACCCTGAGTACTGAGCACCGAGCACCCTGTGTAGTGAGCACCCAGTGTCCGGAGCTCCGAGCACCCTGAGCACTGAGCACCCAGAACCCTGAGCAATGAGCACCCTGAGTACTGGGCACCCAGCACCTTGAGCACTGAGCACCGAGAACCCCGAGCACTGAGCACCCAGCACCCGGAGTACTGAGCACCCAGCACCCTGAGTACTAAGCACCGAGCACCCTGAGTACTGAGCACCCAGCACCCTGAGCACTGAACACACAGCACCCTGAGTACTGAGCACCTCGTGCACTGAGCACCCAGCACCCTGAGTACTGAGCACCCAGCACCCTGAGCACTGAGCACCCAGCACCCCGAGCACTGAGCACCCAGCACCCTGAGTACTGAGCACTGAGTACCCAGCACCCCGAGCACTCAGCACCCAGCACCCTGAGCACTGAGCATCCAGCACCCGAGTACTGAGCACCCAGCACCCTGAGTACTGAGCACCCAGCACCCTGAGTACTGAGCACCCAGCACCCCGAGTACTGAGCACCCAGCACCCTGAGTACTGAGCACCCAGCACCCTGAGCACTGAGCACCCAGCACCCAGAGCACTGAGCACCCAGCACCCTGAGTACTGAGCACCCAGCACCCTGAGCACTGAGCACCCTGCACCCTGAGCACTGAGCACCCAGCACCCTGAGCACTGAGCACCCAGGACCCTGAGTACTGAGCTCCGAGCACCCCGAGCACTGAGCACCCAGCACCCGGATTACTGAGCACCCAGCACCCTGAGTAATAAGCACCGAGCACCCTGAGTACTGACCACCCAGTACCCTGAGCACTGAACACACAGCACCCTGAGTACTGAGCACCCCGAGCACTGAGCACCCAGCACCCTGAGCACTGAGCACCCAGCACCCTGAGTACTGAGCACCCAGCACCCTGAGTACTGAACACCCAGCACCCTGAGCACTGAGCACTGAGCACCCTGAGCACTGAGTACTGAGCACTGAGCACCCTGAGCACTGAGCACCCAGCACCCCGAGTACTGAGCACCCAGCACCGCCAGCACTGAGCACATAGCACCCCGAGCACTGATCACCCAGCACCCTGAGTACTGAGTACCCAGCACCCTGAGCACTGAACACCCAGCACCCTGAGCACTGAGCACACAGCACCCTGAGCACTGAGCACCCAGCACCCTGAGTACTGAGAACCCAGCACCCAGCACCCCGAGCACTGAACACCCAGCACCCTGAGTACTGAGCACCGAGCACCCCGAGCACTGAGCACCCAGCACCCTGAGTACTGAACACCGAGCACCCCGAGCACTGAGCACCCAGCGCCAATAACACCGAGCACCCTGAGCACTGAGCACCCAGCAACAAGAGCACCGAGCACCCTGAGCACTGAGCACCCAGCACCCTGAGCAATGAGCACCCTGAGTACTGAGCACCCAGCACCTTGAGCACTGAGCACCGAGCACCCTGAGCACTGAGCACCCAGCACCCCGAGCACTGAGCACCCAGCACCCTGAGTACTGAGCACCCAGCACCCGAGTACTGAGCACACAACACCCTGAGTACTGAGCACCCAGCACCCTGAGCACTGAGCACCCAGCACCCTGAGTACTGAGCACCCAGCACCCTGAGTACTGAGCACCCAGCACCCTGAGCACTGAGCACCCAGCACGCGAGGACTGAGCACCGAGCACCCTGAGTACTGAGCACCCAGCACCCTGAGCACTGAGCACCCAGCACCCCGAGTACTGAGCACCCAGCACCCTGAGTACTGAGCACCCAGCACCCTGAGCACTGAGCACCCAGCACCCCGAGCACTGAGCACCCAGGACCCTGAGTACTGAGCACCCAGCACCCTGAGCACTGAACACCCAGCACCCTGAGCACTGAGCACCCAGCACCCCGAGTACTGAGCACCCAGCACCCCGAGCACTGAGCACCCAGCACCCTGAGCACTGAGCACCCAGCACCCTGAGTACTGAGCATCCAGCACACTGAGTACTGAACACCCAGCACCCTGAGCACTGAGCACTGAGCACCCTGAGCACTGAGTACTGAGCACTGAGCACCCTGAGCACTGAGCACCCAGCACCCCGAGTACTGAGCACCCAGCACCCCGAGCACTGAGCACCCAGCGCCCCGAGCACTGAGCACCCAGCACCCCGAGCACTGAGCACTGAGCACCCTGAGCACTGAGCACACAGCACCCCGAGTACTGAGCTCTGAGCACCCTGAGCACTGAGCACCCTGCACCCCGAGTACTGAGCACTGAGCACCCTGAGTACTGAGCACCCAGCACCCTGAGCAATGAGTACCCAGCACCCTGAGCACTGAGCACCCAGCACCCTGAGCACTGAGCACCCAGCACCCTGAGCACTGAGCACCCAGGACCCTGAGTACTGAGCACTGAGCACCCAGCACCCCAAGTACTGAGCACCCAGCACCCTGAGAACTGAGCACTGAGCACCCAGCACCCCGATCACTGAGCACCCAGCACCCTGAGCACTGAGCACCCAGCACCCTGAGTACTGAGCACCCAGCACCCCGAGTACTGAGCACCCAGCACCCTGAGTACTGAGCACCCAGCACCCTGAGTACTGAGCACCCAGCACCCTGAGTACTAAGCACCGAGCACCCTGAGTACTGAGCACCCAGCACCCTGAGCACTGAACACACAGCACCCTGAGTACTGAGCACCTCGAGCACTGAGCACCCAGCACCCTGAGTACTGAGCACCCAGCACCCTGAGCACTGAGCACCCAGCACCCTGAGTACTGAGCACCCAGCACCCGAGTACTGAGCACCCAGCACCCAGAGCACTGAGCACCCAGCACCCTGAGTACTGAGCACCCAGGACCCTGAGTATTGAGCTCCGAGCACCCTGAGCACTGAGCACCCAGCACCCGGATTACTGAGCACCCAGCACCCTGAGTACTAAGCACCGAGCACCCTGAGTACTGAGCACCCAGTACCCTGAGCACTGAACACACAGCACCCTGAGTACTGAGCACCCCGAGCACTGAGGACCCAGCACCCTGAGCACTGAGCACCCAGCACCCTGAGTACTGAGCACCCAGCACCCTGAGTACTGAACACCCAGCACCCTGAGCACTGAGCACTGAGCACCCTGAGCACTGAGTACTGAGCACTGAGCACCCTGAGCACTGAGCACCCAGCACCCCGAGTACTGAGCACCCAGCACCGCCAGCACTGAGCACATAGCACCCCGAGCACTGATCACCCAGCACCCTGAGTACTGAGTACCCAGCACCCTGAGCACTGAACACCCAGCACCCTGAGCACTGAGCACACAGCACCCTGAGCACTGAGCACCCAGCACCCTGAGTACTGAGCACCCAGCACCCAGCACCCCGAGCACTGAACAACCAGCACCCTGAGTACTGAGCACCGAGCACCCCGAGCACTGAGCACCCAGCACCCTGAGTACTGAGCACCGAGCACCCCGAGCACTGAGCACCCAGCGCCAAGAACACCGAGCACCCTGAGCACTGAGCACCCAGCAACAAGAGCACCGAGCACCCTGAGCACTGTGCACCCAGCACCCTGAGCAATGAGCACCCTGAGTACTGAGCACCCAGCACCTTGAGCACTGAGCACCGAGCACCCTGAGCACTGAGCACCCAGCACCCCGAGCACTGAGCACAAAGCACCCTGAGTACTGAGCACCCAGCACCCGAGTACTGAGCACCCAACACCCTGAGTACTGAGCACCCAGCACCCTGAGCACTGAGCACCCAGCACCCCGAGTACTGAGCACCCAGCACCCTGAGTACTGAGCACCCAGCATCCTGAGCACTGAGCACCCAGCACCCGAGTACTGAGCACCCAGCACCCTGAGTACTGAGCACCCAGCACCCTGAGCACTGAGCACCCAGCACCCCGAGTACTGAGCACCCAGCACCCTGGGTACGGAGCACCCAGCACCCTGAGCACTGAGCACCCAGCACCCCGAGCACTGAGCACCCAGCACCCTGAGTACTGAGCACCCAGCACCCTGAGCACTGAACACACAGCACCCTGAGTACTGAGCACCTCGAGCACTGAGCACCCAGCACCCTGAGTACTGAGCACCCAGCACCCTGAGCACTGAGCACCAAGCACCCCGAGTACTGAGCACCCAGCACACCGAGCACTGAGCACCCAGCACCCTGAGCACTGAGCACCCAGCACCCTGAGTACTGAGCACCCAGCACCCTGAGTACTGAACACCCAGCATCCTGAGCACTGAGCACTGAGCACCCTGAGCACTGAGTACTGAGCACTGAGCACCCTGAGCACTGAGCACCCAGCACCCCGAGTACTGAGCACCCAGCACCCCGAGCACTGAGCACCCAGCGCCCCGAGCACTGAGCACCCAGCACCCCGAGCACTGAGCACTGAGCACCCTGAGCACTGAGCACACAGCAAACCGAGTACTGAGCTCTGAGCACCCTGAGCACTGAGCACCCAGCACCCCGAGTACTGAGCACTGAGCACCCTGAGTACTGAGCACCCAGCACCCTGAGCAATGAGTACCCAGCACCCTGAGCACTGAGCACCCAGCACCCTGAGCACTGAGCACCCAGCACCCTGAGCACTGAGCACCCAGGACCCTGAGTACTGAGCACTGAGCACCCAGCACCCCAAGCACTGAGCACACAGCACCCTGAGTACTGAGCACTGAGCACCCAGCACCCCGAGCACTGAGCACCCAGCACCCTGAGCACTGAGCACCCAGCACCCGAGAACTGAGCACCCAGCACCCTGAGTACTGAGGACCCAGCACCCTGAGTACTGAGCACCCAGCACCCCGAGTACTGAGCACCCAGCACCCTGAGTACTGAGCACCCAGCACCCTGAGCACTGAGCACCCAGCACCCCGAGCACTGAGCACCCAGCACCCTGAGTACTGAGCACCCAGGACCCTGAGCACTGAGCACCCAGCACCCTGAGCACTGAGCACCCAGCACCCTGAGTAGTGAGCACCCAACGTACTGAGCACCGAGAACCCCGAGCACTGAGCACCCAGCACCCTGAGTACTGAGCACCGAGCACCCCGAGCACTGAGCACCCAGCACCCTGAGTACTGAGCTCTGAGCACCCCGAGCACTGAGCACCCAGTGCCCCGAGCACCGAGCACCCTGAGCACTGAGCACCCAGCACCCTGAGCAATGAGCACCCTGAGTACGGAGCACCCAGCACCTTGAGCACTGAGCACCGAGAACCCCGAGCACTGAGCACCCAGCACCCGGAGTACTGAGCACCCAGCACCCTGAGTACTAAGCACCAAGCACCCTGAGTACTGAGCACCCAGCACCCTGAGCACTGAACACACAGCACCCTGAGTACTGAGCACCTCGTGCACTGAGCACCCAGCACCCTGAGTACTGAGCACCCAGCACCCTGAGCACTGAGCACCCAGCACCCCGAGCACTGAGCACCCAGCACCCTGAGTACTGAGCACTGAGTACCCAGCACCCCGAGCACTCAGCACCCAGCACCCTGAGCACTGAGCACCCAGCACCCAAGTACTGAGCACCCAGCACCCTGAGTACTGAGCACCCAGCACCCTGAGTACTGAGCACCCAGCACCCCGAGTACTGAGCACCCAGCACCCTGAGTACTGAGCACCCAGCACCCTGAGCACTGAGCACCCAGCACCC
This sequence comes from Microtus oregoni, assembly GCF_018167655.1. Classification (NCBI taxonomy): domain Eukaryota; kingdom Metazoa; phylum Chordata; class Mammalia; order Rodentia; family Cricetidae; genus Microtus; species Microtus oregoni. The sequence continues at coordinate 315,984 of NW_024544559.1, forward strand.
AGAGCACTGAGCACCCAGCACCCTGAGTACTGAGCACCCAGCACCCTGAGCACTGAGCACCCAGCACCCTGAGCACTGAGCACCCAGCACCCTGAGCACTGAGCACCCAGGACCCTGAGTAGTGAGCATCCAACGTACTGAGCACTGAACACACAGCACCCTGAGTACTGAGCACCTCGAGCACTGAGCACCCAGCACCCTGAGTACTGAGCACCCAGCACCCTGAGCACTGAGCACCCAGCACCCTGAGCACTGAACACACAGCACCCTGAGTACTGAACACCCAGCACCCTGAGCACTGAGCACTGAGCACCCTGAGCACTGAGTACTGAGCACTGAGCACCCTGAGCACTGAGCACCCAGCACCCCGAGTACTGAGCACCAAGCACCCCGAGCACTGAGCACCCAGCGCCCCGAGCACTGAGCACCCAGCACCCCGAGCACTGAACACTGAGCACCCTGAGCACTGAGCACACAGCACCCCGAGTACTGAGCTCTGAGCACCCTGAGCACTGAGCACCCAGCACCCTGAGCACTGAGTACCCAGCACCCTGAGCACTGAGCACCCAGCACCCTGAGCACTGAGCACCCAGGACCCTGAGTACTGAGCACTGAGCACCCAGCACCCCAAGCACTGAGCACCCAGCACCCTGAGTACTGAGCACTGAGCACCCAGCACCCCGAGCACTGAGCACCCAGCACCCTGAGCACTGAGCACCCAGCACCCGAGTACTGAGCACCCAGCACCCTGAGCACTGAGGACCCAGCACCCTGAGTACTGTGCACCAAGCACCCCGAGTACTGAGCACCCAGCACCCTGAGTACTGAGCACCCAGCACCCTGAGCAGTGAGCACCCAGCATCCCGAACACTGAGCACCCAGCACCCTCAGTACTGAGCACCCAGCACCCTGAGCACTGAGCACCCAGCACCCTGAGCACTGAGCACCCAGCACCCTGAGTAGTGAGCACCCAACGTACTGAGCACCGAGAACCCCGAGCACTGAGCACCCAGCACCCTGAGTACTGAGCACCGAGCACCCCGAGCACTGAGCACCCAGCACCCTGAGTACTGAGCTCTGAGCACCCCGAGCACTGAGCACCCAGTGCCCCGAGCACCGAGCACCCTGAGCACTGAGCACCCAGCACCCTGAGCAATGAGCACCCTGAGTACTGAGCACCCAGCACCTTGAGCACTGAGCACCGAGAACCCCGAGCACTGAGCACCCAGCACCCGGAGTACTGAGCACCCAGCACCCTGAGTACTAAGCACCCATCACCCTGAGCACTGAGCACCCAGCACCCCGAGCACTGAGCACCCATCACCCTGAGTACTGAGCACTGAGTACCCAGCACCCCGAGCACTCAGCACCCAGCGCCCTGAGCACTGAGCACCCAGCACCCGAGTACTGAGCACCCAGCACCCTGAGTACTGAGCACCCAGCACCCTGAGTACTGAGCACCCAGCACCCCGAGTACTGAGCACCCACCACCCTGAGTACTGAGCACCCAGCACCCTGAGCACTGAGCACCCAGCACCCAGAGCACTGAGCACCCAGCACCCTGAGTACTGAGCACCCAGCACCCTGAGCACTGAGCACCCAGCACCCTGAGCACTGAGCACCCAGCACCCTGAGCACTGAGCACCCAGGACCCTGAGAACTGAGCTCCGAGCACCCCGAGCACTGAGCACCCAGCACCCGGATTACTGAGCACCCAGCACCCTGAGTACTAAGCACCGAGCACCCTGAGTACTGAGCACCCAGTACCTTGAGCACTGAACACACAGCACCCTGAGTACTGAGCACCCCGAGCACTGAGCACAAAGCACCCTGAGCACTGAGCACCCAGCACCCTGAGTACTGAGCACCCAGCACCCTGAGTACTGAACACCCAGCACCCTGAGCACTGAGCACTGAGCACCCTGAGCACTGAGTACTGAGCACTGAGCACCCTGAGCACTGAGCACCCAACACCCCGAGTACTGAGCACCCATCACAGCCAGCACTGAGCACATGGCACCCCGAGCACTGATCACCCAGCACCCTGAGTACTGAGTACCCAGCACCCTGAGCACTGAACACCCAGCACCCTGAGCACTGAGCACACAGCACCCTGAGCACTGAGCACCCAGCACCCTGAGTACTGAGCACCCAGCACCCAGCACCCCGAGCACTGAACACCCAGCACCCTGAGTACTGAGCACCGAGCACCCCGAGCACTGAGCACCCAGCACCCTGAGTACTGAGCACCGAGCACCCCGAGCACTGAGCACCCAGCGCCAAGAACACCGAGCACCCTGAGCACTGAGCAACCAGCAACAAGAGCACCGAGCACCCTGAGCACTGAGCACCCAGCACCCTGAGCAATGAGCACCATGAGTACTGAGCACCCAGCACCTTGAGCACTGAGCACCGAGCACCCTGAGCACTGAGCACCCAGCACCCCGAGCACTGAGCACCCAGCACCCTGAGTACTGAGCACCCAGCACCCGAGTACTGAGCACCCAACACCCTGAGTACAGAGCACCCAGCACCCTGAGCACTGAGCACCCAGCAACCCGAGTACTGAGCACCCAGCACCCTGAGTACTGAGCACTCAGCTCCCTGAGCACTGAGCACCCAGCACCCGAGTACAGAGCACCCAGCACCCTGAGTACTGAGCACCCAGCACCCTGAGCACTGAGCACCCAGCACCCCGAGTACTGAGCACCGAGCACCCTCAGTACTGAGCACCCAGCACCCTGAGCACTGAGCACCCAGCACCCCGAGCACTGAGCACCCAGCACCCTGAGTACTGAGCACCCAGCACCCTGATCACTGAACACACAGCACCCTGAGTACTGAGCACCTCGAGCACTGAGCACCCAGCACCCTGAGTACTGAGCACCCAGCACCCTGAGCACTGAGCACCCAGCACCCCGAGTACTGAGCTCCCAGCACCACGAGCACTGAGCACCCAGCACCCTGAGCACTGAGCACCCAGCACCCTGAGTACTGAGCACCCAGCACCCTGAGTACTGAACACCCAGCACCCTGAACACTGAGCACTGAGCACCCTGAGCACTGAGTACTGAGCACTGAGCACCCTGAGCACTGAGCACCCAGCGCCCCGAGCACTGAGCACCCAGCACCCCGAGCACTGAGCACTGAGCACCCTGAGCACTGAGCACACAGCACCCCGAGTACTGAGCTCTGAGCACCCTGAGCACTGAGCACCCAGCACCCCGAGTACTGAGCACTGAGCACCCTGAGTACTGAGCACCCAGCACCCTGAGCACTGAGTACCCAGCACCATGAGCACTGAGCACCCAGCACCCTGAGCACTGAGCACCCAGCACCCTGAGCACTGAGCACCCAGGACCCTGAGTACTGAGCACTGAGCACCCAGCACCCCAAGCAGTGAGCACCCAGCACCCTGAGTACTGAGCACTGAGCACCCAGCACCCCGAGCACTGAGCACCCAGCACCCTGAGCACTGAGCACCCAGCACCCGAGTACTGAGCACCCAGCACCCTGAGTACTGAGGACCCAGCTCCCTGAGTACTGAGCACCCAGCACCCCGAGTACTGAGCACCCAGCACCCTGAGTACTGAGCACCCAGCACCCTGAGCACTGAGTACCCAGCACCCCGAGCACTGAGCACCCAGCACCCTGAGTACTGAGCACCCAGCACCCTGAGCACTGAGCACCCAGCACCCTGAGCACTGAGCACCCAGCACCCTGAGTAGTGAGCACCCAACGTACAGAGCACCGAGAACCCCGAGCATAGAGCACCCAGCACCCTGAGTACTGAGCACCGAGCACCCCGAGCACTGAGCACCCAGCACCCTGAGTACTGAGCTCTGAGCACCCCGAGCACTGAGCACCCAGTGCCCCGAGCACCGAGCACCCTGAGCACTGATCACCCAGCACCCTGAGCAATGAGCACCCTGAGTACTGAGCACCCAGCACCTTGAGCACTGAGCACCAAGAACCCCGAGCACTGAGCACCCAGCACCCGGAGTACTGAGCACAAAGCACCCTGAGTACTAAGCACCGAGCACCCTGAGTACTGAGCTCCCAGCACCCTGAGCACTGAACACACAGCACCCTGAGTACTGAGCACCTCGAGCACTGAGCACCCAGCACCCTGAGTACTGAGCACCCAGCACCCTGAGCACTGAGCACCCAGCACCCCGAGTACTGAGCACCCAGCACCCCGAGCACTGAGCACCCAGCACCCTGAGCACTGAGCACCCAGCACCCTGAGTACTGAGCACCCAGCACCCTGAGTACTGAACACCCAGCACCCTGAACACTGAGCACTGAGCACCCTGAGCACTGAGTACTGAGCACTGAGCACCCTGAGCACTGAGCACCCAGCGCCCCGAGCACTGAGCACCCAGCACCCCGAGCACTGAGCACTGAGCACCCTGAGCACTGAGCACACAGCACCCCGAGTACTGAGCTCTGAGCACCCTGAGCACTGAGCACCCAGCACCCCGAGTACTGAGCACTGAGCACCCTGAGTACTGAGCACCCAGCACCCTGAGCACTGAGTACCCAGCACCATGAGCACTGAGCACCCAGCACCCTGAGCACTGAGCACCCAGCACCCTGAGCACTGAGCACCCAGGACCCTGAGTACTGAGCACTGAGCACCCAGCACCCCAAGCAGTGAGCACCCAGCACCCTGAGTACTGAGCACTGAGCACCCAGCACCCCGAGCACTGAGCACCCAGCACCCTGAGCACTGAGCACCCAGCACCCGAGTACTGAGCACCCAGCACCCTGAGTACTGAGGACCCAGCTCCCTGAGTACTGAGCACCCAGCACCCCGAGTACTGAGCACCCAGCACCCTGAGTACTGAGCACCCAGCACCCTGAGCACTGAGTACCCAGCACCCCGAGCACTGAGCACCCAGCACCCTGAGTACTGAGCACCCAGCACCCTGAGCACTGAGCACCCAGCACCCTGAGCACTGAGCACCCAGCACCCTGAGTAGTGAGCACCCAACGTACAGAGCACCGAGAACCCCGAGCACTGAGCACCCAGCACCCTGAGTACTGAGCACCGAGCACCCCGAGCACTGAGCACCCAGCACCCTGAGTACTGTGCTCTGAGCACCCCGAGCACTGAGCACCCAGTGCCCCGAGCACCGAGCACCCTGAGCACTGATCACCCAGCACCCTGAGCAATGAGCACCCTGAGTACTGAGCACCCAGCACCTTGAGCACTGAGCACCGAGAACCCCGAGCACTGAGCACCCAGCACCCGGAGTACTGAGCACAAAGCACCCTGAGTACTAAGCACCGAGCACCCTGAGTACTGAGCTCCCAGCACCCTGAGCACTGAACACACAGCACCCTGAGTACTGAGCACCTCGAGCACTGAGCACCCAGCACCCTGAGTACTGAGCACCCAGCACCCTGAGCACTGAGCACCCAGCACCCCGAGCACTGAGCACCCAGCACCCTGAGTACTGAGCACTGAGTACCCAGCACCCCGAGCACTCAGCACCCAGCACCCTGAGCACTGAGCACCCAGCACCCGAGTACTCAGCACCCAGCACCCCGAGTACTGAGCACCCAGCACCCTGAGTACTGAGCACCCAGCACCCCGAGTACTGAGCACCCAGCACTCTGAGTACTGAGCACCCAGCACCCTGAGCACTGAGCACCCAGCACCCAGAGCACTGAGCACCCAGCACCCTGAGTACTGAGCACCCAGCACCCTGAGCACTGAGCACCCAGCACCCTGAGCACTGAGCACCCAGCACCCTGAGCACTGAGCACCCAGGACCCTGAGTAGTGAGCATCCAACGTACTGAGCACCGAGCACCCCGAGCACTGAGCACCCACCACCCTGAGGACTGAGCACCTATCACCCCGAGCACTGAGCACCCAGCACCCTGAGCACTGAGCACCCAGGGTACTGAGCACCGAGCACCCAGCACCCTGAGTACTGAGCTCTGAGCACCCCGAGCACTGAGCACCCAGCGCCCCGAGCACCGAGCACCCTGAGCACTCAGCACCCAGCACCCTGAGTACTGAGCACCCAGCACCCTGTGAAATGAGCACCCTGAGTACTGAGCACCGATCACCCCGAGCACTGAGCACCCAGCACCCTGAGTACTGATCTCCGAGCACCCCGAGCACTGAGCACCCAGTACACGGATTACTGAGCACCCAGCACCCTGAGTACTAAGCAACGAGCACCCTGAGTACTGAGCACCCAGTACCATGAGCACTGAACACACAGCACCCTGAGTATTGAGCACACCGAGCACTGAGCACCCAGCACCCTGAGCACTGAGCACCCAGCACCCTGAGTACTGAGCACCCAGCACCCTGAGTACTGAACACCCAGCACCCTGAGCACTGAGCACTGAGCACCCTGACCACTGAGTACTGAGCACTGAGCACCCTGAGCACTGAGCACCCAGCACCCCGAGTACTGAGCACCCAGCACACCGAGCACTGAGCACCCAGCACACCGAGCACTGAGCACCCAGCGCCCCGAGCACTGAGCACCCAGCACCCCGAGCACTGAGCACCCTGAGCACTGAGCACACAGCACCCCGAGTACTGAGCACTGAGCACCCTGAGCACTGAGCACCCAGCACCCTGAGTACTGAGCACTAAGCACCCTGAGTACTGAGCACCCAGCACCCCGAGCACTGAGCACCCAGCACCCTGAGCACTGAGCACCCAGCACCCTGAGTACTGAGCACCCAGCACCCTGAGCACTGCGTACCCAGCACCCTGAGCACTGAGCACCCAGCACCCTGAGCACTGAGCACCCAGCACCATGAGCACTGAGCACCCAGCACCCTGAGTACTGAGCACCCAGCACCCCGAGTACTGAGCACCCACCACCCTGAGTACTGAGCACCCAGCACCCTGAGCACTGAGCACCCAGCACCCAGAGCACTGAGCACCCAGCACCCTGAGTACTGAGCACCCAGCACCCTGAGCACTGAGCACTCAGCACCCTGAGCACTGAGCACCCAGCACCCTGAGCACTGAGCACCCAGGACCCTGAGAACTGAGCTCCAAGCACCCCGAGCACTGAGCACCCAGCACCCGGATTACTGAGCACCCAGCACCCTGAGTACTAAGCACCGAGCACCCTGAGTACTGAGCACACAGTACCTTGAGCACTGAACACACAGCACCCTGAGTACTGAGCACCCCGAGCACTGAGCACTCAGCACCCTGAGCACTGAGCACCCAGCACCCTGAGTACTGAGCACCCAGCACCCTGAGTACTGAACACCCAGCACCCTGAGCACTGAGCACTGAGCACCCTGAGCACTGAGTACTGAGCACTGAGCACCCTGAGCACTGAGCACCCAACACCCCGAGTACTGAGCACCCATCACCGCCAGCACTGAGCACATAGCACCCCGAGCACTGATCACCCAGCACCCTGAGTACTGAGTACCCAGCACCCTGAGCACTGAACACCCAGCACCCTGAGCACTGAGCACACAGCACCCTGAGCACTGAGCACCCAGCACCCTGAGTACTGAGCACCCAGCACCCAGCACCCCGAGCACTGAACACCCAGCACCCTGAGTACTGAGCACCGAGCACCCCGAGCACTGAGCACCCAGCACCCTGAGTACTGAGCACCGAGCACCCCGAGCACTGAGCACCCAGCGCCAAGAACACCGAGCGCCCTGAGCACTGAGCAACCAGCAACAAGAGCACCGAGCACCCTGAGCACTGAGCACCCAGCAACCTGAGCAATGAGCACCCTGAGTACTGAGCACCCAGCACCTTGAGCACTGAGCACCGAGCACCCTGAGCACTGAGCACCCAGCACCCCGAGCACTGAGCACCCAGCACCCTGAGTACTGAGCACCCAGCACCCGAGTACTGAGCACACAACACCCTGAGTACAGAGCACCCAGCACCCTGAGCACTGAGCACCCAGCAACCCGAGTACTGAGCACCCAGCACCCTGAGTACTGAACACCCAGCACCCTGAGCACTGAGCACCCAGCACCCGAGTACAGAGCACCCAGCACCCTGAGTACTGAGCACCCAGCACCCTGAGCACTGAGCACCCAGCACCCCGAGTACTGAGCACCGAGCACCCTCAGTACTGAGCACCCAGCACCCTGAGCACTGAGCACCCAGCACCCTGAGCACTGAGCACCCAGCACCCTGAGTACTGAGCACCCAGCACCCTGAGCACTGAACACACAGCACCCTGAGTACTGAGCACCTCGAGCACTGAGCACCCAGCACCCTGAGTACTGAGCACCCAGCACCCTGAGCACTGAGCACCCAGCACCCCGAGTACTGAGCACCCAGCACCCCGAGCACTGAGTACCCAGCACCCTGAGCACTGAGCACCCAGCACCCCGAGTACTGAGCTCTGAGCACCCTGAGCACTGAGCACCCAGCACCCCGAGTACTGAGCACTGAGCACCCTGAGTACTGAGCACCCAGCACCCTGAGCACTGAGTACACAGCACCATGAGCACTGAGCACCCAGCACCCTGAGCACTGAGCACCCAGCACCCTGAGCACTGAGCACCCAGGACCCTGAGTACTGAGCACTGAGCACCCAGCACCCCAAGCAGTGAGCACCCAGCACCCTGAGTACTGAGCACTGAGCACCCAGCACCCCGAGCACTGAGCAGCCAGCACCCTGAGCACTGAGCACCCAGCACCCGAGTACTGAGCACCCAGCACCCTGAGTACTGAGGACCCAGCACGCTGAGTACTGAGCACCCAGCACCCCGAGTACTGAGCACCCAGCACCCTGAGTACTGAGCACCCAGCACCCTGAGCACTGAGTACCCAGCACCCCGAGCACTGAGCACCCAGCACCCTGAGTACTGAGCACCCAGCACCCTGAGCACTGAGCACCCAGCACCCTGAGCACTGAGCACCCAGCACCCTGAGTAGTGAGCACCCAACGTACAGAGCACCGAGAACCCCGAGCACTGAGCACCCAGCACCCTGAGTACTGAGCACCGAGCACCCCGAGCACTGAGCACCCAGCACCCTGAGTACTGAGCTCTGAGCACCCCGAGCACTGAGCATCCAGTGCCCCGAGCACCGAGCACCCTGAGCACTGATCACCCAGCAACCTGAGCAATGAGCACCCTGAGTACTGAGCACCCAGCACCTTGAGCACTGAGCACCGAGAACCCCGAGCACTGAGCACCCAGCACCCGGAGTACTGAGCACAAAGCACCCTGAGTACTAAGCACCGAGCACCCTGAGTACTGAGCTCCCAGCACCCTGAGCACTGAACACACAGCACCCTGAGTACTGAGCACCTCGAGCACTGAGCACCCAGCACCCTGAGTACTGAGCACCCAGCACCCTGAGCACTGAGCACCCAGCACCCCGAGCACTGAGCACCCAGCACCCTGAGTACTGAGCACTGAGTACCCAGCACCCCGAGCACTCAGCACCCAGCACCCTGAGCACTGAGCACCCAGCACCCGAGTACTCAGCACCCAGCACCCTGAGTACTGAGCACCCAGCACCCTGAGTACTGAGCACCCAGCACCCCGAGTACTGAGCACCCAGCACTCTGAGTACTGAGCACCCAGCACCCTGAGCACTGAGCACCCAGCACCCAGAGCACTGAGCACCCAGCACCCTGAGTACTGAGCACCCAGCACCCTGAGCACTGAGCACCCAGCACCCTGAGCACTGAGCACCCAGCTCCCTGAGCACTGAGCACCCAGGACCCTGAGTAGTGAGCATCCAACGTACTGAGCACCGAGCACCCCGAGCACTGAGCACCCACCACCCTGAGGACTGAGCACCTATCACCCCGAACACTGAGCACCCAGCACCCTGAGTACTGAGCGCCGAGCACCCCGAGCACTGAGCACCCAGCGCCCCGAGCACTGAGCACCCATCACCCTGAGCACTGAGCACCCAGCGTACTGAGCACCGAGCACCCAGCACCCTGAGTACTGAGCTCCGAGCACCCCGAGCACTGAGCACCCAGCGCCCCGAGCACCGAGCACCCTGAGCACTCAGCAACCAGCACCCTGAGTACTGAGCACCCAGCACCCTGTGAAATGAGCACCCTGAGTACTGAGCACCGATCACCCCGAGCACTGAGCACCCAGCACCCTGAGTACTGATCTCCGAGCACCCCGAGCACTGAGCACCCAGCACACGGATTACTGAGCACCCAGCACCCTGAGTACTAAGCAACGAGCACCCTGAGTACTGAGCACCCAGTACCATGAGCACTGAACACACAGCACCCTGAGTACTGAGCACACCGAGCACTGAGCACCCAGCACACTGAGCACTGAGCACCCAGCACCCTGAGTACTGAGCACCCAGCACCCTGAGTACTGAACACCCAGCACCCTGAGCACTGAGCACTGAGCACCCTGAACACTGAGTACTGAGCACTGAGCACCCTGAGCACTGAGCACCCAGCACCCCGAGTACTGAGCACCCAGCACACCGAGCACTGAGCACCCAGCGCCCCGAGCACTGAGCACCCAGCACCCCGAGCACTGAGCACCCTGAGCACTGAGCACACAGCACCCCGAGTACTGAGCACCCAGCACCCTGAGTACTGAACACCCAGCACCCTGAGCACTGAGCACTGAGCACCCTGAACACTGAGTACTGAGCACTGAGCACCCTGAGCACTGAGCACCCAGCACCCCGAGTACTGAGCACCCAGCACACCGAGCACTGAGCACCCAGCGCCCCGAGCACTGAGCACCCAGCACCCCGAGCACTGAGCACCCTGAGCACTGAGCACACAGCACCCCGAGCACTGAGCACCCAGCACCCTGAGCACTGAGTACACAGCACCATGAGCACTGAGCACCCAGCACCCTGAGCACTGAGCACCCAGCACCCTGAGCACTGAGCACCCAGGACCCTGAGTACTGAGCACTGAGCACCCAGCACCCCAAGCAGTGAGCACCCAGCACCCTGAGTACTGAGCACTGAGCACCCAGCACCCCGAGCACTGAGCACCCAGCACCCTGAGCACTGAGCACCCAGCACCCGAGTACTGAGCACCCAGCACCCTGAGTACTGAGGACCCAGCACCCTGAGTACTGAGCACCCAGCACCCCGAGTACTGAGCACCCAGCACCCTGAGTACTGAGCACCCAGCACCCTGAGCACTGAGTACCCAGCACCCCGAGCACTGAGCACCCAGCACCCTGAGTACTGAGCACCCAGCACCCTGAGCACTGAGCACCCAGCACCCTGAGCACTGAGCACCCAGCACCCTGAGTAGTGAGCACCCAACGTACAGAGCACCGAGAACCCCGAGCACTGAGCACCCAGCACCCTGAGTACTGAGCACCGAGCACCCCGAGCACTGAGCACCCAGCACCCTGAGTACTGAGCTCTGAGCACCCCGAGCACTGAGCATCCAGTGCCCCGAGCACCGAGCACCCTGAGCACTGATCACCCAGCAACCTGAGCAATGAGCACCCTGAGTACTGAGCACCCAGCACCTTGAGCACTGAGCACCGAGAACCCCGAGCACTGAGCACCCAGCACCCGGAGTACTGAGCACAAAGCACCCTGAGTACTAAGCACCGAGCACCCTGAGTACTGAGCTCCCAGCACCCTGAGCACTGAACACACAGCACCCTGAGTACTGAGCACCTCGAGCACTGAGCACCCAGCACCCTGAGTACTGAGCACCCAGCACCCTGAGCACTGAGCACCCAGCACCCCGAGCACTGAGCACCCAGCACCCTGAGTACTGAGCACTGAGTACCCAGCACCCCGAGCACTCAGCACCCAGCACCCTGAGCACTGAGCACCCAGCACCCGAGTACTCAGCACCCAGCACCCTGAGTACTGAGCACCCAGCACCCTGAGTACTGAGCACCCAGCACACCGAGTACTGAGCACCCAGCACTCTGAGTACTGAGCACCCAGCACCCTGAGCACTGAGCACCCAGCACCCAGAGCACTGAGCACCCAGCACCCTGAGTACTGAGCACCCAGCACCCTGAGCACTGAGCACCCAGCACCCTGAGCACTGAGCACCCAGCACCCTGAGCACTGAGCACCCAGGACCCTGAGTAGTGAGCATCCAACGTACTGAGCACCGAGCACCCCGAGCACTGAGCACCCACCACCCTGAGGACTGAGCACCTATCACCCCGAACACTGAGCACCCAGCACCCTGAGTACTGAGCGCCGAGCACCCCGAGCACTGAGCACCCAGCGCCCCGAGCACTGAGCACCCATCACCCTGAGCACTGAGCACCCAGCGTACTGAGCACCGAGCACCCAGCACCCTGAGTACTGAGCTCCGAGCACCCCGAGCACTGAGCACCCAGCGCCCCGAGCACCGAGCACCCTGAGCACTCAGCACCCAGCACCCTGAGTACTGAGCACCCAGCACCCTGTGAAATGAGCACCCTGAGTACTGAGCACCGATCACCCCGAGCACTGAGCACCCAGCACCCTGAGTACTGATCTCCGAGCACCCCGAGCACTGAGCACCCAGCACACGGATTACTGAGCACCCAGCACCCTGAGTACTAAGCAACGAGCACCCTGAGTACTGAGCACCCAGTACCATGAGCACTGAACACACAGCACCCTGAGTACTGAGCACACCGAGCACTGAGCACCCAGCACACTGAGCACTGAGCACCCAGCACCCTGAGTACTGAGCACCCAGCACCCTGAGTACTGAACACCCAGCACCCTGAGCACTGAGCACTGAGCACCCTGAACACTGAGTACTGAGCACTGAGCACCCTGAGCACTGAGCACCCAGCACCCTGAGCAGCGAGCACCCAGCACCCCGAACACTGAGCACCCAGCACCATGAGTACTGAGCACGCAGCACCCTGAGCACTGAGCACCCAGCACCCTGAGCACTGAGCACCCAGCACCCTGAGCACTGAGCACCCAGCACCCTGAGTAGTGAGCACCCAACGTACTGAGCACTGAGCACCCCGAGCACTGACCACCCAGCACCCTGAGTACTGAGCACCGAGCACCCCGAGCACTGAGCACCCAGCGCCCCGAGCAACGAGAACCCTGAACACTGAGCACCCAGCACCCTGAGCAATGAGCACCCTGAGTACTGAGCACCCAGCACCTTGAGCACTGAGCACCGAGCACCCCGAGCACTGAGCACCCAGCACCCGGAGTACTGAGCACCGAGCAACCTGAGCACTGAGCACCCAGCACCCTGAGTACTGAGCACCCAGCACCCTGAGCAATGAGCACCCTGAGTACTGAGCACCCAGCACCTTGAGCACTGAGCACCGAGCACCCCGAGCACTGAGCACCCAGCACCCAGAGTACTGAGCACCCAGCACCCTGAGTACTAAGCACCGAGCACCCTGAGTACTGAGCACCCAGCACCCTGAGCACTGAACACACAGCACCCTGAGTACTGAGCACCCAGCACCCTGAGTACTGAGCACCGAGCACCCCGAGCACTGAGCACCCAGCACCCTGAGCTCTGAGCACCCAGCACCCGAGTACTGAGCACCCAGCACCCTGAGTACTGAGCACCCAGCACCCCGAGTACTGAGCACCCAGCACCCCGAGTACTGAGCACCCAGCACCCTGAGTACTGAGCACCCAGCACCCTGAGCACTGAGCACCCAGCACCCCGAGCACTGAGCACCCAGCACCCTGAGTAGTGAGCACCCAACGTACTGAGCACCGAGCACCCCGAGCACTGAGCACCCAGCACCCTGAGTACTGAGCACCGAGCACCCCGAGCACTGAGCACCCAGCACCCTGAGTACTGAGCTCCGAGCACCCCGAGCATTGAGCACCCAGCGCCCCGAGCACCGAGCACCCTGAGCACTGAGCACCCAGCACCCTGAGTACTGAGCACCCAGCACCCTGAGCAATGAGCACCCTGAGTACTGAGCACCCAGCACCTTGAGCACTGAGCACCGAGCACCCCGAGCACTGAGCACCCAGCACCCAGAGTACTGAGCACCCAGCACCCTGAGTACTAAGCACCGAGCACCCTGAGTACTGAGCACCCAGCACCCTGAGCACTGAACACACAGCACCCTGAGTACTGAGCACCTCGAGCACTGAGCACCCAGCACCCTGAGTAATGAGCACCCAGCACCCTGAGTACTAAGCACCGAGCACCCTGAGTACTGAGCACCCAGCACCCTGAGCACTGAACACACAGCACCCTGAGTACTGAGCACCCCGAGCACTGAGCACCCAGCACCGCGAGCACTGAGCACCCAGCACCCCGAGCACTGAGCACCCAGCACCCTGAGTACTGAGCACCCAGCACCCTGAGCACTGAGCACCCAGCACCCTGAGCACTGAGCACACAGCACCCTGAGCACTGAGCACCCAGCACCCTGAGTACTGAGCACTGGGCACCCAGCACCACGAGCACTGAGCACCCAGCACCCTGAGTACTGAGCACTGAGCACCCAGCACCCCGAGCACTGAGCACCCAGCACCCTGAGCACTGAGCACCCAGCACCCGAGTACTGAGCACCCAGCACCCTGAGTACTGAGCACCCAGCACCCTGAGTACTGAGCGCCCAGCACCCCGAGTACTGAGCACCCAGCACCCTGAGTACTGAGCACCCAGCACCCTGAGCACTGAGCACCCACCACCCCGAGCACTGAGCACCCAGCACCCTGAGTACTGAGCACCCAGCACCCTGAGCACTGAGCACCCAGCACCCTGAGCACTGAGCACCCAGCACACTGAGCACTGAGCAACCAGCACCCTGAGTAGTGAGCACCCAAAGTACTGAGCACCGAGCACCCCGAGCACTGAGCACCCAGCACCCTGAGTACTCAGCACCGATCACCCCGAGCACTGAGCACCCAGCACCCTAAGTACTGAGCTCCGAGCACCCCGAGCACTGAGCACCCAGCACCCCGAGTACTGAGCACCCAGCACCCCGAGTACTGAGCACCCAGCACCCCGAGTACTGAGCACCCAGCACCCCGAGTACTGAGCTCCGAGCACCTCGAGCACTGAGCACCCAGCACCCGGAGTACTGAGCACCCAGCACCCTGAGTACTAAGCACCGAGCACCCTGAGTACTGAGCACACAGTACCCTGAGCACTGAACACACAGCACCCTGAGTACTGAGCACCCCGAGCACTGAGCACCCAGAACCCTGAGCACTGAGCACCCAGCACCCTGTGTACTGAGCACCCAGCACCCTGAGTACTGAACACCCAGCACCCTGAGCACTGAGCACTGAGCACCCAGCACCCCGAGCACTGAGCACTGAGCACCCTGAGCACTGAGCACACAGCACCCCGAGTACTGAGCACTGAGCACCCTGAGCACTGAGCACCCAGCACCCCGAGTACTGAGCACTGAGCAACCTGAGTACTGAGAACCCAGCACCCTGAGCACTGAGTACCCAGCAAACTGAGCACTGAGCACCCAGCTCCCTGAGCACTGAGCACCCAGCACCCTGAGTACTGAGCACCCAGCACCCTGAGTACTGAGCACTGAGCACCCAGCACCACGAGCACTGAGCACCCAGCACCCTGAGTACTGAGCATTGAGCACCCAGCACCCCGAGCACTGAGCACCCAGCACCCTGAGCTCTGAGCACTCAGCACCCGAGTACTGAGCACCCAGCACCCCGAGTACTGAGCACCCAGCACCCCGAGTACTGAGCACCCAGCACCCCGAGTACTGAGCACCCAGCACCCTGAGTACTGAGCACCCAGCACCCTGAGCACTGAGCACCCACCACCCCGAGCACTGAGCACCCAGCACCCTGAGTACTGAGCACCCAGCACCCTGAGCACTGAGCACCCAGCACCCTGAGCACTGAGCACCCAGCACCCTGAGTACTGAGCACCGAGCACCCCGAGCACAGAGCACCCAGCACCCTGAGTACTGAGCTCCGAGCACCCCGAGCACTGAGCACCCAGTGCCCCGAGCACCGAGCACCCTGAGCACTGAGCACCCAGCACCCTGATCAATGAGCACCCTGAGTACTGAGCACCCAGCACCCGGAGTACTGAGCAGCCAGCACCCTGAGTACTAAGCACCGAGCACCCTGAGTACTGAGCACCTAGTACCCTGAGCACTGAACACACAGCACCCTGAGTACTGAGCACCCCGAGCACTGAGCACCCAGCACCCTGAGCACTGAGCACCCAGCACCCTGAGTACTGAACACCCAGCACCCTGAGCACTGAGCACTGAGCACCCTGAGCACTGAGTACTGAGCACTGAGCACCCTGAGCACTGAGCACCCAGCACCCCGAGTACTGAGCACCCAGCACCCCGAGCACTGAGCACCCTGAGCACTGAGCACCCAGCACCCCAAGCACTGAGCACTGAGCTCCCTGAGCACTGAGCACACAGCACCCCGAGTACTGAGCACTGAGCACCCTGAGCACTGAGCACCCAGCACCCCGAGTACTGAGCACTAAGCACCCTGAGTACTGAGCACCCAGCACCCTGAGCACTGAACACACAGCACCCTGAGTACTGAGCACCTCGAGCACTGAGCACCCAGCACCCTGAGTAATGAGCACCCAGCACCCTGAGTACTAAGCACATAGCACCCTGAGTACTGACCAGCCAGCACCCTGAGCACTGAACACAAAGCACCCTGAGTACTGAGCACCCCGAGCACTGAGCACCCAGCACCGCGAGCACTGAGCACCCAGCACCCCGAGCACTGAGCACCCAGCACCCTGAGTACTGAGCACCCAGCACCCTGAGCACTGAGCACCCAGCACCCTGAGCACTGAGCACACAGCACCCTGAGCACTGAGCACCCAGCACCCTGAGTACTGAGCACTGAGCACCCAGCACCACGAGCACTGAGCACCCAGCACCCTGAGTACTGAGCACTGAGCACCCAGCACCCCGAGCACTGAGCACCCAGCACCCTGAGCACTGAGCACCCAGCACCTGAGTACTGAGCAACCAGCACCCTGAGTACTGAGCACCCAGCACCCTGAGTACTGAGCGCCCAGCACCCCGAGTACTGAGCACCCAGCACCCTGAGTACTGAGCACCCAGCACCCTGAGCACTGAGCACCAACCACCCCGAGCACTGAGCACCCAGCACCCTGAGTACTGAGCACCCAGCACCCTGAGCACTGAGCACACAGCACCCTGAGCACTGAGCACCCAGCACACTGAGCACTGAGCAACCAGCACCCTGAGTAGTGAGCACCCAAAGTACTGAGCACCGAGCACCCCGAGCACTGAGCACCCAGCACCCTGAGTACTCAGCACCGATCACGCCGAGCACTGAGCACCCAGCACCCTAAGTACTGAGCTCCGAGCACCCCGAGCACTGAGCACCCAGCACCCCGAGTACTGAGCACCCAGCACCCCGAGTACTGAGCACCCAGCACCCCGAGTACTGAGCTCCGAGCACCCCGAGCACTGAGCACCCAGTACCCGGAGTACTGAGCACCCAGCACGCTGAGTACTAAGCAGCGAGCACCCTGAGTACTGAGCACACAGTACCCTGAGCACTGAACACACAGCACCCTGAGTACTGAGCACCCCGAGCACTGAGCACCCAGAACCCTGAGCACTGAGCACCCAGCACCCTGTGTACTGAGCACCCAGCACCCTGACTACTGAACACCCAGCACCCTGAGCACTGAGCACTGAGCACCCAGCACCCCGAGCACTGAGCACCCAGCACCCTGAGCACTGAGCACACAGCACACCGAGTACTGAGCACTGCGCACCCTGAGCACTGAGCACCCAGCACCCCGAGTACTGAGCACTGAGCAACCTGAGTACTGAGAACCCAGCACCCTGAGCACTGAGTACCCAGCAAACTGAGCACTGAGCACCCAGCTCCCTGAGCACTGAGCACCCAGCACCCTGAGTACTGAGCACCCAGCACCCTGAGTACTGAGCACTGAGCACCCAGCACCACGAGCACTGAGCACCCAGCACCCTGAGTACTGAGCACTGAGCACCCAGCACCCCGAGCACTGAGCACCCAGCACCCTGAGCTCTGAGCACCCAGCACCCGAGTACTGAGCACCGAGCACCCCGAGCACAGAGCACCCAGCACCCTGAGTACTGAGCTCCGAGCACCCCGAGCACTGAGCACCCAGTGCCCCGAGCACCGAGCACCCTGAGCACTGAGCACCCAGCACCCTGATCAATGAGCACCCTGAGTACTGAGCACCCAGCACCCGGAGTACTGAGCAGCCAGCACCCTGAGTACTAAGCACCGAGCACCCTGAGTACTGAGCACCCAGTACCCTGAGCACTGAACACACAGCACCCTGAGTACTGAGCACCCCGAGCACTGAGCACCCAGCACCCTGAGCACTGAGCACCCAGCACCCTGAGTACTGAGCACCCAGCACCCTGAGTACTGAACACCCAGCACCCTGAGCACTGAGCACTGAGCACCCTGAGCACTGAGTACTGAGCACTGAGCACCCTGAGCACTGAGCACCCAGCACACCGAGTACTGAGCACCCAGCACCCCGAGCACTGAGCACCCTGAGCACTGAGCACCCAGCACACCAAGCACTGAGCACTGAGCTCCCTGAGCACTGAGCACACAGCACCCCGAGTACTGAGCACTGAGCACCCTGAGCACTGAGCACCCAGCACCCCGAGTACTGAGCACTAAGCACCCTGAGTACTGAGCACCCAGCACCCTGAGCACTGAGCACCCAGCACCCTGAGCACTGAGCACCCAGCACCCTGAGTACTGAGCACTGAGCAGCCAGCACCCCGAGCACTGAGCACCCAGCACCCTGAGCACTGAGCACCCAGCACCCTGAGCACTGAGCACCCAGCACCCTGAGTACTGAGCACTGAGCACCCAGCACCCCGAGCACTGAGCACCCAGCACCCTGAGCACTGAGCACCCAGCACCCTGAGCACTGAGCACCCAGCACCCTGAGCACTGAGCACCCAGCACCCTGAGTACTGAGCACTGAGCACCCAGCACCCCGAGCACTGAGCACCCAGCACCCTGAGCACTGAGCACCCAGCACCATGAGTACTGAGCACCCAGCACGCTGAGCACTGAGCACCCAGCACCCAGAGCACCGAGCACCCTGAGTACTAAGCACCGAGCACCCTGAGTACTGACCTCCGAGCACCCCGAGCACTGAGCACCCAGTGCCCCGAGCACCGAGCACCCTGAGCACTGAGCACCCAGCACCCTGATCAATGAGCACCCTGAGTACTGAGCACCCAGCACCCGGAGTACTGAGCAGCCAGCACCCTGAGTACTAAGCACCGAGCACCCTGAGTACTGAGCACCTAGTACCCTGAGCACTGAACACACAGCACCCTGAGTACTGAGCACCCAGCACCCTGAGTACTGAACACCCAGCACCCTGAGCACTGAGCACTGAGCACCCTGAGCACTGAGTACTGAGCACTGAGCACCCTGAGCACTGAGCACCCAGCACCCCGAGTACTGAGCACCCAGCACCCCGAGCACTGAGCACCCTGAGCACTGAGCACCCAGCACCCCAAGCACTGAGCACTGAGCTCCCTGAGCACTGAGCACACAGCACCCCGAGTACTGAGCACTGAGCACCCTGAGCACTGAGCACCCAGCACCCCGAGTACTGAGCACTAAGCACCCTGAGTACTGAGCACCCAGCACCCTGAGCACTGAACACACAGCACCCTGAGTACTGAGCACCTCGAGCACTGAGCACCCAGCACCCTGAGTAATGAGCACCCAGCACCCTGAGTACTAAGCACATAGCACCCTGAGTACTGACCAGCCAGCACCCTGAGCACTGAACACACAGCACCCTGAGTACTGAGCACCCCGAGCACTGAGCACCCAGCACCGCGAGCACTGAGCACCCAGCACCCCGAGCACTGAGCACCCAGCACCCTGAGTACTGAGCACCCAGCACCCTGAGCACTGAGCACCCAGCACCCTGAGCACTGAGCACACAGCACCCTGAGCACTGAGCACCCAGCACCCTGAGTACTGAGCACTGAGCACCCAGCACCACGAGCACTGAGCACCCAGCACCCTGAGTACTGAGCACTGAGCACCCAGCACCCCGAGCACTGAGCACCCAGCACCCTGAGCACTGAGCACCCAGCACCTGAGTACTGAGCACCCAGCACCCTGAGTACTGAGCACCCAGCACCCTGAGTACTGAGCGCCCAGCACCCCGAGTACTGAGCACCCAGCACCCTGAGTACTGAGCACCCAGCACCCTGAGCACTGAGCACCCACCACCCCGAGCACTGAGCACCCAGCACCCTGAGTACTGAGCACCCAGCACCCTGAGCACTGAGCACACAGCACCCTGAGCACTGAGCACCCAGCACACTGAGCACTGAGCAACCAGCACCCTGAGTAGTGAGCACCCAAAGTACTGAGCACCGAGCACCCCGAGCACTGAGCACCCAGCAACCTGAGTACTCAGCACCGATCACCCCGAGCACTGAGCACCCAGCACCCTAAGTACTGAGCTCCGAGCACCCCGAGCACTGAGCACCCAGCACCCCGAGTACTGAGCACCCAGCACCCCGAGTACTGAGCACCCAGCACCCCGAGTACTGAGCTCCGAGCACCCCGAGCACTGAGCACCCAGTACCCGGAGTACTGAGCACCCAGCACCCTGAGTACTAAGCACCGAGCACCCTGAGTAATGAGCACACAGTACCCTGAGCACTGAACACACAGCACCCTGAGTACTGAGCACCCCGAGCACTGAGCACCCAGAACCCTGAGCACTGAGCACCCAGCACCCTGTGTACTGAGCACCCAGCACCCTGACTACTGAACACCCAGCACCCTGAGCACTGAGCACTGAGCACCCAGCACCCCGAGCACTGAGCACCCAGCACCCTGAGCACTGAGCACACAGCACACCGAGTACTGAGCACTGCGCACCCTGAGCACTGAGCACCCAGCACCCCGAGTACTGAGCACTGAGCAACCTGAGTACTGAGAACCCAGCACCCTGAGCACTGAGTACCCAGCAAACTGAGCACTGAGCACCCAGCTCCCTGAGCACTGAGCACCCAGCACCCTGAGTACTGAGCACCCAGCACCCTGAGTACTGAGCACTGAGCACCCAGCACCACGAGCACTGAGCACCCAGCACCCTGAGTACTGAGCACTGAGCACCCAGCACCCCGAGCACTGAGCACCCAGCACCCTGAGCTCTGAGCACCCAGCACCCGAGTACTGAGCACCGAGCACCCCGAGCACAGAGCACCCAGCACCCTGAGTACTGAGCTCCGAGCACCCCGAGCACTGAGCACCCAGTGCCCCGAGCACCGAGCACCCTGAGCACTGAGCACCCAGCACCCTGATCAATGAGCACCCTGAGTACTGAGCACCCAGCACCCGGAGTACTGAGCAGCCAGCACCCTGAGTACTAAGCACCGAGCACCCTGAGTACTGAGCACCCAGTACCCTGAGCACTGAACACACAGCACCCTGAGTACTGAGCACCCCGAGCACTGAGCACACAGCACCCTGAGCACTGAGCACCCAGCACCCTGAGTACTGAGCACCCAGCACCCTGAGTACTGAACACCCAGCACCCTGAGCACTGAGCACTGAGCACCCTGAGCACTGAGTACTGAGCACTGAGCACCCTGAGCACTGAGCACCCAGCACACCGAGTACTGAGCACCCAGCACCCCGAGCACTGAGCACCCTGAGCACTGAGCACCCAGCACACCAAGCACTGAGCACTGAGCTCCCTGAGCACTGAGCACACAGCACCCCGAGTACTGAGCACTGAGCACCCTGAGCACTGAGCACCCAGCACCCCGAGTACTGAGCACTAAGCACCCTGAGTACTGAGTACCCAGCACCCTGAGCACTGAGCACCCAGCACCCTGAGCACTGAGCACCCAGCACCCTGAGTACTGAGCACTGAGCAGCCAGCACCCCGAGCACTGAGCACCCAGCACCCTGAGCACTGAGCACCCAGCACCCTGAGCACTGAGCACCCAGCACCCTGAGTACTGAGCACTGAGCACCCAGCACCCCGAGCACTGAGCACCCAGCACCCTGAGCACTGAGCACCCAGCACCCTGAGCACTGAGCACCCAGCACCCTGAGCACTGAGCACCCAGCACCCTGAGTACTGAGCACTGAGCACCCAGCACCCCGAGCACTGAGCACCCAGCACCCTGAGCACTGAGCACCCAGCACCATGAGTACTGAGCACCCAGCACGCTGAGCACTGAGCACCCAGCACCCAGAGCACCGAGCACCCTGAGTACTAAGCACCGAGCACCCTGAGTACTGAGCACCCAGCACCCTGAGCACCGAGCACCCGGAACCCCGAACACTGAGCACCCAGCACCATGAGTACCGAGCACGCAGCACCCTGAGCACTGAGCACCCAGCACCCTGAGCACTGAGCACCCAGCACCCTGAGCACTGAGCACCCAGCACCCTGAGTAGTGAGCACCCAACGTACTGAGCACTGAGCACCCCGAGCACTGACCACTCAGCACCCTGAGTACTGAGCACCGAGCACCCCGAGCACTGAGCACCCAGCGCCCCGAGCACCGAGAACCCTGAGCACTGAGCACCCAGCACCCTGAGCAATGAGCACCCTGAGTACTGAGCACCCAGCACCTTGAGCACTGAGCACCGAGCACCCCGAGCACTGTGCACCCAGCACCCGGAGTACTGAGCACCCAGCACCCTGAGTACTAAGCACCGAGCACTCTGAGTACTGAGCACCCAGCACCCTGAGCACTGAGCACCCAGCACCCTGAGCACTGAGCACCCAGCACCCTGAGTAGTGAGCACCCAACGTACTGAGCACCGAGCACCCCGAGCACTGAGCACCCAGCACCCTGAGTAGTGAGCACCCAACGTACTGAGCACCGAGCACCCCGAGCACTGAGCACCCAGCACCCCGAGCACTGAGCACCCAGCACCCTGAGCACTGAGCACCCAGCACCCGAGTACTGAGCACCCAGCACCCTGAGTACTGAGCACCCAGCACCCTGAGTACTGAGCGCCCAGCACCCCGAGTACTGAGCACCCAGCACCCTGAGTACTGAGCACCCAGCACCCTGAGCACTGAGCACACAGCACCCTGAGCACTGAGCACCCAGCACACTGAGCACTGAGCAACCAGCACCCTGAGTAGTGAGCACCCAAAGTATTGAGCACCGAGCACCCCGAGCACTGAGCACCCAGCACCCTGAGTACTCAGCACCGATCACCCCGAGCACTGAGCACCCAGCACCCTAAGTACTGAGCTCCGAGCACCCCGAGCACTGAGCACCCAGCACCCCGAGTACTGAGCACCCAGCACACCGAGTACTGAGCACCCAGCACCCCGAGTACTGAGCTCCGAGCACCCCGAGCACTGAGCACCCAGTACCCGGAGTACTGAGCACCCAGCACCCTGAGTACTAAGCACCGAGCACCCTGAGTACTGAGCACACAGTACCCTGAGCACTGAACACACAGCACCCTGAGTACAGAGCACCCCGAGCACTGAGCACCCAGAACCCTGAGCACTGAGCACCCAGCACCCTGTGTACTGAGCACCCAGCACCCTGAGTACTGAACACCCAGCACCCTGAGCACTGAGCACTGAGCACCCAGCACCCCGAGCACTGAGCACCCAGCACCCTGAGCACTGAGCACACAGCACCCCGAGTACTGAGCACTGAGCACCCTGAGCACTGAGCACCCAGCACCCCGAGTACTGAGCACTGAGCAACCTGAGTACTGAGAACCCAGCACCCTGAGCACTGAGTACCCAGCAAACTGAGCACTGAGCACCCAGCTCCCTGAGCACTGAGCACCCAGCACCCTGAGTACTGAGCACCCAGCACCCTGAGTACTGAGCACTGAGCACCCAGCACCACGAGCACTGAGCACCCAGCACCCTGAGTACTGAGCACTGAGCACCCAGCACCCCGAGCACTGAGCACCCAGCACCCTGAGCTCTGAGCACCCAGCACCCGAGTACTGAGCACCCAGCACCCCGAGTACTGAGCACCCAGCACCCCGAGTACTGAGCACCCAGCACCCCGAGTACTGAGCACCCAGCACCCTGAGTACTGAGCACCCAGCACCCTGAGCACTGAGCACCCAGCACTCCGAGCACTGAGCACCCAGCACCCTGAGTACTGAGCACCCAGCACCCTGAGCACTGAGCACCCAGCACCCTGAGCACTGAGCACCCAGCACCCTGAGTACTGAGCACCGAGCACCCCGAGCACAGAGCACCCAGCACCCTGAGTACTGAGCTCCGAGCACCCCGAGCACTGAGCACCCAGTGCCCCGAGCACCGAGCACCCTGAGCACTGAGCACCCAGCACCCTGATCAATGAGCACCCTGAGTACTGAGCACCCAGCACCCGGAGTACTGAGCAGCCAGCACCCTGAGTACTAAGCACCGAGCACCCTGAGTACTGAGCACCCAGTACCCTGAGCACTGAACACACAGCACCCTGAGTCCTGAGCACCCCGAGCACTGAGCACCCAGCACCCTGAGCACTGAGCACCCAGCACCCTGAGTACTGAGCACCCAGCACCCTGAGTACTGAACACCCAGCACCCTGAGCACTGAGCACTGAGCACCCTGAGCACTGAGTACTGAGCACTGAGCACCCTGAGCACTGAGCACCCAGCACCCCGAGTACTGAGCACCCAGCACCCCGAGCACTGAGCACCCTGAGCACTGAGCACCCAGCACACCAAGCACTGAGCACTGAGCTCCCTGAGCACTGAGCACACAGCACCCCGAGTACTGAGCACTGAGCACCCTGAGCACTGAGCACCCAGCACACCGAGTACTGAGCACTAAGCACCCTGAGTACTGAGCACCCAGCACCCTGAGCACTGAGCACCCAGCACCCTGAGCACTGAGCACCCAGCACCCTGAGTACTGAGCACTGAGCAGCCAGCACCCCGAGCACTGAGCACCCAGCACCCTGAGCACTGAGCACCCAGCACCCTGAGCACTGAGCACCCAGCACCCTGAGTACTGAGCACTGAGCACCCAGCACCCCGAGCACTGAGCACCCAGCACCCTGAGCACTGAGCACCCAGCACCCTGAGCACTGAGCACCCAGCACCCTGAGCACTGAGCACCCAGCACCCTGAGTACTGAGCACTGAGCACCCAGCACCCCGAGCACTGAGCACCCAGCACCCTGAGCACTGAGCACCCAGCACCATGAGTACTGAGCACCCAGCACGCTGAGCACTGAGCACCCAGCACCCAGAGCACCGAGCACCCTGAGTACTAAGCACCGAGCACCCTGAGTACTGAGCACCCAGCACCCTGAGCACCGAGCACCCGGAACCCCGAACACTGAGCACCCAGCACCATGAGTACCGAGCACGCAGCACCCTGAGCACTGAGCACCCAGCACCCTGAGCACTGAGCACCCAGCACCCTGAGCACTGAGCACCCAGCACCCTGAGTAGTGAGCACCCAACGTACTGAGCACTGAGCACCCCGAGCACTGACCACTCAGCACCCTGAGTACTGAGCACCGAGCACCCCGAGCACAGAGCACCCAGCGCCCCGAGCACCGAGAACCCTGAGCACTGAGCACCCAGCACCCTGAGCAATGAGCACCCTGAGTACTGAGCACCCAGCACCTTGAGCACTGAGCACCGAGCACCCCGAGCACTGTGCACCCAGCACCCGGAGTACTGAGCACCCAGCACCCTGAGTACTAAGCACCGAGCACTCTGAGTACTGAGCACCCAGCACCCTGAGCACTGAGCACCCAGCACCCTGAGCACTGAGCACCCAGCACCCTGAGTAGTGAGCACCCAACGTACTGAGCACTGAGCACCCCGAGCACTGAGCACCCAGCACCCTGAGCACTGAGCACCCAGCACCCTGAGCACTGAGAACCCAGCACCCTGAGCACTGAGCACCCAGCACCCTGAGCACTGAGCACCCAGCACCCTGAGCACTGAGCACCCAGCACCCTGAGCACTGAGAACCCAGCACCCTGAACACTGAGCACCCAGCACCCTGAGCACTGAGCACCCAGCACCCCGAGCACTGAGCACCCAGCACCCTGAGCACTGAGAACCCAGCACCCTGAGCACTGAGCACCCAGCACCCTGAGCACTGAGCACCCAGCACCCTGAGCACTGAGCACCCAGCACCCTGAGTAGTGAGCACCCAACGTACTGAGCACCGAGCACCCCGAGCACTGAGCACCCAGCACCCTGAGTACTGAGCACCGAGCACCCCGAGCACTGAGCACCCAGCAGCCTGAGTACTGAGCTCCGAGCACCCCGAGCACTGAGCACGCAGCGCCCCGAGCACCGAGCACCCTGAGCACTGAGCACCCAGCACCCTGAGTACTGAGCACCCAGCACCCTGAGCAATGAGCACCCTGAGTACTGAGCACCCAGCACCTTGAGCACTGAGCACCGAGCACCCCGAGCACTGAGCACCCAGCACCCAGAGTACTGAGCACCCAGCACCCTGAGTACTAAGCACCGAGCACCCTGAGTACTGAAGACACAGCACCCTGAGTACTGAGCACCTCGAGCACTGAGCACCCAGCACCCTGAGTACTGAGCACCGAGCACCCTGAGCACTGAGCACCCAGCACCGCGAGCACTGAGCACCCAGCACCCCGAGCACTGAGCACCCAGCACCCTGAGCACTGAGCACCCAGCACCCTGAGCACTGAGCACACAGCACCCTGAGCACTGAGCACCCAGCACCCTGAGTACTGAGCACTGAGAACCCAGCACCCCGAGCACTGAGCACCCAGCACCCTGAGTACTGAGCACTGAGCACCCAGCACCCCGAGCACTGAGCACCCAGCACCCTGAGCACTGAGCACCCAGCACCCGAGTACTGAGCACCCAGCACCCTGAGTACTGAGCACCCAGCACCCTGAGTACTGAGCACCCAGCACCCTGAGCACTGAGCACCCAGCACCCCGAGCACTGAGCACCCAGCACCCTGAGTACTGAGCACCCAGCACCCTGAGCACTGAGCACCCAGCACCCTGAGCACTGAGCACCCAGCACACTGAGCACTGAGCAACCAGCACCCTGAGTAGTGAGCACCCAAAGTACTGAGCACCGAGCACCCCGAGCACTGAGCACCCAGCACCCTGAGTACTCAGCACCGATCACCCCGAGCACTGAGCACCCAGCACCCTAAGTACTGAGCTCCGAGCACCCCGAGCACTGAGCACCCAGCACCCGGAGTACTGAGCACCCAGCACCCTGAGTACTAAGCACCGAGCACCCCGAGCACTGAGCACCCAGAACCCTGAGCACTGGGCACCCAGCACCCTGTGTACTGAGCACCCAGCACCCTGAGTACTGAACACCCAGCACCCTGAGCACTGAGCACTGAGCACCCAGCACCCCGAGCACTGAGCACTGAGCACCCTGAGCACTGAGCACACAGCACCCCGAGTACTGAGCACTGAGCACCCTGAGCACTGAGCACCCAGCACCCCGAGTACTGAGCACTGAGCACCCTGAGTACTGAGAACCCAGCACCCTGAGCACTGAGTACCCAGCAAACTGAGCACTGAGCACCCAGCTCCCTGAGCACTGAGCACCCAGCACCCTGAGTACTGAGCACCCAGCACCCTGAGTAATGAGCACTGAGCACCCAGCACCACGAGCACTGAGCACCCAGCACCCTGAGCTCTGAGCACCCAGCACCCGAGTACTGAGCACCCAGCACCTTGAGTACTGAGCACCCAGCACCCCGAGTACTGAGCACCCAGCACCCCGAGTACTGAGCACCCAGCCCCCTGAGTACTGAGCACCCAGCACCCTGAGCACTGAGCACCCAGCACCCTGAGCACTGAGCACCCAGCACCCCGAGCACTGAGCACCCAGCACCCTGAGTACTGAGCACCCAGCACCCTGAGCACTGAGCGCCCAGCACCCTGAGCACTGAGCACCCAGCACCGCGAGCACTGAGCACCCAGCACCCCGAGCACTGAGCACCCAGCACCCCGAGCACTGAGCACCCAGCACCGCGAGCACTGAGCACATAGCACCACGAGCACTGAGCACCCAGCACCCTGAGTACTGAGTACCCAGCACCCTGAGCACTGAGCACCCAGCACCCTGAGCACTGAGCACACAGCACCCTGAGCACTGAGCACCCAGCACCCTGAGTACTGAGCACTTAGCACCCAGCACCCCGAGCACTGAGCACCCAGCACCCTGAGTACTGAGCACCGAGCACCCCGAGCACTGAGCACACAGCACCCTGAGTACTGAGCTCCGAGCACCCCGAGCACAGAGCACCCAGCGCCCCGAGCACCGAGCACCCTGAGCACTGAGCACCCAGCACCCTGAGTACTGAGCACCCAGCACCCTGAGCAATGAGCACCCTGAATACTGAGCACCCAGCACCTTGAGCACTGAGCACCGAGCACCCCGAGCACTGAGCACCCAGCACCCCGAGCACTGAGCACCCAGCACCCTGAGCACTGAGCACCCAGCACCCGAGTACTGAGCACCCAGCACCCAGCACCCTGAGTACTGAGCACCCAGCACCCTGAGTACTGAGCACCCAGCACCCCGAGTACTGAGCACCCAGCACCTTGAGCACTGAACCCCGAGCACCCCGAGCACTGAGCACCCAGCAACCCGAGCACTGAGCACCCAGCGCCCCGAGCACCGAGCACCCTGAGCACTGAGCACCCAGCACCCTGAGTACTGAGCACCCAGCACCCTGTGAAATGAGCACCCTGAGTACTGAGCACCCAGCACCTTGTGCACTGAGCACCGAGCACCCCGAGCACTGAGCACCCAGCAACCTGAGTACTGAACACCCAGCACCCTGAGCACTGAACTCACAGCACCCTGTGAAATGAGCACCCTGAGTACTGAGCACCCAGCACACTGAGTACTAAGCACCAAGCACCCTGAGTACTGAGCACCCAGCACCCTGAGCACTGAACACACAGCACCCTGAGTACTGAGCGCCTCGAGCACTGAGCACCCAGCACCCTGAGTACTGGGCACCGAGCACCCCAAGCACTGAGCACCCAGCACCGCGAGCACTGAGCACCCAGGTCCCCGAGCACTGAGCACCCAGCACCCTGAGTACTGAGCACCCAGCACCCTGAGTACTGAGCTCCGAGCACCCCGAGCACTGAGCACCCAGCACCCGGATTACTGAGCACCCAGCACCCTGAGTACTAAGGACCGAGCACCCTGAGTACTGAGCACCCAGTACCCTGAGCACTGAACACACAGCACCCTGAGTACTGAGCACCCTGAGCACTGAGCACCCAGCACCCTGAGTAATGAGCACCCAGCACCCTGAGTACTAAGCACCGAGCACCCTGAGTACTGAGCACCCAGCACCCTGAGCACTGAACACACAGCACCCTGAGTACTGAGCACCCCGAGCACTGAGCACCCAGCACCGCGAGCACTGAGCACCCAGCACCCCGAGCACTGAGCACCCAGCACCCTGAGCACTGAGCACACAGCACCCTGAGCACTGAGCACCCAGCACCCTGAGTACTGAGCACTGAGCACCCAGCACCACGAGCACTGAGCACCCAGCACCCTGAGTACTGAGCAATGAGCACCCAGCACCCCGAGCACTGAGCACCCAGCACCCTGAGCACTGAGCACCCAGCACCCGAGTACTGAGCACCCAGCACCCTGAGTACTGAGCACCCAGCACCCTGAGTACTGAGCGCCCAGCACCCCGAGTACTGAGCACCCAGCACCCTGAGTACTGAGCACCCAGCACCCTGAGCACTGAGCACCCACCACCCCGAGCACTGAGCACCCAGCACCCTGAGTACTGAGCACCCAGCACCCTGAGCACTGAGCACCCAGCACCCTGAGCACTGAGCACCCAGAACACTGAGCACTGAGCAACCAGCACCCTGAGTAGTGAGCACCCAAAGTACTGAGCACCGAGCACACCGAGCACTGAGCACCCAGCACCCTGAGTACTCAGCACCGATCACCCCGAGCACTGAGCACCCAGCACCCTAAGTACTGAGCTCCGAGCACCCCGAGAACTGAGCACCCAGCACCCCGAGTACTGAGCACCCAGCACCCCGAGTACTGAGCACCCAGCACCCCGAGTACTGAGCACCCAGCACCCCGAGTACTGAGCTCCGAGCACCCCGAGCACTGAGCACCCAGCACCCGGAGTACTGAGCACCCAGCACCCTGAGTACTAAGCACCGAGCACCCTGAGTACTGAGCACACAGTACCCTGAGCACTGAACACACAGCACCCTGAGTACTGAGCACCCCGAGCACTGAGCACCCAGAACCCTGAGCACTGAGCACCCAGCACCCTGTGTACTGAGCACCCAGCACCCTGAGTACTGAACACCCAGCACCCTGAGCACTGAGCACTGAGCACCCAGCACCCCGAGCACTGAGCACTGAGCACCCTGAGCACTGAGCACACAGCACCCCGAGTACTGAGCACTGAGCACCCTGAGCACTGAGCACCCAGCACCCCGAGTACTGAGCACTGAGCAACCTGAGTACTGAGAACCCAGCACCCTGAGCACTGAGTACCCAGCAAACTGAGCACTGAGCACCCAGCTGCCTGAGCACTGAGCACCCAGCACCCTGAGTACTGAGCACCCAGCACCCTGAGTACTGAGCACTGAGCACCCAGCACCACGAGCACTGAGCACCCAGCACCCTGAGTACTGAGCACTGAGCACCCAGCACCCCGAGCACTGAGCACCCAGCACCCTGAGCTCTGAGCACCCAGCACCCGAGTACTGAGCACCCAGCACCCCGAGTCCTGAGCACCCAGCACCCCGAGTACTGAGCACCCAGCACCCCGAGTACTGAGCACCCAGCACCCTGAGTACTGAGCGCCCAGCACCCTGAGCACTGAGCACCCAGCACTCCGAGCACTGAGCACCCAGCACCCTGAGTACTGAGCACCCAGCACCCTGAGCACTGAGCACCCAGCACCCTGAGCACTGAGCACCCAGCACCCTGAGTACTGAGCACCGAGCACCCCGAGCACAGAGCACCCAGCACCCTGAGTACTGAGCTCCGAGCACCCCGAGCACTGAGCACCCAGTGCCCCGAGCACCGAGCACCCTGAGCACTGAGCACCCAGCACCCTGATCAATGAGCACCCTGAGTACTGAGCACCCAGCACCCGGAGTACTGAGCAGCCAGCACCCTGAGTACTAAGCACCGAGCACCCTGAGTACTGAGCACCCAGTACCCTGAGCACTGAACACACAGCACCCTGAGTACTGAGCACCCCGAGCACTGAGCACCCAGCACCCTGAGCACTGAGCACCCAGCACCCTGAGTACTGAGCACCCAGCACCCTGAGTACTGAACAGCCAGCACCCTGAGCACTGAGCACTGAGCACCCTGAGCACTGAGTACTGAGCACTGAGCACCCTGAGCACTGAGCACCCAGCACCCCGAGTACTGAGCACCCAGCACCCCGAGCACTGAGCACCCTGAGCACTGAGCACCCAGCACCCCAAGCACTGAGCACTGAGCTCCCTGAGCACTGAGCACACAGCACCCCGAGTACTGAGCACTGAGCACCCTGAGCACTGAGCACCCAGCACCCCGAGTACTGAGCACTAAGCACCCTGAGTACTGAGCACCCAGCACCCTGAGCACTGAACACACAGCGCCCCGAGCACCGAGAACCCTGAGCACTGAGCACCCAGCACCCTGAGCAATGAGCACCCTGAGTACTGAGCACCCAGCACCTTGAGCACTGAGCACCGAGCACCCCGAGCACTGTGCACCCAGCACCCGGAGTACTGAGCACCCAGCACCCTGAGTACAAAGCACCGAGCACTCTGAGTACTGAGCACCCAGCACCCTGAGCACTGAGCACCCAGCACCCTGAGCACTGAGCACCCAGCACCCTGAGTAGTGAGCACCCAACGTACTGAGCACCGAGCACCCCGAGCACTGAGCACCCAGCACCCTGAGCACTGAGCACCCAGCACCCTGAGCACTGAGAACCCAGCACCCTGAGCACTGAGCACCCAGCACCCTGAGCACTGAGCACCCAGCACCCTGAGCACTGAGCACCCAGCACCCTGAGCACTGAGAACCCAGCACCCTGAGCACTGAGCACCCAGCACCCTGAGCACTGAGCACCCAGCACCCCGAGCACTGAGCACCCAGCACCCTGAGCACTGAGAACCCAGCACCCTGAGCACTGAGCACCCAGCACCCTGAGCACTGAGCACCCAGCACCCTGAGCACTGAGCACCCAGCACCCTGAGTAGTGAGCACCCAACGTACTGAGCACCGATCACCCCGAGCACTGAGCACCCAGCACCCTGAGTACTGAGCACCGAGCACCCCGAGCACTGAGCACCCAGCAGCCTGAGTACTGAGCTCCGAGCACCCCGAGCACTGAGCACGCAGCGCCCCGAGCACCGAGCACCCTGATCACTGAGCACCCAGCACCCTGAGTACTGAGCACCCAGCACCCTGAGCAATGAGCACCCTGAGTACTGAGCACCCAGCACCTTGAGCACTGAGCACCGAGCACCCCGAGCACTGAGCACCCAGCACCCAGAGTACTGAGCACCCAGCACCCTGAGTACTAAGCACCGAGCACCCTGAGTACTGAGCACCCAGCACCCTGAGCACTGAACACACAGCACCCTGAGTACTGAGCACCTCGAGCACTGAGCTCCCAGCACCCTGAGTACTGAGCACCGAGCACCCCGAACACTGAGCACCCAGCACCGCGAGCACTGAGCAACCAGCACCCCGAGCACTGAGCACCCAGCACCCTGAGCACTGAGCACCCAGCACCCTGAGCACTGAGCACACAGCACCCTGAGCACTGAGCACCCAGCACCCTGAGTACTGAGCACTGAGCACCCAGCACCCCGAGCACTGAGCACCCAGCACCCTGAGTACTGAGCACTGAGCACCCAGCACCCGAGTACTGAGCACCCAGCACCCTGAGTACTGAGCACCCAGCACCCTGAGTACTGAGCACCCAGCACCCTGAGCACTGAGCACCCAGCACCCCGAGCACTGAGCACCCAGCACCCTGAGTACTGAGCACCCAGCACCCTGAGCACTGAGCACCCAGCACCCTGAGCACTGAGCACCCAGCACACTGAGCACTGAGCAACCAGCACCCTGATTAGTGAGCACCCAAAGTACTGAGCACCGAGCACCCCGAGCACTGAGCACCCAGCACCCTGAGTACTCAGCACCGATCACCCCGAGCACTGAGCACCCAGCACCCTAAGTACTGAGCTCCGAGCACCCCGAGCACTGAGCACCCAGCACCCGGAGTACTGAGCACCCAGCACCCTGAGTACTAAGCACCGAGCACCCTGAGTACTGAGCACCCAGTACCCTGAGCACTGAACACAAAGCACCCTGAGTACTGAGCACCCCGAGCACTGAGCACCCAGAACCCTGAGCACTGGGCACCCAGCACCCTGTGTACTGAGCACCCAGCACCCTGAGTACTGAACACCCAGCACCCTGAGCACTGAGCACTGAGCACCCAGCACCCCGAGCACTGAGCACTGAGCACCCTGAGCACTGAGCACACAGCACCCCTAGTACTGAGCACTGAGCACCCTGAGCACTGAGCACCCAGCACCCCGAGTACTGAGCACTGAGCACCCTGAGTACTGAGAACCCAGCACCCTGAGCACTGAGTACCCAGCAAACTGAGCACTGAGCACCCAGCTCCCTGAGCACTGAGCACCCAGCACCCTGAGTACTGAGCACCCAGCACCCTGAGTACTGAGCACTGAGCACCCAGCACCACGAGCACTGAGCACCCAGCACCCTGAGCTCTGAGCACCCAGCACCCGAGTACTGAGCACCCAGCACCTTGAGTACTGAGCACCCAGCACCCCGAGTACTGAGCACCCAGCACCCCGAGTACTGAGCACCCAGCCCCCTGAGCACTGAGCACCCAGCACCCTGAGCACTGAGCACCCAGCACCCCGAGCACTGAGCACCCAGCACCCCGAGCACTGAGCACCCAGCACCCTGAGTACTGAGCACCCAGCACCCTGAGCACTGAGCACCCAGCACCCTGAGCACTGAGCACCCAGCACCGCGAGCACTGAGCACATAGCACCCCGAGCACTGAGCACCCAGCACCCCGAGCACTGAGCACCCAGGACCGCGAGCACTGAGCACATAGCACCACGAGCACTGAGCACCCAGCACCCTGAGTACTGAGTACCCAGCACCCTGAGCACTGAGCACCCAGCACCCTGAGCACTGAGCACACAGCACCCTGAGCACTGAGCACCCAGCACCCTGAGTACTGAGCACTTAGCACCCAGCACCCCGAGCACTGAGCACCCAGCACCCTGAGTACTGAGCACCGAGCACCCCGAGCACTGAGCACACAGCACCCTGAGTACTGAGCTCCGAGCACCCCGAGCACAGAGCACCCAGCGCCCCGAGCACCGAGCACCCTGAGCACTGAGCACCCAGCACCCTGAGTACTGAGCACCCAGCACCCTGAGCAATGAGCACCCTGAATACTGAGCACCCAGCACCTTGAGCACTGAGCACCGAGCACCCCGAGCACTGAGCACCCAGCACCGGGAGCACTGAGCACCCAGCACCCTGAGCACTGAGCACCCAGCACCCGAGTACTGAGCACCCAGCACCCAGCACCCTGAGTACTGAGCACCCAGCACCCTGAGTACTGAGCACCCAGCACCCCGAGTACTGAGCACCCAGCACCTTGAGCACTGAGCCCCGAGCACCCCGAGCACTGAGCACACAGCAACCCGAGCACTGAGCACCCAGCGCCCCGAGCACCGAGCACCCTGAGCACTGAGCACCCAGCACCCTGAGTACTGAGCACCCAGCACCCTGTGAAATGAGCACCCTGAGTACTGAGCACCCAGCACCTTGTGCACTGAGCACCGAGCACCCCGAGCACTGAGCACCCAGCACCCTGAGTACTGAACACCCAGCACCCTGAGCACTGAACACACAGCACCCTGTGAAATGAGCACCCTGAGTACTGAGCACCCAGCACACTGAGTACTAAGCACCAAGCACCCTGAGTACTGAGCACCCAGCACCCTGAGCACTGAACACACAGCACCCTGAGTACTGAGCGCCTCGAGCACTGAGCACCCAGCACCCTGAGTACTGGGCACCGAGCACCCCGAGCACTGAGCACCCAGCACCGCGAGCTCTGAGCACCCAGCTCCCCGAGCACTGAGCACCCAGCACCCTGAGTACTGAGCACCCAGCACCCTGAGTACTGAGCTCAGAGCACCCCGAGCACTGAGCACCCAGCACCCGGATTACTGAGCACCCAGCACCCTGAGTACTAAGGACCGAGCACCCTGAGTACTGAGCACCCAGTACCCTGAGCACTGAACACACAGCACCCTGAGTACTGAGCACCCCGAGCACTGAGCACCCAGCACCCTGAGCACTGAGCACCCAGCACCCTGAGTACTGAGCACCCAGCACCCTGAGTACTGAACACCCAGCACCCTGAGCACTGAGCACTGAGCACCCTGAGCACTGAGTACTGAGCACTGAGCACCCTGAGCACTGAGCACCCAGCACCCCGAGTACTGAGCACCCAGCACCCCGAGCACTGAGCACCCAGCGCCCCGAGCACTGAGCACCCAGCACCCCAAGCACTGAGCACTGAGCACCCTGAGCACTGAGCACACAGCCCACCGAGTACTGAGCACTGAGCACCCTGAGCACTGAGCACCCAGCACCCCGAGTACTGAGCACTAAGCACCCTGAGTACTGAGCACCCAGCACCCTGAGCACTGAGTACCCAGCACCCTGAGCACTGAGCACCCAGCACCCTGAGTACTGAGCACTGAGCACCCAGCACCCCGAGCACTGAGCACCCAGCACCCTGAGCACTGAGCACCCAGCACCATGAGTACTGAGCACACAGCACCCTGAGCACTGAGCACCCAGCACCCAGAGCACCGAGCACCCTGAGTACTAAGCACCGAGCACCCTGAGTACTGAGCACCCAGTACCCTGAGCACTGAACACACAGCACCCTGAGTACTGAGCACCCCGAGCACTGAGCACCCAGGACCCTGAGCACTTTGCACCCAGCACCCTGTGTACTGAGCACCCAGCACCCTGAGTACTGAACAACCAGCACCCTGAGCACTGAGCACTGAGCACCCAGCACCCCGAGCACTGAGCACTGAGCACCCTGAGCACTGAGCACACAGCACCCCGAGTACTGAGCACTGAGCACGCTGAGCACTGAGCACCCAGCACCCCGAGTACTGAGCACTGAGCACCCTGAGTACTGAGAACCCAGCACCCTGAGCACTGAGTACCCAGCAAACTGAGCACTGAGCACCCAGCTCCCTGAGCACTGAGCACCCAGCACCCTGATTACTGAGCACCCAGCACCCTGAGTACTGAGCACTGAGCACCCAGCACCACGAGCACTGAGGACCCATCACCCTGAGTACTGAGCACTGATCACCCAGCACCCCGAGCACTGAGCACCCAGCACCCTGAGCACTGAGCACCCAGCACCCGAGTACTGAGCACCCAGCACCCTGAGTACTGAGCACCCAGCACCCCGAGTACTGAGCACCCAGCACCCCGAGTACTGAGCAGCCAGCACCCTGAGTACTGAGCACCCAGCACCCTGAGCACTGAGCACCCAGCACCACGAGCACTGAGCACCCAGCACCCTGAGTACTGAGCACCCAGCACCCTGAGCACTGAGCGCCCAGCACACTGAGCACTGAGCACCCAGCACCCTGAGTACTGAGCACCGAGCACACCGAGCACAGAGCACCCAGCACCCTGAGTACTGAGCTCCGAGCACCCCGAGCACTGAGCACCCAGTGCCCCGAGCACCGTGCACCCTGAGCACTGAGCACTGAGCACCCAGCACCCTGAGCAATGAGCACCCTGAGTACTGAGCACCCAGCACCTTGAGCACTGAGCACCCAGCACCCTGAGTACTCAGCTCCGAGCACCCCGAGCACTGAGCACCCAGTGCCCCGAGCACCGAGCACCCCGAGCACTGAGCACCCAGCACCCGGAGTACTGAGCAGCCAGCACCCTGAGTACTAAGCACCGAGCACCCTGAGTACTAAGCACCCAGCACCCTGAGCACTGAACACACAGCACCCTGAGTACTGAGCACCTCGAGCACTGAGCACCCAGCACCCTGAGTACTGAGCACCGAGCACCCCGAGAACTGAGCACCCAGCACCGCGAGCACTGAGCACATAGCACCCTGAGCACTGAGCACCCAGCACACCGAGCACTGAGCACCAAGCACCGCGAGCACTGAGCACATAGCACCAGGAGCACTGAGCACAAAGCACCCTGAGTACTGAGTACCCAGCACCCTGAGCACTGAGCACCCAGCACCCTGAGCACTGAGCACACAGCACCCTGAGCACTGAGCACCCAGCACCCTGAGTACTGAGCACTTAGCACCCAGCACCCCGAGCACTGAGCACCCAGCACCCTGAGTACTGAGCACAGAGCACCCCGAGCACTGAGCACCCAGCACCCTGAGTACTGAGCTCCGAGCACCCCGAGCACTGAGCACCCAGCGCCCCGAGCACCGAGCACCCTGAGCACTGAGCACCCAGCACCCTGAGTACTGAGCACCCAGCACCCTGAGCAATGAGCACCCTGAGTACTGAGCACCCAGCACCTTGAGCACTGAGCACCCAGCACCCTGAGTACTGAGCACCCAGCACCCTGAGTACTGAGCACCCAGCACCCTGAGCAATGAGCACCCTGAGTACTGAGCACCCAGCACCTTGAGCACTGAGCACATAGCACCCTGAGCACTGAGCACTGAGCACCCCGAGCACTGAGCACCCAGCACCCCGAGCACTGAGCACCCAGCACCGTGAGCACTGAGCACCCAGCACCCGAGTACTGAGCACCCAGCACCCAGCACCCTGAGTACTGAGCACCCAGCACCCTGAGTACTGAGCACCCAGCACCCCGAGTACTGAGCACCCAGCACCTTGAGCACTGAGCCCCGAGCACCCCGAGCACTGAGCACCCAGCACCCCGAGCACTGAGCACCCAGCGCCCCGAGCACCGAGCACCCTGAGCACTGAGCACCCAGCACCCTGAGTACTGGGCAACGAGCTCCCCGAGCACTGAGCACCCAGCACCGCGAGCACTGAGCACCCAGCTCCCCGAGCACTGAGCACCCAGCACCCTGAGTACTGAGCACCCAGCACCCTGAGTACTGAGCACCCAGAACCCTGAGCGCTGAGTACCCAGCACCCTGAGCACTGAGCACCCAGCACCCTGAGCACTGAGCACACAACACCCTGAGCACTGAGCACCCAGCACCCTGAGTACTGAGCACTGAGCACCCAGCACCCCGAGCACTGAGCACCCAGCACCCTGAGTACTGAGCACCCAGCACCCCGAGTACTGAGCACCCAGCACCCTGAGTACTGAGCACCCAGCACCCTGAGCACTGAGCACCCAGCAACCCGAGCACTGAGCACCCAGCACCCTGAGTACTGAGCACCCAGAACCCTGAGCACTGAGCACCCAGCACCCTGAGCACTGAGCACCCAGCACACTGAGCACTGAGCACCCAGCACCCTGAGTAGTGAGCACCCAACGTACTGAGCACCGAGCACCCTGAGCACTGAGCACCCAGCACCCTGAGTACTGAGCACCGATCACCCTGAGTACTGAGCACCCAGTACCCTGAGCACTGAACACACAGCACCCTGAGTACTGAGCACCCCGAGCACTGATCACCCAGCACCCTGAGCACTGAGCACCCAGCACCCTGAGTACTGAGCACCCAGCACCCTGAGTACTGAACACCCAGCACCCTGAGCACTGAGCACTGAGCACCCTGAGCACTGAGTACTGAGCATTGAGCACCCTGTGCACTGAGCACCCAGCACCCCGAGTACTGAGCACCCAGCACCCCGAGCACTGAGCACCCAGCGCCCCTAGCACTGAGCACCCAGCACCCCAAGCACTGAGCACTGAGCACCCTGAGCACTGAGCACACAGCACCCCGAGTACTGAGCACTGAGCACCCTGAGCACTGAGCACCCAGCACCCCGAGTACTGAGCACTAAGCACCCTGAGTACTGAGCACCCAGCACCCTGAGCACTGAGTACCCAGCACCCTGAGCACTGAGCACCCAGCACCCTGAGCACTGAGCACCCAGCACCCTGAGCACTGAGCACCCAGCACCCTGAGTACTGAGCACTGAGCACCCAGCACCCCGAGCACTGAGCACCCAGCACCCTGAGCACTGAGCACCCAGCACCCGAGTACTGAGCACCCAGCACCCTGAATACTGAGCACCCAGCACCCTGAGTACTGAGCACCCAGCACCCCGAGCACTGAGCACCCAGCACCCAGAGCACCGAGCACCCTGAGTACTAAGCACCGAGCACCCTGAGTACTGAGCACCCAGCACCCTGAGCACTGAGCACCCAGCAACCGGAACACTGAGCACCCAGCACCATGAGTACTGAGCACCCAGCACCCTGAGCACTGAGCACCCAGCACCCTGAGCACTGAGCACCCAGCACCCTGAGCACTGAGCACCCAGCACCCTGAGTAGTGAACACCCAACGTACTGAGCAATGAGCACCCCGAGCACTGAGCACACAGCACCCTGAGTACTGAGCACCGAGCACCCCGAGCACTGAGCACCCAGCGCCCCGAGCACCGAGAACCCTGAGCACTGAGCACCCAGCACCCTGAGCAATGAGCACCCTGAGTACTGAGCACCCAGCACCTTGAGCACTGAGCACCGAGCACCCCGAGCACTGAGCACCCAGCACCCGGAGTACTGAACACACAGCACCCTGAGGACTGAGATCCTCGAGCACTGAGCACCCAGCACCCTGAGCACTGGGCACCGAGCACCCCGAGCACTGAGCACCCAGCACCCTGAGCACTGAGCACCCAGCACCCTGAGCACTGAGCACCCAACACCCTGAGCACTGAGCACCCAGCACCCTGAGCACTGAGCACCCAGCACCCTGAGCACTGAACACCCAGCACCCCGAGCACTGAGCACCCAGAACCCTGAGCACTGAGCACCCAGCACCCTGAGCACTGAGCACCCAGCACCCTGAGCACTGAGCACACAGCACCCAGAGCACTGAGCACCCAGCACCCTGAGTAGTGAGCACCCAACGTACTGAGCACCGAGCACCCCGAGCACTGAGCACCCAGCACCCTGAGTACTGAGCACCGAGCACCCCGAGCACTGAGCACCCAGCACCCTGAGTACTGAGCTCCGAGCACCTCGAGCACTGAGCACCCAGCGCCCCGAGCACCGAGCACCCTGAGCACTGAGCACCCAGCACCCTGAGTACTGAGCACCCAGCAACCTGAGCAATGAGCACCCTGAGTACTGAGCACCCAGCACCTTGAGCACTGAGCTCCGAGCACCCCGAGCACTGAGCACCCAGCACCCGGAGTACTGAGCACCCAGCACCCTGAGAACTAAGCACCGAGCACCCTGAGTACTGAGCACCCAGCACCCTGAGCACTGAACACACAGCACCCTGAGTACTGAGCACCTCGAGCACTGAGCACCCAGCACCCTGAGTACTGAGCACCGAGCACCCCGAGCACTGAGCACCCAGCACCGCAAGCACTGAGCACCCAGCACCCCGAGCACTGAGCACCCAGCACCCTGAGTACTGAGCACCCAGCACCCTGAGCACTGAGCACCCAGCACCCTGAGCACTGAGTACCCAGCACCCTGAGCACTGAGCACACAGCACCCTGAGCACTGTGCACACAGCACCCTGAGCACTGAGCACCCAGCACCCTGAGTACTGAGCACTGAGCACCCAGCGCTCCGAGCACTGAGCACCCAGCACCCTGAGTACTGAGCACTGAGCACGCAGCACACCGAGCACTGAGCACCCAGCACCCTGAGCACTGAGCACCCAGCACCCGAATACTGAGCACCCAGCACCCTGAGTACTGAGCACCCAGCACCCTGAGTACTGAGCGCCCAGCACCCCGAGTACTGAGCACCCAGCACCCTGAGTACTGAGCACCCAGCACCCTGAGCACTGAGCACCCAGCACCCCGAGCACTAAGCACCCAGCACCCTGAGTACTGAGCACCCAGCACCCTGAGCACTGAGCACCCAGCACTCTGAGCACTGAGCACCCAGCACACTGAGCACTGAGCAACCAGAACCCTGAGTAGTGAGCACCCAAAGTACTGAGCACCGAGCACCCCGAGCACTGAGCACCCAGCACCCTGAGTACTCAGCACCGATCACCCCGAGCACTGAGCACACAGCACCCTAAGTACTGAGCTCCGAGCACCCCGAGCACTGAGAACCCAGCACCCGGAGTACTGAGCACCCAGCACCCTGAGTACTAAGCACCGAGCACCCTGATTACTGAGCACCCAGTACCCTGAGCACTGAACACACAGCACCCTGAGTACTGAGCACCCCGAGCACTGAGCACCCAGGACCCTGAGCACTGAGCACCCAGCACCCTGTGTACTGAGCACCCAGCACCCTGAGTAC
Source organism: Microtus oregoni (assembly GCF_018167655.1). Classification (NCBI taxonomy): domain Eukaryota; kingdom Metazoa; phylum Chordata; class Mammalia; order Rodentia; family Cricetidae; genus Microtus; species Microtus oregoni. The sequence continues at coordinate 357,394 of NW_024544559.1, forward strand.
TGAACACACAGCACCCTGAGCACTGACCACTGAGCACCCAGCACCCCGAGCACTGAGCACTGAGCACCCTGAGCACTGAGCACACAGCACCCCGAGTACTGAGCACTGAGCACCCTGAGCACTGAGCACCCAGCACCCCGAGTACTGAGCACTGAGCACCCTGAGTACTGAGAACCCAGCACCCTGAGCACTGAGTACCCAGCAAACTGAGCACTGAGCACCCAGCTCCCTGAGCACTGAGCACCCAGCACCCTGAGTACTGAGCACCCAGCACCCTGAGTACTGAGCACTGAGCACCCAGCACCACGAGCACTGAGGACCCATCACCCTGAGTACTGAGCACTGATCACCCAGCACCCCGAGCACTGAGCACCCAGCACCCTGAGCACTGAGCACCCAGCACCCGAGTACTGAGCACCCAGCACCCTGAGTACTGAGCACCCAGCACCCCGAGTACTGAGCACCCAGCACCCCGAGTACTGAGCAGCCAGCACCCTGAGTACTGAGCACCCAGCACCCTGAGCACTGAGCACCCAGCACCACGAGCACTGAGCACCCAGCACCCTGAGTACTGAGCACCCAGCACCCTGAGCACTGAGCGCCCAGCACACTGAGCACTGAGCACCCAGCACCCTGAGTACTGAGCACCGAGCACACCGAGCACAGAGCACCCAGCACCCTGAGTACTGAGCTCCGAGCACCCCGAGCACTGAGCACCCAGTGCCCCGAGCACCGAGCACCCTGAGCACTGAGCACTGAGCACCCAGCACCCTGAGCAATGAGCACCCTGAGTACTGAGCACCCAGCACCTTGAGCACTGAGCACCCAGCACCCTGAGTACTCAGCTCCGAGCACCCCGAGCACTGAGCACCCAGTGCCCCGAGCACCGAGCACCCCGAGCACTGAGCACCCAGCACCCGGAGTACTGAGCAGCCAGCACCCTGAGTACTAAGCACCGAGCACCCTGAGTACTAAGCACCCAGCACCCTGAGCACTGAACACACAGCACCCTGAGTACTGAGCACCTCGAGCACTGAGCACCCAGCACCCTGAGTACTGAGCACCGAGCACCCCGAGCACTGAGCACCCAGCACCGCGAGCACTGAGCACATAGCACCCTGAGCACTGAGCACCCAGCACACCGAGCACTGAGCACCCAGCACCGCGAGCACTGAGCACATAGCACCAGGAGCACTGAGCACCCAGCACCCTGAGTACTGAGTACCCAGCACCCTGAGCACTGAGCACCCAGCACCCTGAGCACTGAGCACACAGCACCCTGAGCACTGAGCACCCAGCACCCTGAGTACTGAGCACTTAGCACCCAGCACCCCGAGCACTGAGCACCCAGCACCCTGAGTACTGAGCACAGAGCACCCCGAGCACTGAGCACCCAGCACCCTGAGTACTGAGCTCCGAGCACCCCGAGCACTGAGCACCCAGCGCCCCGAGCACCGAGCACCCTGAGCACTGAGCACCCAGCACCCTGAGTACTGAGCACCCAGCACCCTGAGCAATGAGCACCCTGAGTACTGAGCACCCAGCACCTTGAGCACTGAGCACCCAGCACCCTGAGTACTGAGCACCCAGCACCCTGAGTACTGAGCACCCAGCACCCTGAGCAATGAGCACCCTGAGTACTGAGCACCCAGCACCTTGAGCACTGAGCACATAGCACCCTGAGCACTGAGCACTGAGCACCCCGAGCACTGAGCACCCAGCACCCCGAGCACTGAGCACCCAGCACCGTGAGCACTGAGCACCCAGCACCCGAGTACTGAGCACCCAGCACCCAGCACCCTGAGTACTGAGCACCCAGCACCCTGAGTACTGAGCACCCAGCACCCCGAGTACTGAGCACCCAGCACCTTGAGCACTGAGCCCCGAGCACCCCGAGCACTGAGCACCCAGCACCCCGAGCACTGAGCACCCAGCGCCCCGAGCACCGAGCACCCTGAGCACTGAGCACCCAGCACCCTGAGTACTGAGCACCCAGCACCCTGTGAAATGAGCACCCTGAGTACTGAGCACCCAGCACCTTGTGCACTGAGCACCGAGCACCCCGAGCACTGAGCACCCAGCACCCGGAGTACTGAGCACCCAGCACACTGAGTACTAAGCACCAAGCACCCTGAGTACTGAGCACCCAGCACCCTGAGCACTGAACACACAGCACCCTGAGTACTGAGCGCCTCAAGCACTGAGCACCCAGCACCCTGAGTACTGGGCAACGAGCTCCCCGAGCACTGAGCACCCAGCACCGCGAGCACTGAGCACCCAGCTCCCCGAGCACTGAGCACCCAGCACCCTGAGTACTGAGCACCCAGCACCCTGAGTACTGAGCACCCAGAACCCTGAGCGCTGAGTACCCAGCACCCTGAGCACTGAGCACCCAGCACCCTGAGCACTGAGCTCACAACACCCTGAGCACTGAGCACCCAGCACCCTGAGTACTGAGCACTGAGCACCCAGCACCCCGAGCACTGAGCACCCAGCACCCTGAGTACTGAGCACCCAGCACCCCGAGTACTGAGCACCCAGCACCCTGAGTACTGAGCACCCAGCACCCTGAGCACTGAGCACCCAGCAACCCGAGCACTGAGCACCCAGCACCCTGAGTACTGAGCACCCAGAACCCTGAGCACTGAGCACCCAGCACCCTGAGCACTGAGCACCCAGCACACTGAGCACTGAGCACCCAGCACCCTGAGTAGTGAGCACCCAACGTACTGAGCACCGAGCACCCTGAGCACTGAGCACCCAGCACCCTGAGTACTGAGCACCGATCACCCTGAGTACTGAGCACCCAGTACCCTGAGCACTGAACACACAGCACCCTGAGTACTGAGCACCCCGAGCACTGATCACCCAGCACCCTGAGCACTGAGCACCCTGAGTACTGAGCACCCAGCACCCTGAGCACTGAACACACAGCGCCCCGAGCACCGAGAACCCTGAGCACTGAGCACCCAGCACCCTGAGCAATGAGCACCCTGAGTACTGAGCACCCAGCACCTTGAGCACTGAGCACCGAGCACCCCGAGCACTGTGCACCCAGCACCCGGAGTACTGAGCACCCAGCACCCTGAGTACAAAGCACCGAGCACTCTGAGTACTGAGCACCCAGCACCCTGAGCACTGAGCACCCAGCACCCTGAGCAATGAGCACCCAGCACCCTGAGTAGTGAGCACCCAACGTACTGAGCACCGAGCACCCCGAGCACTGAGCACCCAGCACCCTGAGCACTGAGCACCCAGCACCCTGAGCACTGAGAACCCAGCACCCTGAGCACTGAGCACCCAGCACCCTGAGCACTGAGCACCCAGCACCCTGAGCACTGAGCACCCAGCACCCTGAGCACTGAGAACCCAGCACCCTGAGCACTGAGCACCCAGCACCCTGAGCACTGAGCACCCAGCACCCCGAGCACTGAGCACCCAGCACCCTGAGCACTGAGAACCCAGCACCCTGAGCACTGAGCACCCAGCACCCTGAGCACTGAGCACCCAGCACCCTGAGCACTGAGCACCCAGCACCCTGAGTAGTGAGCACCCAACGTACTGAGCACCGATCACCCCGAGCACTGAGCACCCAGCACCCTGAGTACTGAGCACCGAGCACCCCGAGCACTGAGCACCCAGCAGCCTGAGTACTGAGCTCCGAGCACCCCGAGCACTGAGCACGCAGCGCCCCGAGCACCGAGCACCCTGATCACTGAGCACCCAGCACCCTGAGTACTGAGCACCCAGCACCCTGAGCAATGAGCACCCTGAGTACTGAGCACCCAGCACCTTGAGCACTGAGCACCGAGCACCCCGAGCACTGAGCACCCAGCACCCAGAGTACTGAGCACCCAGCACCCTGAGTACTAAGCACCGAGCACCCTGAGTACTGAGCACCCAGCACCCTGAGCACTGAACACACAGCACCCTGAGTACTGAGCACCTCGAGCACTGAGCTCCCAGCACCCTGAGTACTGAGCACCGAGCACCCCGAACACTGAGCACCCAGCACCGCGAGCACTGAGCAACCAGCACCCCGAGCACTGAGCACCCAGCACCCTGAGCACTGAGCACCCAGCACCCTGAGCACTGAGCACACAGCACCCTGAGCACTGAGCACCCAGCACCCTGAGTACTGAGCACTGAGCACCCAGCACCCCGAGCACTGAGCACCCAGCACAATGAGTACTGAGCACTGAGCACCCAGCACCCGAGTACTGAGCACCCAGCACCCTGAGTACTGAGCACCCAGCACCCTGAGTACTGAGCACCCAGCACCCTGAGCACTGAGCACCCAGCACCCCGAGCACTGAGCACCCAGCACCCTGAGTACTGAGCACCCAGCACCCTGAGCACTGAGCACCCAGCACCCTGAGCACTGAGCACCCAGCACACTGAGCACTGAGCAACCAGCACCCTGAGTAGTGAGCACCCAAAGTACTGAGCACCGAGCACCCCGAGCACTGAGCACCCAGCACCCTGAGTACTCAGCACCGATCACCCCGAGCACTGAGCACCCAGCACCCTAAGTACTGAGCTCCGAGCACCCCGAGCACTGAGCACCCAGCACCCGGAGTACTGAGCACCCAGCACCCTGAGTACTAAGCACCGAGCACCCTGAGTACTGAGCACCCAGTACCCTGAGCACTGAACACAAAGCACCCTGAGTACTGAGCACCCCGAGCACTGAGCACCCAGAACCCTGAGCACTGGGCACCCAGCACCCTGTGTACTGAGCACCCAGCACCCTGAGTACTGAACACCCAGCACCCTGAGCACTGAGCACTGAGCACCCAGCACCCCGAGCACTGAGCACTGAGCACCCTGAGCACTGAGCACACAGCACCCCTAGTACTGAGCACTGAGCACCCTGAGCACTGAGCACCCAGCACCCCGAGTACTGAGCACTGAGCACCCTGAGTACTGAGAACCCAGCACCCTGAGCACTGAGTACCCAGCAAACTGAGCACTGAGCACCCAGCTCCCTGAGCACTGAGCACCCAGCACCCTGAGTACTGAGCACCCAGCACCCTGAGTACTGAGCACTGAGCACCCAGCACCACGAGCACTGAGCACCCAGCACCCTGAGCTCTGAGCACCCAGCACCCGAGTACTGAGCACCCAGCACCTTGAGTACTGAGCACCCAGCACCCCGAGTACTGAGCACCCAGCACCCCGAGTACTGAGCACCCAGCCCCCTGAGCACTGAGCACCCAGCACCCTGAGCACTGAGCACCCAGCACCCCGAGCACTGAGCACCCAGCACCCCGAGCACTGAGCACCCAGCACCCTGAGTACTGAGCACCCAGCACCCTGAGCACTGAGCACCCAGCACCCTGAGCACTGAGCACCCAGCACCGCGAGCACTGAGCACATAGCACCCCGAGCACTGAGCACCCAGCACCCCGAGCACTGAGCACCCAGGACCGCGAGCACTGAGCACATAGCACCACGAGCACTGAGCACCCAGCACCCTGAGTACTGAGTACCCAGCACCCTGAGCACTGAGCACCCAGCACCCTGAGCACTGAGCACACAGCACCCTGAGCACTGAGCACCCAGCACCCTGAGTACTGAGCACTTAGCACCCAGCACCCCGAGCACTGAGCACCCAGCACCCTGAGTACTGAGCACCGAGCACCCCGAGCACTGAGCACACAGCACCCTGAGTACTGAGCTCCGAGCACCCCGAGCACAGAGCACCCAGCGCCCCGAGCACCGAGCACCCTGAGCACTGAGCACCCAGCACCCTGAGTACTGAGCACCCAGCACCCTGAGCAATGAGCACCCTGAATACTGAGCACCCAGCACCTTGAGCACTGAGCACCGAGCACCCCGAGCACTGAGCACCCAGCACCGGGAGCACTGAGCACCCAGCACCCTGAGCACTGAGCACCCAGCACCCGAGTACTGAGCACCCAGCACCCAGCACCCTGAGTACTGAGCACCCAGCACCCTGAGTACTGAGCACCCAGCACCCCGAGTACTGAGCACCCAGCACCTTGAGCACTGAGCCCCGAGCACCCCGAGCACTGAGCACACAGCAACCCGAGCACTGAGCACCCAGCGCCCCGAGCACCGAGCACCCTGAGCACTGAGCACCCAGCACCCTGAGTACTGAGCACCCAGCACCCTGTGAAATGAGCACCCTGAGTACTGAGCACCCAGCACCTTGTGCACTGAGCACCGAGCACCCCGAGCACTGAGCACCCAGCACCCTGAGTACTGAACACCCAGCACCCTGAGCACTGAACACACAGCACCCTGTGAAATGAGCACCCTGAGTACTGAGCACCCAGCACACTGAGTACTAAGCACCAAGCACCCTGAGTACTGAGCACCCAGCACCCTGAGCACTGAACACACAGCACCCTGAGTACTGAGCGCCTCGAGCACTGAGCACCCAGCACCCTGAGTACTGGGCACCGAGCACCCCGAGCACTGAGCACCCAGCACCGCGAGCACTGAGCACCCAGCTCCCCGAGCACTGAGCACCCAGCACCCTGAGTACTGAGCACCCAACACCCTGAGTACTGAGCTCAGAGCACCCCGAGCACTGAGCACCCAGCACCCGGATTACTGAGCACCCAGCACCCTGAGTACTAAGGACCGAGCACCCTGAGTACTGAGCACCCAGTACCCTGAGCACTGAACACACAGCACCCTGAGTACTGAGCACCCCGAGCACTGAGCACCCAGCACCCTGAGCACTGAGCACCCAGCACCCTGAGTACTGAGCACCCAGCACCCTGAGTACTGAACACCCAGCACCCTGAGCACTGAGCACTGAGCACCCTGAGCACTGAGTACTGAGCACTGAGCACCCTGAGCACTGAGCACCCAGCACCCCGAGTACTGAGCACCCAGCACCCCGAGCACTGAGCACCCAGCGCCCCGAGCACTGAGCACCCAGCACCCCAAGCACTGAGCACTGAGCACCCTGAGCACTGAGCACACAGCCCACCGAGTACTGAGCACTGAGCACCCTGAGCACTGAGCACCCAGCACCCCGAGTACTGAGCACTAAGCACCCTGAGTACTGAGCACCCAGCACCCTGAGCACTGAGTACCCAGCACCCTGAGCACTGAGCACCCAGCACCCTGAGTACTGAGCACTGAGCACCCAGCACCCCGAGCACTGAGCACCCAGCACCCTGAGCACTGAGCACCCAGCACCATGAGTACTGAGCACACAGCACCCTGAGCACTGAGCACCCAGCACCCAGAGCACCGAGCACCCTGAGTACTAAGCACCGAGCACCCTGAGTACTGAGCACCCAGTACCCTGAGCACTGAACACACAGCACCCTGAGTACTGAGCACCCCGAGCACTGAGCACCCAGGACCCTGAGCACTGAGCACCCAGCACCCTGTGTACTGAGCACCCAGCACCCTGAGTACTGAACACCCAGCACCCTGAGCACTGAGCACTGAGCACCCAGCACCCCGAGCACTGAGCACTGAGCACCCTGAGCACTGAGCACACAGCACCCCGAGTACTGAGCACTGAGCACGCTGAGCACTGAGCACCCAGCACCCCGAGTACTGAGCACTGAGCACCCTGAGTACTGAGAACCCAGCACCCTGAGCACTGAGTACCCAGCAAACTGAGCACTGAGCACCCAGCTCCCTGAGCACTGAGCACCCAGCACCCTGAGTACTGAGCACCCAGCACCCTGAGTACTGAGCACTGAGCACCCAGCACCACGAGCACTGAGGACCCATCACCCTGAGTACTGAGCACTGATCACCCAGCACCCCGAGCACTGAGCACCCAGCACCCTGAGCACTGAGCACCCAGCACCCGAGTACTGAGCACCCAGCACCCTGAGTACTGAGCACCCAGCACCCCGAGTACTGAGCACCCAGCACCCCGAGTACTGAGCAGCCAGCACCCTGAGTACTGAGCACCCAGCACCCTGAGCACTGAGCACCCAGCACCACGAGCACTGAGCACCCAGCACCCTGAGTACTGAGCACCCAGCACCCTGAGCACTGAGCGCCCAGCACACTGAGCACTGAGCACCCAGCACCCTGAGTACTGAGCACCGAGCACACCGAGCACAGAGCACCCAGCACCCTGAGTACTGAGCTCCGAGCACCCCGAGCACTGAGCACCCAGTGCCCCGAGCACCGAGCACCCTGAGCACTGAGCACTGAGCACCCAGCACCCTGAGCAATGAGCACCCTGAGTACTGAGCACCCAGCACCTTGAGCACTGAGCACCCAGCACCCTGAGTACTCAGCTCCGAGCACCCCGAGCACTGAGCACCCAGTGCCCCGAGCACCGAGCACCCCGAGCACTGAGCACCCAGCACCCGGAGTACTGAGCAGCCAGCACCCTGAGTACTAAGCACCGAGCACCCTGAGTACTAAGCACCCAGCACCCTGAGCACTGAACACACAGCACCCTGAGTACTGAGCACCTCGAGCACTGAGCACCCAGCACCCTGAGTACTGAGCACCGAGCACCCCGAGAACTGAGCACCCAGCACCGCGAGCACTGAGCACATAGCACCCTGAGCACTGAGCACCCAGCACACCGAGCACTGAGCACCAAGCACCGCGAGCACTGAGCACATAGCACCAGGAGCACTGAGCACAAAGCACCCTGAGTACTGAGTACCCAGCACCCTGAGCACTGAGCACCCAGCACCCTGAGCACTGAGCACACAGCACCCTGAGCACTGAGCACCCAGCACCCTGAGTACTGAGCACTTAGCACCCAGCACCCCGAGCACTGAGCACCCAGCACCCTGAGTACTGAGCACAGAGCACCCCGAGCACTGAGCACCCAGCACCCTGAGTACTGAGCTCCGAGCACCCCGAGCACTGAGCACCCAGCGCCCCGAGCACCGAGCACCCTGAGCACTGAGCACCCAGCACCCTGAGTACTGAGCACCCAGCACCCTGAGCAATGAGCACCCTGAGTACTGAGCACCCAGCACCTTGAGCACTGAGCACCCAGCACCCTGAGTACTGAGCACCCAGCACCCTGAGTACTGAGCACCCAGCACCCTGAGCAATGAGCACCCTGAGTACTGAGCACCCAGCACCTTGAGCACTGAGCACATAGCACCCTGAGCACTGAGCACTGAGCACCCCGAGCACTGAGCACCCAGCACCCCGAGCACTGAGCACCCAGCACCGTGAGCACTGAGCACCCAGCACCCGAGTACTGAGCACCCAGCACCCAGCACCCTGAGTACTGAGCACCCAGCACCCTGAGTACTGAGCACCCAGCACCCCGAGTACTGAGCACCCAGCACCTTGAGCACTGAGCCCCGAGCACCCCGAGCACTGAGCACCCAGCACCCCGAGCACTGAGCACCCAGCGCCCCGAGCACCGAGCACCCTGAGCACTGAGCACCCAGCACCCTGAGTACTGAGCACCCAGCACCCTGTGAAATGAGCACCCTGAGTACTGAGCACCCAGCACCTTGTGCACTGAGCACCGAGCACCCCGAGCACTGAGCACCCAGCACCCGGAGTACTGAGCACCCAGCACACTGAGTACTAAGCACCAAGCACCCTGAGTACTGAGCACCCAGCACCCTGAGCACTGAACACACAGCACCCTGAGTACTGAGCGCCTCGAGCACTGAGCACCCAGCACCCTGAGTACTGGGCAACGAGCTCCCCGAGCACTGAGCACCCAGCACCGCGAGCACTGAGCACCCAGCTCCCCGAGCACTGAGCACCCAGCACCCTGAGTACTGAGCACCCAGCACCCTGAGTACTGAGCACCCAGAACCCTGAGCGCTGAGTACCCAGCACCCTGAGCACTGAGCACCCAGCACCCTGAGCACTGAGCACACAACACCCTGAGCACTGAGCACCCAGCACCCTGAGTACTGAGCACTGAGCACCCAGCACCCCGAGCACTGAGCACCCAGCACCCTGAGTACTGAGCACCCAGCACCCCGAGTACTGAGCACCCAGCACCCTGAGTACTGAGCACCCAGCACCCTGAGCACTGAGCACCCAGCAACCCGAGCACTGAGCACCCAGCACCCTGAGTACTGAGCACCCAGAACCCTGAGCACTGAGCACCCAGCACCCTGAGCACTGAGCACCCAGCACCCCGAGCACTGAGCACCCAGCACCCTGAGCACTGAGCACCCAGCACCATGAGTACTGAGCACACAGCACCCTGAGCACTGAGCACCCAGCACCCAGAGCACCGAGCACCCTGAGTACTAAGCACCGAGCACCCTGAGTACTGAGCACCCAGTACCCTGAGCACTGAACACACAGCACCCTGAGTACTGAGCACCCCGAGCACTGAGCACCCAGGACCCTGAGCACTGAGCACCCAGCACCCTGTGTACTGAGCACCCAGCACCCTGAGTACTGAACACCCAGCACCCTGAGCACTGAGCACTGAGCACCCAGCACCCCGAGCACTGAGCACTGAGCACCCTGAGCACTGAGCACACAGCACCCCGAGTACTGAGCACTGAGCACGCTGAGCACTGAGCACCCAGCACCCCGAGTACTGAGCACTGAGCACCCTGAGTACTGAGAACCCAGCACCCTGAGCACTGAGTACCCAGCAAACTGAGCACTGAGCACCCAGCTCCCTGAGCACTGAGCACCCAGCACCCTGAGTACTGAGCACCCAGCACCCTGAGTACTGAGCACTGAGCACCCAGCACCACGAGCACTGAGGACCCATCACCCTGAGTACTGAGCACTGATCACCCAGCACCCCGAGCACTGAGCACCCAGCACCCTGAGCACTGAGCACCCAGCACCCGAGTACTGAGCACCCAGCACCCTGAGTACTGAGCACCCAGCACCCCGAGTACTGAGCACCCAGCACCCCGAGTACTGAGCAGCCAGCACCCTGAGTACTGAGCACCCAGCACCCTGAGCACTGAGCACCCAGCACCACGAGCACTGAGCACCCAGCACCCTGAGTACTGAGCACCCAGCACCCTGAGCACTGAGCGCCCAGCACACTGAGCACTGAGCACCCAGCACCCTGAGTACTGAGCACCGAGCACACCGAGCACAGAGCACCCAGCACCCTGAGTACTGAGCTCCGAGCACCCCGAGCACTGAGCACCCAGTGCCCCGAGCACCGAGCACCCTGAGCACTGAGCACTGAGCACCCAGCACCCTGAGCAATGAGCACCCTGAGTACTGAGCACCCAGCACCTTGAGCACTGAGCACCCAGCACCCTGAGTACTCAGCTCCGAGCACCCCGAGCACTGAGCACCCAGTGCCCCGAGCACCGAGCACCCCGAGCACTGAGCACCCAGCACCCGGAGTACTGAGCAGCCAGCACCCTGAGTACTAAGCACCGAGCACCCTGAGTACTAAGCACCCAGCACCCTGAGCACTGAACACACAGCACCCTGAGTACTGAGCACCTCGAGCACTGAGCACCCAGCACCCTGAGTACTGAGCACCGAGCACCCCGAGAACTGAGCACCCAGCACCGCGAGCACTGAGCACATAGCACCCTGAGCACTGAGCACCCAGCACACCGAGCACTGAGCACCAAGCACCGCGAGCACTGAGCACATAGCACCAGGAGCACTGAGCACAAAGCACCCTGAGTACTGAGTACCCAGCACCCTGAGCACTGAGCACCCAGCACCCTGAGCACTGAGCACACAGCACCCTGAGCACTGAGCACCCAGCACCCTGAGTACTGAGCACTTAGCACCCAGCACCCCGAGCACTGAGCACCCAGCACCCTGAGTACTGAGCACAGAGCACCCCGAGCACTGAGCACCCAGCACCCTGAGTACTGAGCTCCGAGCACCCCGAGCACTGAGCACCCAGCGCCCCGAGCACCGAGCACCCTGAGCACTGAGCACCCAGCACCCTGAGTACTGAGCACCCAGCACCCTGAGCAATGAGCACCCTGAGTACTGAGCACCCAGCACCTTGAGCACTGAGCACCCAGCACCCTGAGTACTGAGCACCCAGCACCCTGAGTACTGAGCACCCAGCACCCTGAGCAATGAGCACCCTGAGTACTGAGCACCCAGCACCTTGAGCACTGAGCACATAGCACCCTGAGCACTGAGCACTGAGCACCCCGAGCACTGAGCACCCAGCACCCCGAGCACTGAGCAGCCAGCACCGTGAGCACTGAGCACCCAGCACCCGAGTACTGAGCACCCAGCACCCAGCACCCTGAGTACTGAGCACCCAGCACCCTGAGTACTGAGCACCCAGCACCCCGAGTACTGAGCACCCAGCACCTTGAGCACTGAGCCCCGGGCACCCCGAGCACTGAGCACCCAGCACCCCGAGCACTGAGCACCCAGCGCCCCGAGCACCGAGCACCCTGAGCACTGAGCACCCAGCACCCTGAGTACTGAGCACCCAGCACCCTGTGAAATGAGCACCCTGAGTACTGAGCACCCAGCACCTTGTGCACTGAGCACCGAGCACCCCGAGCACTGAGCACCCAGCACCCGGAGTACTGAGCACCCAGCACACTGAGTACTAAGCACCAAGCACCCTGAGTACTGAGCACCCAGCACCCTGAGCACTGAACACACAGCACCCTGAGTACTGAGCGCCTCGAGCACTGAGCACCCAGCACCCTGAGTACTGGGCAACGAGCTCCCCGAGCACTGAGCACCCAGCACCGCGAGCACTGAGCACCCAGCTCCCCGAGCACTGAGCACCCAGCACCCTGAGTACTGAGCACCCAGCACCCTGAGTACTGAGCACCCAGAACCCTGAGCGCTGAGTACCCAGCACCCTGAGCACTGAGCACCCAGCACCCTGAGCACTGAGCACACAACACCCTGAGCACTGAGCACCCAGCACCCTGAGTACTGAGCACTGAGCACCCAGCACCCCGAGCACTGAGCACCCAGCACCCTGAGTACTGAGCACCCAGCACCCCGAGTACTGAGCACCCAGCACCCTGAGTACTGAGCACCCAGCACCCTGAGCACTGAGCACCCAGCAACCCGAGCACTGAGCACCCAGCACCCTGAGTACTGAGCACCCAGAACCCTGAGCACTGAGCACCCTGCACCCTGAGCACTGAGCACCCAGCACACTGAGCACTGAGCACCCAGCACCCTGAGTAGTGAGCACCCAACGTACTGAGCACCGAGCACCCTGAGCACTGAGCACCCAGCACCCTGAGTACTGAGCACCGATCACCCTGAGTACTGAGCACCCAGTACCCTGAGCACTGAACACACAGCACCCTGAGTACTCAGCACCCCGAGCACTGATCACCCAGCACCCTGAGCACTGAGCACCCAGCACCCTGAGTACTGAGCACCCAGCACCCTGAGTACTGAACACCCAGCACCCTGAGCACTGAGCACTGAGCACCCTGAGCACTGAGTACTGAGCATTGAGCACCCTGTGCACTGAGCACCCAGCACCCCGAGTACTGAGCACCCAGCACCCCGAGCACTGAGCACCCAGCGCCCCTAGCACTGAGCACCCAGCACCCCAAGCACTGAGCACTGAGCACCCTGAGCACTGAGCACACAGCACCCCGAGTACTGAGCACTGAGCACCCTGAGCACTGAGCACCCAGCACCCCGAGTACTGAGCACTAAGCACCCTGAGTACTGAGCACCCAGCACCCTGAGCACTGAGTACCCAGCACCCTGAGCACTGAGCACCCAGCACCCTGAGCACTGAGCACCCAGCACCCTGAGCACTGAGCACCCAGCACCCTGAGTACTGAGCACTGAGCACCCAGCACCCCGAGCACTGAGCACCCAGCACCCTGAGCACTGAGCACCCAGCACCCGAGTACTGAGCACCCAGCACCCTGAATACTGAGCACCCAGCACCCTGAGTACTGAGCACCCAGCACCCCGAGCACTGAGCACCCAGCACCCAGAGCACCGAGCACCCTGAGTACTAAGCACCGAGCACCCTGAGTACTGAGCACCCAGCACCCTGAGCACTGAGCACCCAGCAACCGGAACACTGAGCACCCAGCACCATGAGTACTGAGCACCCAGCACCCTGAGCACTGAGCACCCAGCACCCTGAGCACTGAGCACCCAGCACCCTGAGCACTGAGCACCCAGCACCCTGAGTAGTGAACACCCAACGTACTGAGCAATGAGCACCCCGAGCACTGAGCACACAGCACCCTGAGTACTGAGCACCGAGCACCCCGAGCACTGAGCACCCAGCGCCCCGAGCACCGAGAACCCTGAGCACTGAGCACCCAGCACCCTGAGCAATGAGCACCCTGAGTACTGAGCACCCAGCACCTTGAGCACTGAGCACCGAGCACCCCGAGCACTGAGCACCCAGCACCCGGAGTACTGAACACACAGCACCCTGAGGACTGAGATCCTCGAGCACTGAGCACCCAGCACCCTGAGCACTGGGCACCGAGCACCCCGAGCACTGAGCACCCAGCACCCTGAGCACTGAGCACCCAGCACCCTGAGCACTGAGCACCCAACACCCTGAGCACTGAGCACCCAGCACCCTGAGCACTGAGCACCCAGCACCCTGAGCACTGAACACCCAGCACCCCGAGCACTGAGCACCCAGAACCCTGAGCACTGAGCACCCAGCACCCTGAGCACTGAGCACCCAGCACCCTGAGCACTGAGCACACAGCACCCAGAGCACTGAGCACCCAGCACCCTGAGTAGTGAGCACCCAACGTACTGAGCACCGAGCACCCCGAGCACTGAGCACCCAGCACCCTGAGTACTGAGCACCGAGCACCCCGAGCACTGAGCACCCAGCACCCTGAGTACTGAGCTCCGAGCACCTCGAGCACTGAGCACCCAGCGCCCCGAGCACCGAGCACCCTGAGCACTGAGCACCCAGCACCCTGAGTACTGAGCACCCAGCAACCTGAGCAATGAGCACCCTGAGTACTGAGCACCCAGCACCTTGAGCACTGAGCTCCGAGCACCCCGAGCACTGAGCACCCAGCACCCGGAGTACTGAGCACCCAGCACCCTGAGAACTAAGCACCGAGCACCCTGAGTACTGAGCACCCAGCACCCTGAGCACTGAACACACAGCACCCTGAGTACTGAGCACCTCGAGCACTGAGCACCCAGCACCCTGAGTACTGAGCACCGAGCACCCCGAGCACTGAGCACCCAGCACCGCAAGCACTGAGCACCCAGCACCCCGAGCACTGAGCACCCAGCACCCTGAGTACTGAGCACCCAGCACCCTGAGCACTGAGCACCCAGCACCCTGAGCACTGAGTACCCAGCACCCTGAGCACTGAGCACACAGCACCCTGAGCACTGTGCACACAGCACCCTGAGCACTGAGCACCCAGCACCCTGAGTACTGAGCACTGAGCACCCAGCGCTCCGAGCACTGAGCACCCAGCACCCTGAGTACTGAGCACTGAGCACGCAGCACACCGAGCACTGAGCACCCAGCACCCTGAGCACTGAGCACCCAGCACCCGAATACTGAGCACCCAGCACCCTGAGTACTGAGCACCCAGCACCCTGAGTACTGAGCGCCCAGCACCCCGAGTACTGAGCACCCAGCACCCTGAGTACTGAGCACCCAGCACCCTGAGCACTGAGCACCCAGCACCCCGAGCACTAAGCACCCAGCACCCTGAGTACTGAGCACCCAGCACCCTGAGCACTGAGCACCCAGCACTCTGAGCACTGAGCACCCAGCACACTGAGCACTGAGCAACCAGAACCCTGAGTAGTGAGCACCCAAAGTACTGAGCACCGAGCACCCCGAGCACTGAGCACCCAGCACCCTGAGTACTCAGCACCGATCACCCCGAGCACTGAGCACACAGCACCCTAAGTACTGAGCTCCGAGCACCCCGAGCACTGAGAACCCAGCACCCGGAGTACTGAGCACCCAGCACCCTGAGTACTAAGCACCGAGCACCCTGATTACTGAGCACCCAGTACCCTGAGCACTGAACACACAGCACCCTGAGTACTGAGCACCCCGAGCACTGAGCACCCAGGACCCTGAGCACTGAGCAC
Organism: Microtus oregoni; assembly: GCF_018167655.1. Classification (NCBI taxonomy): domain Eukaryota; kingdom Metazoa; phylum Chordata; class Mammalia; order Rodentia; family Cricetidae; genus Microtus; species Microtus oregoni. Next base: position 373,351 of record NW_024544559.1, read on the forward strand.
CCAGCACCCTGTGTACTGAGCACCCAGCACCCTGAGTACTGAACACACAGCACCCTGAGCACTGACCACTGAGCACCCAGCACCCCGAGCACTGAGCACTGAGCACCCTGAGCACTGAGCACACAGCACCCCGAGTACTGAGCACTGAGCACCCTGAGCACTGAGCACCCAGCACCCCGAGTACTGAGCACTGAGCACCCTGAGTACTGAGAACCCAGCACCCTGAGCACTGAGTACCCAGCAAACTGAGCACTGAGCACCCAGCTCCCTGAGCACTGAGCACCCAGCACCCTGAGTACTGAGCACCCAGCACCCTGAGTACTGAGCACTGAGCACCCAGCACCACGAGCACTGAGGACCCATCACCCTGAGTACTGAGCACTGATCACCCAGCACCCCGAGCACTGAGCACCCAGCACCCTGAGCACTGAGCACCCAGCACCCGAGTACTGAGCACCCAGCACCCTGAGTACTGAGCACCCAGCACCCCGAGTACTGAGCACCCAGCACCCCGAGTACTGAGCAGCCAGCACCCTGAGTACTGAGCACCCAGCACCCTGAGCACTGAGCACCCAGCACCACGAGCACTGAGCACCCAGCACCCTGAGTACTGAGCACCCAGCACCCTGAGCACTGAGCGCCCAGCACACTGAGCACTGAGCACCCAGCACCCTGAGTACTGAGCACCGAGCACACCGAGCACAGAGCACCCAGCACCCTGAGTACTGAGCTCCGAGCACCCCGAGCACTGAGCACCCAGTGCCCCGAGCACCGAGCACCCTGAGCACTGAGCACTGAGCACCCAGCACCCTGAGCAATGAGCACCCTGAGTACTGAGCACCCAGCACCTTGAGCACTGAGCACCCAGCACCCTGAGTACTCAGCTCCGAGCACCCCGAGCACTGAGCACCCAGTGCCCCGAGCACCGAGCACCCCGAGCACTGAGCACCCAGCACCCGGAGTACTGAGCAGCCAGCACCCTGAGTACTAAGCACCGAGCACCCTGAGTACTAAGCACCCAGCACCCTGAGCACTGAACACACAGCACCCTGAGTACTGAGCACCTCGAGCACTGAGCACCCAGCACCCTGAGTACTGAGCACCGAGCACCCCGAGCACTGAGCACCCAGCACCGCGAGCACTGAGCACATAGCACCCTGAGCACTGAGCACCCAGCACACCGAGCACTGAGCACCCAGCACCGCGAGCACTGAGCACATAGCACCAGGAGCACTGAGCACCCAGCACCCTGAGTACTGAGTACCCAGCACCCTGAGCACTGAGCACCCAGCACCCTGAGCACTGAGCACACAGCACCCTGAGCACTGAGCACCCAGCACCCTGAGTACTGAGCACTTAGCACCCAGCACCCCGAGCACTGAGCACCCAGCACCCTGAGTACTGAGCACAGAGCACCCCGAGCACTGAGCACCCAGCACCCTGAGTACTGAGCTCCGAGCACCCCGAGCACTGAGCACCCAGCGCCCCGAGCACCGAGCACCCTGAGCACTGAGCACCCAGCACCCTGAGTACTGAGCACCCAGCACCCTGAGCAATGAGCACCCTGAGTACTGAGCACCCAGCACCTTGAGCACTGAGCACCCAGCACCCTGAGTACTGAGCACCCAGCACCCTGAGTACTGAGCACCCAGCACCCTGAGCAATGAGCACCCTGAGTACTGAGCACCCAGCACCTTGAGCACTGAGCACATAGCACCATGAGCACTGAGCACTGAGCACCCCGAGCACTGAGCACCCAGCACCCCGAGCACTGAGCACCCAGCACCGTGAGCACTGAGCACCCAGCACCCGAGTACTGAGCACCCAGCACCCAGCACCCTGAGTACTGAGCACCCAGCACCCTGAGTACTGAGCACCCAGCACCCCGAGTACTGAGCACCCAGCACCTTGAGCACTGAGCCCCGAGCACCCCGAGCACTGAGCACCCAGCACCCCGAGCACTGAGCACCCAGCGCCCCGAGCACCGAGCACCCTGAGCACTGAGCACCCAGCACCCTGAGTACTGAGCACCCAGCACCCTGTGAAATGAGCACCCTGAGTACTGAGCACCCAGCACCTTGTGCACTGAGCACCGAGCACCCCGAGCACTGAGCACCCAGCACCCGGAGTACTGAGCACCCAGCACACTGAGTACTAAGCACCAAGCACCCTGAGTACTGAGCACCCAGCACCCTGAGCACTGAACACACAGCACCCTGAGTACTGAGCGCCTCGAGCACTGAGCACCCAGCACCCTGAGTACTGGGCAACGAGCTCCCCGAGCACTGAGCACCCAGCACCGCGAGCACTGAGCACCCAGCTCCCCGAGCACTGAGCACCCAGCACCCTGAGTACTGAGCACCCAGCACCCTGAGTACTGAGCACCCAGAACCCTGAGCGCTGAGTACCCAGCACCCTGAGCACTGAGCACCCAGCACCCTGAGCACTGAGCTCACAACACCCTGAGCACTGAGCACCCAGCACCCTGAGTACTGAGCACTGAGCACCCAGCACCCCGAGCACTGAGCACCCAGCACCCTGAGTACTGAGCACCCAGCACCCCGAGTACTGAGCACCCAGCACCCTGAGTACTGAGCACCCAGCACCCTGAGCACTGAGCACCCAGCAACCCGAGCACTGAGCACCCAGCACCCTGAGTACTGAGCACCCAGAACCCTGAGCACTGAGCACCCAGCACCCTGAGCACTGAGCACCCAGCACACTGAGCACTGAGCACCCAGCACCCTGAGTAGTGAGCACCCAACGTACTGAGCACCGAGCACCCTGAGCACTGAGCACCCAGCACCCTGAGTACTGAGCACCGATCACCCTGAGTACTGAGCACCCAGTACCCTGAGCACTGAACACACAGCACCCTGAGTACTGAGCACCCCGAGCACTGATCACCCAGCACCCTGAGCACTGAGCACCCAGCACCCTGAGTACTGAGCACCCAGCACCCTGAGTACTGAACACCCAGCACCCTGAGCACTGAGCACTGAGCACCCTGAGCACTGAGTACTGAGCACTGAGCACCCTGTGCACTGACCACCCAGCACCCCGAGTACTGAGCACCCAGCACCCCGAGCACTGAGCACCCAGCGCCCCTAGCACTGAGCACCCAGCACCCCAAGCACTGAGCACTGAGCACCCTGAGCACTGAGCACACAGCACCCCGACTACTGAGCACTGAGCACCCTGAGCACTGAGCACCCAGCACCCCGAGTACTGAGCACTAAGCACCCTGAGTACTGAGCACCCAGCACCCTGAGCACTGAGTACCCAGCACCCTGAGCACTGAGCACCCAGCACCCTGAGCACTGAGCACCCAGCACCCTGAGCACTGAGCACCCAGCACCCTGAGTACTGAGCACTGAGCACCCAGCACCCCGAGCACTGAGCACCCAGCACCCTGAGCACTGAGCACCCAGCACCCGAGTACTGAGCACCCAGCACCCTGAATACTGAGCACCCAGCACCCTGAGTAAAGAGCACCCAGCACCCCGAGCACTGAGCACCCAGCACCCAGAGCACCGAGCACCCTGAGTACTAAGCACCGAGCACCCTGAGTACTGAGCACCCAGCACCCTGAGCACTGAGCACCCAGCAACCGGAACACTGAGCACCCAGCACCATGAGTACTGAGCACCCAGCACCCTGAGCACTGAGCACCCAGCACCCTGAGCACTGAGCACCCAGCACCCTGAGCACTGAGCACCCAGCACCCTGAGTAGTGAACACCCAACGTACTGAGCAATGAGCACCCCGAGCACTGAGCACACAGCACCCTGAGTACTGAGCACCGAGCACCCCGAGCACTGAGCACCCAGCGCCCCGAGCACCGAGAACCCTGAGCACTGAGCACCCAGCACCCTGAGCAATGAGCACCCTGAGTACTGAGCACCCAGCACCTTGAGCACTGAGCACCGAGCACCCCGAACACTGAGCACCCAGCACCCGGAGTACTGAACACACAGCACCCTGAGGACTGAGATCCTCGAGCACTGAGCACCCAGCACCCTGAGCACTGGGCACCGAGCACCCCGAGCACTGAGCACCCAGCACCCTGAGCACTGAGCACCCAGCACCCTGAGCACTGAGCACCCAACACCCTGAGCACTGAGCACCCAGCACCCTGAGCACTGAGCACCCAGCACCCTGAGCACTGAACACCCAGCACCCCGAGCACTGAGCACCCAGAACCCTGAGCACTGAGCACCCAGCACCCTGAGCACTGAGCACCCAGCACCCTGAGCACTGAGCACACAGCACCCAGAGCACTGAGCACCCAGCACCCTGAGTAGTGAGCACCCAACGTACTGAGCACCGAGCACCCCGAGCACTGAGCAACCAGCACCCTGAGTACTGAGCACCGAGCACCCCGAGCACTGAGCACCCAGCACCCTGAGTACTGAGCTCCGAGCACCTCGAGCACTGAGCACCCAGCGCCCCGAGCACCGAGCACCCTGAGCACTGAGCACCCAGCACCCTGAGTACTGAGCACCCAGCAACCTGAGCAATGAGCACCCTGAGTACTGAGCACCCAGCACCTTGAGCACTGAGCTCCGAGCACCCCGAGCACTGAGCACCCAGCACCCGGAGTACTGAGCACCCAGCACCCTGAGAACTAAGCACCGAGCACCCTGAGTACTGAGCACCCAGCACCCTGAGCACTGAACACACAGCACCCTGAGTACTGAGCACCTCGAGCACTGAGCACCCAGCACCCTGAGTACTGAGCACCGAGCACCCCGAGCACTGAGCACCCAGCACCGCAAGCACTGAGCACCCAGCACCCCGAGCACTGAGCACCCAGCACCCTGAGTACTGAGCACCCAGCACCCTGAGCACTGAGCACCCAGCACCCTGAGCACTGAGTACCCAGCACCCTGAGCACTGAGCACACAGCACCCTGAGCACTGTGCACACAGCACCCTGAGCACTGAGCACCCAGCACCCTGAGTACTGAGCACTGAGCACCCAGCACCCCGAGCACTGAGCACCCAGCACCCTGAGTACTGAGCACTGAGCACGCAGCACACCGAGCACTGAGCACCCAGCACCCTGAGCACTGAGCACCCAGCACCCGAATACTGAGCACCCAGCACCCTGAGTACTGAGCACCCAGCACCCTGAGTACTGAGCGCCCAGCACCCCGAGTACTGAGCACCCAGCACCCTGAGTACTGAGCACCCAGCACCCTGAGCACTGAGCACCCAGCACCCCGAGCACTAAGCACCCAGCACCCTGAGTACTGAGCACCCAGCACCCTGAGCACTGAGCACCCAGCACTCTGAGCACTGAGCACCCAGCACACTGTGCACTGAGCAACCAGAACCCTGAGTAGTGAGCACCCAAAGTACTGAGCACCGAGCACCCCGAGCACTGAGCACCCAGCACCCTGAGTACTCAGCACCGATCACCCCGAGCACTGAGCACACAGCACCCTAAGTACTGAGCTCCGAGCACCCCGAGCACTGAGAACCCAGCACCCGGAGTACTGAGCACCCAGCACCCTGAGTACTAAGCACCGAGCACCCTGATTACTGAGCACCCAGTACCCTGAGCACTGAACACACAGCACCCTGAGTACTGAGCACCCCGAGCACTGAGCACCCAGGACCCTGAGCACTGAGCACCCAGCACCCTGTGTACTGAGCACCCAGCACCCTGAGTACTGAACACACAGCACCCTGAGCACTGACCACTGAGCACCCAGCACCCCGAGCACTGAGCACTGAGCACCCTGAGCACTGAGCACACAGCACCCCGAGTACTGAGCACTGAGCACCCTGATCACTGAGCACCCAGCAAACTGAGCACTGAGCACCCAGCTCCCTGAGCACTGAGCACCCAGCACCCTGAGTACTGAGCACCCAGCACCCTGAGTACTGAGCACTGAGCACCCAGCACCACGAGCACTGAGCACCCAGCACCCTGAGTACTGAGCACTGAGCACCCAGCACCCCGAGCACTGAGCACCAAGCACCCTGAGCACTGAGCACCCAGCACCCTGAGTACTGAGCACCGAGAACCCCGAGCACTGAGCACCCAGCACCCTGAGTACTGAGCACCGGGCACCCCGAGCACAGAGCACCCAGCACCCTGAGTACTGAGCTCTGAGCACCCCGAGCACTGAGCACCCAGTGCCCCGAGCACAGAGCACCCTGAGCCCTGAGCACCCAGCACCCTGAGCAATGAGCACCCTGAGTACTGAGCACCCAGCACCTTGAGCACTGAGCACCGAGAACCCCGAGCACTGAGCACCCAGCACCCGGAGTACTGAGCAGCCAGCACCCTGAGTACCAAGCACCGAGCACCCTGAGTACTGAGCACCCAGCACCCTGAGCACTGAACACACAGCACCCTGAGTACTGAGCACCTCGAGCACTGAGCACCCAGCACCCTGAGTACTGAGCACCGAGCACCCCGAGCACTGAGCACCCAGCACCGCGAGAACTGAGCACATAGCACCCCGAGCACTGAGCACCCAGCACACCGAGCACTGAGCACCCAGCACCACGAGCACTGAGCACATTGCACCACGAGCACTGAGCACCCAGCACCCTGAGTACTGAGTACCCAGCACCCTGAGCACTGAGCACCCAGCACCCTGAGCACTGAGCACACAGCACCCTGAGCACTGAGCACCCAGCACCCTGAGTACTGAGCACTGAGCACCCAGCACCCCGAGCACTGAGCACCCAGCACCCTGAGTACTGAGCACCGAGCACCCCGAGCACTGAGCACCCAGCTCCCCAAGCACCGAGCACCCTGAGCACTGAGCACCCAGCACCCTGAGTACTGAGCACCCAGCACCCTGAGCAATGAGCACCCTGAGGACTGAGCACCCAGCACCTTGAGCACTGAGCACCGAGCACCCCGAGCACTGAGCACCCAGCAACCCGAGCACTGAGCACCCAGCACCCTGAGCACTGAGCACCCAGCACCCGAGTACTGAGCCCCCAGCACCCTGAGTACTGAGCACCCAGCACCCTGAGTACTGAGCACCCATCACCCCGAGTACTGAGCACCCAGCACCCTGAGCAACGAGCACCCTGAGTACTGAGCACACAGCACCTTGAGCACTGAGCCCCGAGCACGGAGAGCACTGAGCACCCAGCACCCCGAGCACTGAGCACCCAGCACCCTGAGCACTGAGCACCCAGCACCCGAGTACTGAGCACCCAGCACCCTGAGTACTGAGCACCCAGCACCCTGAGGACTGAGCACCGAGCACCCCGAGCACTGGGCACCCAACGTACTGAGCACCGAGCACCCCGAGCACTGAGCATCCAGTACCCTGAGTACTGAGCACCGATCACCCCGAGCACTGAGCACCCAGCACCCTGAGTACTGAGCTCAGAGCACTCCGAGCACTGAGCACCCAGCACCCGGAGTAGTGAGCACCCAACGTACTGAGCACCGAGCACCCCGAGCACTGAGCACCCAGCACACTGAGTACTGAGCACCGAGCACCCCGAGCACTGAGGACCCAGCTCCCTGAGTACTGAGCACACAACACCCCGAGTACTGAGCACCCAGAATCCTGAGTACTGAGCACCCAGCACCCTGAGCACTGAGCACCCAGCACCCCGAGCACTGAGCACCCAGCACCCTGAGTACTGAGCACCCAGCACCCTGAGCACTGAGCACCCAGCACCCTGAGCCCTGAGCACCCAGCACCCTGAGCAATGAGCACCCTGAGTACTGAGCACCCAGCACCTTGTGCACTGAGCACCGAGAACCCCGAGCACTGAGCACCCAGCACCCGGAGTACTGAGCACCCAGCACCCTGAGTACTAAGCACCGAGCACCCTGAATACTGAGCACCCAGCACCCTGAGCACTGAACACACAGCACCCTGAGTACTGAGCACCTCGAGCACCGAGCACCCAGCACCGCGAGCACTGAGCACATAGCACCCCGAGCACTGAGCAGCCAGCACCCCGAGCACTGAGCACCCAGCACCGCGAGCACTGAGCACATAGCACCCCGAGCACTGAGCACCCAGCACCCTGAGTACTGAGTACCCAGCACCCTGAGCACTGAACACCCAGCACCCTGAGCACTGAGCACACAGCACCCTGAGCACTGAGCACCCAGCACAATGAGTACTGAGCACTGAGCACCCAACACCCCGAGCACTGAGCACCCAGCACCCTGAGTACTGAGCACCGAGCACCCCGAGCACTGAGCACCCAGCACCCTGAGTACTGAGCTCCGAGCACCCCGAGCACTGAGCACCGAGCGCCAAGAGCACCGAGCACCCTGAGCACTGAGCACCCAGCACCCTGAGCAATGAGCACCCTGAGTACTGAGCACCCAGCACCTTGAGCACTGAGCACCGAGCACCCCGAGCACTGAGCACACAGCACCCCGAGCACTGAGCACCCAGCACCCTGAGCACTGAGCACCCAGCACCCGAGTACTGAGCACCCAGCACCCTGAATACTGAGCACCCAGCACCCTGAGTACTGAGCACCCAGCACCCCGAGCACCCAGCACCCAGAGCACCGAGCACCCTGAGTACTAAGCACCGAGCACCCCGAGCACTGAGCACCCAGCACCCTGAGTACTGAGCACCGAGCACCCCGAGCACTGAGCACCCAGCACCCCGAGCACCGAGAACCCTGAGCACTGAGCACCCAGCACCCTGAGCAATGAGCACCCTGAGTACTGAGCACCCAGCACCTTGAGCACTGAGCACCGAGCACCCCGAGCACTGAGCACCCAGCACCCGGAGTACTGAGCACCCAGCACCCTGAGTACTAAGCACCGAGCACCCTGAGTACTGAGCACCCAGCACCCTGAGCACTGAACACACAGCACCCTGAGGACTGAGAACCTCGAGCACTGAGCACCCAGCACCCTGAGTACTGGGCACCGAGCACCCCGAGCACTGAGCACCCAGCACCCTGAGCACTGAGCACCCAACACCCTGAGCACTGAGCACCCAGCACCCTGAGCACTGAGCACCCAGCACCCTGAGCACTGAGCACCCAGCACCCCGAGCACTGAGCACCCAGCACCCTGAGCACTGAGCACCCAGCACCCTGAGCACTGAGCACCCAGCACCCTGAGCACTGAGCACCCAGCACCCTGAGCACTGAGCACCCAGCACCCTGAGTAGTGAGCACCCAACGTACTGAGCACCGAGCACCCCGAGCACTGAGCACCCAGCACCCTGAGTACTGAGCACCGAGCACCCCGAGCACTGAGCACCCAGCACCCTGAGTACTGAGCTCCGAGCACCCCAAGCACTGAGCACCCTGCGCCCCGAGCACCGAGCACCCTGAGCACTGAGCACCCAGCACCCTGAGTACTGAGCACCCAGCAACCTGAGCAATGAGCACCCTGAGTACTGAGCACCCAGCACCTTGAGCACTGAGCACCGAGCACCCCGAGCACTGAGCACCCAGCACCCGGAGTACTGAGCACCCAGCACCCTGAGAACTAAGCACCGAGCACCCTGAGTACTGAGCACCCAGCACCCTGAGTACTGAACACACAGCACCCTGAGTACTGAGCACCTCGAGCACTGAGCACCCAGCACGCTGAGTACTGAGCACCGAGCACCCCGAGCACTGAGCACCCAGCACCGCGAGCACTGAGCACCCAGCACCCCGAGCACTGAGCACCCAGCACCCTGAGTACTGAGCACCCAGCACCCTGAGCACTGAGCACCTAGCACCCTGAGCACTGAGTACCCAGCACCCTGAGCACTGAGCACCCAGCACCCTGAGCACTGTGCACACAGCACCCTGAGCACTGAGCACCCAGCACCCTGAGTACTGAGCACTGAGCACCCAGCACCCCGAGCACTGAGCACCCAGCACCCTGAGTACTGAGCACTGAGCACGCAGCACACCGAGCACTGAGCACCCAGCACCCTGAGCACTGAGCACCCAGCACCCGAATACTGAGCACCCAGCACCCTGAGTACTGAGCACCCAGCACCCTGAGTACTGAGCGCCCAGCACCCCGAGTACTGAGCACCCAGCACCCTGAGTACTGAGCACCCAGCACCCTGAGCACTGAGCACCCAGCACCCCGAGCACTAAGCACCCAGCACCCTGAGTACTGAGCACCCAGCACCCTGAGCACTGAGCACCCAGGACTCTGAGCACTGAGCACCCAGCACACTGAGCACTGAGCAACCAGCTCCCTGAGTAGTGAGCACACAAAGTACTGAGCACCGAGCACGGCGAGCACTGAGCACCCAGCACCCTGAGTACTCAGCACCGATCACCCCGAGCCCTGAGCACCCAGCACCCTAAGTACTGAGCTCCGAGCACCCCGAGCACTGAGCACCCAGCACCCGGAGTACTGAGCACCCAGCACCCTGAGTACTAAGCACCGAGCACCCTGATTACTGAGCACCCAGTACCCTGAGCACTGAACACACAGCAACCTGAGTACTGAGCACCCCGAGCACTGAGCACCCAGGACCCTGAGCACTGAGCACCCAGCACCCTGTGTACTGAGCACCCAGCACCCTGAGTACTGAACACACAGCACCCTGAGCACTGACCACTGAGCACCCAGCACCCCGAGCACTGAGCACTGAGCACCCTGAGCACTGAGCACACAGCACCCCGAGTACTGAGCACTGAGCACCCTGAGCACTGAGCACCCAGCAAACTGAGCACTGAGCACCCAGCTCCCTGAGCACTGAGCACCCAGCACCCTGAGTACTGAGCACCCAGCACCCTGAGTACTGAGCACTGAGCACCCAGCACCACGAGCACTGAGCACCCAGCACCCTGAGTACTGAGCACTGAGCACCCAGCACCCCGAGCACTGAGCACCAAGCACCCTGAGCACTGAGCACCCAGCACCCTGAGTACTGAGCACCGAGAACCCCGAGCACTGAGCACCCAGCACCCTGAGTACTGAGCACCGGGCACCCCGAGCACAGAGCACCCAGCACCCTGAGTACTGAGCTCTGAGCACCCCGAGCACTGAGCACCCAGTGCCCCGAGCACAGAGCACCCTGAGCCCTGAGCACCCAGCACCCTGAGCAATGAGCACCCTGAGTACTGAGCACCCAGCACCTTGAGCACTGAGCACCGAGAACCCCGAGCACTGAGCACCCAGCACCCGGAGTACTGAGCAGCCAGCACCCTGAGTACCAAGCACCGAGCACCCTGAGTACTGAGCACCCAGCACCCTGAGCACTGAACACACAGCACCCTGAGTACTGAGCACCTCGAGCACTGAGCACCCAGCACCCTGAGTACTGAGCACCGAGCACCCCGAGCACTGAGCACCCAGCACCGCGAGAACTGAGCACATAGCACCCCGAGCACTGAGCACCCAGCACACCGAGCACTGAGCACCCAGCACCACGAGCACTGAGCACATTGCACCACGAGCACTGAGCACCCAGCACCCTGAGTACTGAGTACCCAGCACCCTGAGCACTGAGCACCCAGCACCCTGAGCACTGAGCACACAGCACCCTGAGCACTGAGCACCCAGCACCCTGAGTACTGAGCACTGAGCACCCAGTACCCCGAGCACTGAGCACCCAGCACCCTGAGTACTGAGCACCGAGCACCCCGAGCACTGAGCACCCAGCTCCCCAAGCACCGAGCACCCTGAGCACTGAGCACACAGCACCCTGAGTACTGAGCAACCAGCACCCTGAGCAATGAGCACCCTGAGGACTGAGCACCCAGCACCTTGAGCACTGAGCACCGAGCACCCCGAGCACTGAGCACCCAGCAACCCGAGCACTGAGCACCCAGCACCCTGAGCACTGAGCACCCAGCACCCGAGTACTGAGCCCCCAGCACCCTGAGTACTGAGCACCCAGCACCCTGAGTACTGAGCACCCATCACCCCGAGTACTGAGCACCCAGCACCCTGAGCAACGAGCACCCTGAGTACTGAGCACACAGCACCTTGAGCACTGAGCCCCGAGCACGGAGAGCACTGAGCACCCAGCACCCCGAGCACTGAGCACCCAGCACCCTGAGCACTGAGCACCCAGCACCCGAGTACTGAGCACCCAGCACCCTGAGTACTGAGCACCCAGCACCCTGAGGACTGAGCACCGAGCTCCCCGAGCACTGGGCACCCAACGTACTGAGCACCGAGCACCCCGAGCACTGAGCATCCAGCACCCTGAGTACTGAGCACCGATCACCCCGAGCACTGAGCACCCAGCACCCTGAGTACTGAGCTCAGAGCACTCCGAGCACTGAGCACCCAGCACCCGGAGTAGTGAGCACCCAACGTACTGAGCACCGAGCACCCCGAGCACTGAGCACCCAGCACACTGAGTACTGAGCACCGAGCACCCCGAGCACTGAGGACCCAGCTCCCTGAGTACTGAGCACACAACACCCCGAGTACTGAGCACCCAGAACCCTGAGTACTGAGCACCCAGCACCCTGAGCACTGAGCACCCAGCACCCCGAGCACTGAGCACCCAGCACCCTGAGTACTGAGCACCCAGCACCCTGAGCAATGAGCACCCTGAGTACTGAGCACCCAGCACCTTGAGCACTGAGCACCGAGCACCCCGAGCACTGAGCACCCAGCAACCCGAGCACTGAGCACCCAGCACCCTGAGCACTGAGCACCCAGCACCCGAGTACTGAGCACCCAGCACCCTGAGTACTGAGCACCCAGCACCCCGAGTACTGAGCACCCAGCACCCTGAGCAATGAGCACCCTGAGTACTGAGCAACCAGCACCTTGAGCACTGAGCCCCGCGCACCCCGAGCACTGAGCACCCAGCACCCCGAGCACTGAGCACCCAGCACCCTGAGCACTGAGCACCCAGCACCCGAGTACTGAGCACCCAGCACCCTGAATACTGAGCACCCAGCACCCTGAGTACTGAACACCCAGCACCCCGAGCACTGAGCACCCAGCACCCAGAGCACCGAGCACCCTGAGTACTAAGCACCGAGCACCCTGAATACTGAGCACCCAGCACCCTGAGCACTGAGCACCCAGCAACCCGAACACTGAGCACCCAGCACCATGAGTACTGAGCACCCAGCACCCTTAGCACTGAGCACCCAGCACCCTGAGCACTGAGCACCCAGCACCCTGAGCACTGAGCACCTAGCACCCTGAGTAGTGAACACCCAATGTACTGAGCAATGAGCACCCCGAGCACTGAGCACACAGCACCCAGAGTACTGAGCACCGAGCACCCCGAGCACTGAGCACCCAGCGCCCCGAGCACCGAGAACCCTGAGCACTGAGCACCCAGCACCCTGAGCAATGAGCACCCTGAGTACTGAGCACCCAGCACCTTGAGCACTGAGCACCGAGCACCCCGAGCACTGAGCACCCAGCACCCGGAGTACTGAGCACCCAGCACCCTGAGTACTAAGCACCGAGCACCCTGAGTACTGAGCACCCAGCACCCTGAGCACTGAACACACAGCACCCTGAGGACTGAGAACCTCGAGCACTGAGCACCCAGCACCCTGAGTACTGGGCACCGAGCACCCCGAGCACTGAGCACCCAGCACCCTGAGCACTGAGCACCCAGCACCCTGAGCACTGAGCACCCAACACCCTGAGCACTGAGCACCCAGCACCCTGAGCACTGAGCACCCAGGACCCTGAGCACTGAGCACCCAGCACCCCGAGCACTGAGCACCCAGCACCCTGAGCACTGAGCACCCAGCACCCTGAGCACTGAGCACCCAGCACCCTGAGCACTGAGCACCCAGCACCCTGAGCACTGAGCACCCAGCACCCTGAGTAGTGAGCACCCAACGTACTGAGCACCGAGCACCCCGAGCACTGAGCACCCAGCACCCTGAGTACTGAGCACCGAGCACCCCGAGCACTGAGCACACAGCACCCTGAGTACTGAGCTCCGAGCACCCCGAGCACTGAGCACCCAGCGCCCCGAGCACCGAGCACCCTGAGCACTGAGCACCCAGCACCCTGAGTACTGAGCACCCAGCAACCTGAGCAATGAGCACCCTGAGTACTGAGCACCCAGCACCTTGAGCACTGAGCACCGAGCACCCCGAGCACTGAGCACCCAGCACCCGGAGTACTGAGCACCCAGCACCCTGAGAACTAAGCACCGAGCACCCTGAGTACTGAGCACCCAGCACCCTGAGCACTGAACACACAGCACCCTGAGTACTGAGCACCTCGAGCACTGAGCACCCAGCACGCTGAGTACTGAGCACCGAGCACCCCGAGCACTGAGCACCCAGCACCGCGAGCACTGAGCACCCAGCACCCCGAGCACTGAGCACCCAGCACCCTGAGTACTGAGCACCCAGCACCCTGAGCACTGAGCACCTAGCACCCTGAGCACTGAGTACCCAGCACCCTGAGCACTGAGCACCCAGCACCCTGAGCACTGTGCACACAGCACCCTGAGCACTGAGCACCCAGCACCCTGAGTACTGAGCACTGAGCACCCAGCACCCCGAGCACTGAGCACCCAGCACCCTGAGTACTGAGCACTGAGCACGCAGCACACCGAGCACTGAGCACCCAGCACCCTGAGCACTGAGCACCCAGCACCCGAATACTGAGCACCCAGCACCCTGAGTACTGAGCACCCAGCACCCTGAGTACTGAGCGCCCAGCACCCCGAGTACTGAGCACCCAGCACCCTGAGTACTGAGCACCCAGCACCCTGAGCACTGAGCACCCAGCACCCCGAGCACTAAGCACCCAGCACCCTGAGTACTGAGCACCCAGCACCCTGAGCACTGAGCACCCAGCACTCTGAGCACTGAGCACCCAGCACACTGAGCACTGAGCAACCAGCACCCTGAGTAGTGAGCACACAAAGTACTGAGCACCGAGCACCCCGAGCACTGAGCACCCAGCACCCTGAGTACTCAGCACCGATCACCCCGAGCCCTGAGCACCCAGCACCCTAAGTACTGAGCTCCGAGCACCCCGAGCACTGAGCACCCAGCACCCGGAGTACTGAGGACCCAGCACCCTGAGTACTAAGCACCGAGCACCCTGATTACTGAGCACCCAGTACCCTGAGCACTGAACACACAGCACCCTGAGTACTGAGCACCCCGAGCACTGAGCACCCAGCACCCTGAGCACTGAGCACCCAGCACCCTGAGTAGTGAGCACCCAACGTACTGAGCACCGAGCACCCCGAGCACTGAGCACCCAGCACCCTGAGTACTGAGCACCGAGCACCCCGAGCACTGAGCACCCAGCACCCTGAGTACTGAGCTCCGAGCACCCCGAGCACTGAGCACCCAGCGCCCCGAGCACCGAGCACCCTGAGCACTGAGCACCCAGCACCCTGAGTACTGAGCACCCAGCAACCTGAGCAATGAGCACCCTGAGTACTGAGCACCCAGCACCTTGAGCACTGAGCACCGAGCACCCCGAGCACTGAGCACCCAGCACCCGGAGTACTGAGCACCCAGCACCCTGAGAACTAAGCACCGAGCACCCTGAGTACTGAGCACCCAGCACCCTGAGCACTGAACACACAGCACCCTGAGTACTGAGCACCTCGAGCACTGAGCACCCAGCACGCTGAGTACTGAGCACCGAGCACCCCGAGCACTGAGCACCCAGCACCGCGAGCACTGAGCACCCAGCACCCCGAGCACTGAGCACCCAGCACCCTGAGTACTGAGCACCCAGCACCCTGAGCACTGAGCACCTAGCACCCTGAGCACTGAGTACCCAGCACCCTGAGCACTGAGCACCCAGCACCCTGAGCACTGTGCACACAGCACCCTGAGCACTGAGCACCCAGCACCCTGAGTACTGAGCACTGAGCACCCAGCACCCCGAGCACTGAGCACCCAGCACCCTGAGTACTGAGCACTGAGCACGCAGCACACCGAGCACTGAGCACCCAGCACCCTGAGCACTGAGCACCCAGCACCCGAATACTGAGCACCCAGCACCCTGAGTACTGAGCACCCAGCACCCTGAGTACTGAGCGCCCAGCACCCCGAGTACTGAGCACCCAGCACCCTGAGTACTGAGCACCCAGCACCCTGAGCACTGAGCACCCAGCACCCCGAGCACTAAGCACCCAGCACCCTGAGTACTGAGCACCCAGCACCCTGAGCACTGAGCACCCAGCACTCTGAGCACTGAGCGCCCAGCACACTGAGCACTGAGCAACCAGCACCCTGAGTAGTGAGCACACAAAGTACTGAGCACCGAGCACCCCGAGCACTGAGCACCCAGCACCCTGAGTACTCAGCACCGATCACCCCGAGCCCTGAGCACCCAGCACCCTAAGTACTGAGCTCCGAGCACCCCGAGCACTGAGCACCCAGCACCCGGAGTACTGAGGACCCAGCACCCTGAGTACTAAGCACCGAGCACCCTGATTACTGAGCACCCAGTACCCTGAGCACTGAACACACAGCACCCTGAGTACTGAGCACCCCGAGCACTGAGCACCCAGGACCCTGAGCACTGAGCACCCAGCACCCTGTGTACGGAGCACCCAGCACCCTGAGTACTGAACACACAGCACCCTGAGCACTGAGCACTGAGCACCCAGCACCCCGAGCACTGAGCACTGAGCACCCTGAGCACTGAGCACACAGCACCCCGAGTACTGAGCACTGAGCACCCTGAGCACTGAGCACCCAGCACCCCGAGTACTGAGCACTGAGCACCCTGAGTACTGAGAACCCAGCACCCTGAGCACTGAGTACCCAGCAAACTGAGCACTGAGCACCCAGCTCCCTGAGCACTGAGCACCCAGCACCCTGAGTACTGAGCACCCAGCACCCTGAGTACTGAGCACTGAGCACCCAGCACCACGAGCACTGAGCACCCAGCACCCTGAGTACTGAGAACTGAGCACCCAGCACCCCGAGCACTGAGCACCAAGCACCCTGAGCACTGAGCACCCAGCACCCGAGTACTGAGCACCCAGCACCCTGAGTACTGAGCACCCAGCACCCCGAGTACTGAGCACCCAGCACCCCGAGTACTGAGCACCCAGCACCCTGAGTACTGAGCACCCAGCACCCTGAGCACTGAGCACCCAGCACCCCGAGCACTGAGCACCCAGCACCCTGAGTACTGAGCACCCAGCACCCTGAGCACTGAGCACCCAGCACCCTGAGCACTGAGCACCCAGCACCCTGAGTACTGAGCACCGAGCACCCCGAGCACTGAGCACCCAGCACCCTGAGTACTGAGCACCGGGCACCCCAAGCACAGAGCACCCAGCACCCTGAGTACTGAGCTCCGAGCACCCTGAGTACTGAGCGCCCAGCACCCCGAGTACTGAGCACCCAGCACCCTGAGTACTGAGCACCGAGCTCCCCGAGCACTGAGCACCCAACGTACTGAGCACCGAGCACCCCGAGCACTGAGCACACAGCACCCTGAGTACTGAGCACTGATCACCCCGAGCAGTGAGCACCCAGCACCCTGAGTACTGAGCTCAGAGCACTCCGAGCACTGAGCACCCAGCACCCGGAGTAGTGAGCACCCAACGTACTGAGCACCGAGCACCGCGAGCACTGAGGACCCAGCACCCTGAGTACTGAGCACACAGCACCCCGAGTACTGAGCACCCAGAACCCTGAGTACTGAGCACCCAGCACCCTGAGCACTGAGCACCCAGCACCCCGAGCACTGAGCACCCAGCACCCTGAGTACTGAGCACCCAGCACCCTGAGCACTGAGCACCCAGCACCCTGAGCCCTGAGCACCCAGCACCCTGAGCAATGAGCACCCTGAGTACTGAGCACCCAGCACCTTGAGCACTGAGCACCGAGAACCCCGAGCACTGAGCACCCAGCACCCTGAGTACTGAGCACCCAGCACCCTGAGCACTAAGCACCGAGCACCCTGAATACTGAGCACCCAGCACCCTGAGCACTGAACACACAGCACCCTGAGTACTTAGCACCTCGAGCACTGAGCACCCAGCACCGTGAGTACTGAGCACTGAGCACCCAGCACCGCGAGCACTGAGCACATAGCACCCCGAGCACTGAGCACCCAGCACCCCGAGCACTGAGCACCCAGCACCGCGAGCACTGAGCACACAGCACCCTGAGCACTGAGCACCCAGCACAATGAGTACTGAGCACTGAGCACCCAGCACCCCGAGCACTGAGCACCCAGCACCCTGAGTACTGAGCACCGAGCACCCCGAGCACTGAGCACCCAGCACCCTGAGTACTGAGCTCCGAGCACCCCGAGCACTGAGCACCGAGCACCAAGAGCACCGAGCACCCTGAGCACTGAGCACCCAGCACCCTGAGCAATGAGCACCCTGAGTACTGAGCACCCAGCACCTTGAGCACTGAGCACCGAGCACCCCGAGCACTGAGCACACAGCACCCCGAGCACTGAGCACCCAGCACCCTGAGCACTGAGCACCCAGCACCCGAGTACTGAGCACCCAGCACCCTGAATACTGAGCACCCAGCACCCTGAGTACTGAGCACCCAGCACCCCGAGCACTGAGCACCCAGCACCCAGAGCACCGAGCACCCTGAGTACTAAGCACCGAGCACCCTGAGTACTGAACACCCAGCACCCTGAGCACTGAGCACCCAGCAACCCGAACACTGAGCACCCAGCACCATGAGTACTGAGCACCCAGCACCCTGAGCACTGAGCACCCAGCACCCTGAGCACTGAGCACCCAGCACCCTGAGCACTGAGCACCCAGCACCCTGAGTAGTGAACACCCAACGTACTGAGCAATGAGCACCCCGAGCACTGAGCACACAGCATCCTCAGTACTGAGCACCGAGCACCCCGAGCACTGAGCACCCAGCGCCCCGAGCACCGAGAACCCTGAGCACTGAGCACCCAGCACCCTGAGCAATGAGCACCCTGAGTACTGAGCACCCAGCACCTTGAGCACTGAGCACCGAGCACCCCGAGCACTGAGCACCCAGCACCCGGAGTACTGAGCACCCAGCACCCTGAGTACTAAGCACCGAGCACCCTGAGTACTGAGCACCCAGCACCCTGAGCACTGAACACACAGCACCCTGAGGACTGAGAACCTCGAGCACTGAGCACCCAGCACCCTGAGTACTGGGCACCGAGCACCCCGAGCACTGAGCACCCAGCACCCTGAGCACTGAGCACCCAGCACCCTGAGCACTGAGCACCCAACACCCTGAGCACTGAGCACCCAGCACCCTGAGCACTGAGCACCCAGCATCCTGAGCACTGAGCACCCAGCACCCCGAGCACTGAGCACCCAGCACCCTGAGCACTGAGCACCCAGCACCCTGAGCACTGAGCACCCAGCACCCTGAGCACTGAGCACCCAGCACCCTGAGCACCGAGCACCCAGCACCCTGAGTAGTGAGCACCCAACGTACTGAGCACCGAGCACCCCGAGCACTGAGCACCCAGCACCCTGAGTACTGAGCACCGAGCACCCCGAGCACTGAGCACCCAGCACCCTGAGTACTGAGCTCCGAGCACCCCGAGCACTGAGCACCCAGCGCCCCGAGCAACGAGCACCCTGAGAACTGAGCACCCAGCACCCTGAGTACTGAGCACCCAGCAACCTGAGCAATGAGCACCCTGAGTACTGAGCACCCAGCACCTTGAGCACTGAGCACCGAGCACCCCGAGCACTGAGCACCCAGCACCCGGAGTACTGAGCACCCAGCACCCTGAGAACTAAGCACCGAGCACCCTGAGTACTGAGCACCCAGCACCCTGAGCACTGAACACACAGCACCCTGAGTACTGAGCACCTCGAGCACTGAGCACCCAGCACCCTGAGTACTGAGCACCGAGCACCCCGAGCACTGAGCACCCAGCACCGCGAGCACTGAGCACCCAGCACCCCGAGCACTGAGCACCCAGCACCCTGAGTACTGAGCACCAAGCACCCTGAGCACTGAGCACCCAGCACCCTGAGCACTGAGTACCCAGCACCCTGAGCACTGAGCACCCAGCACCCTGAGCACTGTGCACACAGCACCCTGAGCACTGAGCACCCAGCACCCTGAGTACTGAGCACTGAGCACCCAGCACCCCGAGCACTGAGCACCCAGCACCCTGAGTACTGAGCACTGAGCACGCAGCACACCGAGCACTGAGCACCCAGCACCCTGAGCACTGAGCACCCAGCACCCGAATACTGAGCACCCAGCACCCTGAGTACTGAGCACCCAGCACATTGAGTACTGAGCGCCCAGCACCCCGAGTACTGAGCACCCAGCACCCTGAGTACTGAGCACCCAGCACCCTGAGCACTGAGCACCCAGCACCCCGAGCACTAAGCACCCAGCACCCTGAGCACTGAGCACCCAGCACCCTGAGCACTGAGCACCCAGCACTCTGAGCACTGAGCACCCAGCACCCTGAGCACTGAGCACCCAGCACCCTGAGCACTGAGCACACATCACCCTGAGCACTGAGCACCCAGCACCCTGAGTACTGAGCACTGAGCACCCAGCACCCCGAGCACTGAGCACCCAGCGCCCTGAGTACTGAGCACCGAGCACCCCGAGCACTGAGCACCCAGCACCCTGAGTACTGAGCTCCGAGCACCCCGAGCACTGAGCACCCAGCGCCCCAAGCACCGAGCACCCTGAGCACTGAGCACCCAGCACCCTGAGTACTGAGCACCCAGCACCCTGAGCAATGAGCACCCTGAGTACTGAGCACCCAGCACCTTGAGCACTGAGCACCGAGCACCCCGAGCACTGAGCACCCAGCACCCGAGTACTGAGCACCCAGCACCCTGAGTACTGAGCACCCAGCACCCCGAGCACTGAGCACCCAGCACCCCGAGCACTGAGCACCCAGCACCCTGAGCACTGAGCACCCAGCACCCGAGTACTGAGCACCCAACACCCTGAGTACTGAGCACCCAGCACCCTGAGTACTGAGCACCGAGCTCCCCGAGCACTGAGCACACAACGTACTGAGCACCGAGGACCCCGAGCACTGAGCACCCAGCACCCTGAGTACTGAGCACCGATCACACCGAGCACTGAGCACCCAGCACCCTGAGCAATGAGCACCCTGAGTACTGAGCACCCAGCACCTTGAGCACTGAGCACCGAGAACCCCGATCACTGAGCACCCAGCACCCGGAGTACTGAGCACCCAGCACCCTGAGTACTAAGCACCCAGCACCCTGAATACTGAGCACCCAGCACCCTGAGCACTGAACACACAGCACCCTGAGTACTGAGCAGCTCGAGCACTGAGCACCTAGCACCGTGAGTACTGAGCACCGAGCACCCAGCACCGCGAGCATTGAGCACATAGCACCCCGAGCACTGAGCACCCAGCACCCCGAGCACTGAGCACCCAGCACCGCGAGCACTGAGCACATAGCACCCCGAGCACTGAGCACCCAGCACCCTGAGTACTGAGTACCCAGCACCCTGAGCACTGAACACCCAGCACCCTGAGCACTGAGCACACAGCACCCTGAGCACTGAGCACCCAGCACAATGAGTACTGAGCACTGAGCACCCAGCACCCCGAGCACTGAGCACCCAGCACCCTGAGTACTGAGCACCGAGCACCCCGAGCACTGAGCACCCAGCACCCTGAGTACTGAGCTCCGAGCACCCCGAGCACAGAGCACCCAGTGCCCCGAGCACAGAGCACCCTGAGCACTGAGCACCCAGCACCCTGAGCAATGTGCACCCTGAGTACTGAGCACCCAGCACCTTGAGCACTGAGCACCGAGAACCCCGAGCACTGAGCACCCAGCACCCGGAGTACTGAGCAGCCAGCACCCTGAGTACCAAGCACCGAGCACCCTGAGTACTGAGCACCCAGCACCCTGAGCACTGAACACACAGCACCCTGAGTACTGAGCACCTCGAGCACTGAGCACCCAGCACCCCGAGCACTGAGCACCCAGCACCACGAGCACTGAGCACATTGCACCCTGAGCACTGAGCACCCAGCACCCTGAGTACTGAGCACCGAGCACCCCGAGCACTGAGCACCCAGCACCGCGAGAACTGAGCACATAGCACCCCGAGCACTGAGCACCCAGCACCCCGAGCACTGAGCACCCAGCACCACGAGCACTGAGCACATTGCACCACGAGCACTGAGCACCCAGCACCCTGAGTACTGAGTACCCAGCACCCTGAGCACTGAGCACCCAGCACCCTGAGCACTGAGCACACAGCACCCTGAGCACTGAGCACCCAGCACCCTGAGTACTGAGCACCGAACACCCCGAGCACTGAGCACCCAGCACCCTGAGTACTGAGCTCCGAGCACCCCGAGCACTGAGCACCCAGCACCCCAAGCACCGAGCACCCTGAGCACTGAGCACCCAGCAACCTGAGTACTGAGCACCCAGCACCCTGAGCAATGAGCACCCTGAGTACTGAGCACCCAGCACCTTGAGCACTGAGCACCGAGCACCCCGAGCACTGAGCACCCAGCAACCCGAGCACTGAGCACCCAGCACCCTGAGCACTGAGCACCCAGCACCCGAGTACTGAGCACCCAGCACCCTGAGTACTGAGCACCCAGCACCCCGAGTACTGAGCACCCAGCACCCTGAGCAATGAGCACCCTGAGTACTGAGCACCCAGCACCTTGAGCACTGAGCCCCGAGCACCCCGAGCACTGAGCACCCAGCACCCCGAGCACTGAGCACCCAGCACCCTGAGCACTGAGCACCCAGCACCCGAGTACTGAGCACCCAGCACCCTGAGTACTGAGCACCCAGCACCCTGAGTACTGAGCACCGAGCTCCCCGAGCACTGAGCACCCAACGTACTGAGCACCGAGCACCCCGAGCACTGAGCACACAGCACCCTGAGTACTGAGCACTGATCACCCCGAGCAGTGAGCACCCAGCACCCTGAGTACTGAGCTCAGAGCACTCCGAGCACTGAGCACCCAGCACCCGGAGTAGTGAGCACCCAACGTACTGAGCACCGAGCACCGCGAGCACTGAGGACCCAGCACCCTGAGTACTGAGCACACAGCACCCCGAGTACTGAGCACCCAGAACCCTGAGTACTGAGCACCCAGCACCCTGAGCACTGAGCACCCAGCACCCCGAGCACTGAGCACCCAGCACCCTGAGTACTGAGCACCCAGCACCCTGAGCACTGAGCATCCAGCACCCTGAGCCCTGAGCACCCAGCACCCTGAGCAATGAGCACCCTGAGTACTGAGCACCCAGCACCTTGAGCACTGAGCACCGAGAACCCCGAGCACTGAGCACCCAGCACCCTGAGTACTGAGCACCCAGCACCCTGAGCACTAAGCACCGAGCACCCTGAATACTGAGCACCCAGCACCCTGAGCACTGAACACACAGCACCCTGAGTACTTAGCACCTCGAGCACTGAGCACCCAGCACCGTGAGTACTGAGCACTGAGCACCCAGCACCGCGAGCACTGAGCACATAGCACCCCGAGCACTGAGCACCCAGCACCCTGAGCACTGAGCACCCAGCACCGCGAGCACTGAGCACACAGCACCCTGAGCACTGAGCACCCAGCACAATGAGTACTGAGCACTGAGCACCCAGCACCCCGAGCACTGAGCACCCAGCACCCTGAGTACTGAGCACCGAGCACCCCGAGCACTGAGCACCCAGCACCCTGAGTACTGAGCTCCGAGCACCCCGAGCACTGAGCACCGAGCGCCAAGAGCACCGAGCACCCTGAGCACTGAGCACCCAGCACCCTGAGCAATGAGCACCCTGAGTACTGAGCACCCAGCACCTTGAGCACTGAGCACCGAGCACCCCGAGCACTGAGCACACAGCACCCCGAGCACTGAGCACCCAGCACCCTGAGCACTGAGCACCCAGCACCCGAGTACTGAGCACCCAGCACCCTGAATACTGAGCACCCAGCACCCTGAGTACTGAGCACCCAGCACCCCGAGCACTGAGCACCCAGCACCCAGAGCACCGAGCACCCTGAGTACTAAGCACCGAGCACCCTGAGTACTGAACACCCAGCACCCTGAGCACTGAGCACCCAGCAACCCGAACAATGAGCACCCAGCACCATGAGTACTGAGCACCCAGCACCCCGAGTACTGAGCACCCAGCACCCTGAGCACTGAGCACCCAGCACCCTGAGCACTGAGCACCCAGCACCCTGAGTAGTGAACACCCAACGTACTGAGCAATGAGCACCCCGAGCACTGAGCACACAGCATCCTCAGTACTGAGCACCGAGCACCCCGAGCACTGAGCACCCAGCGCCCCGAGCACCGAGAACCCTGAGCACTGAGCACCCAGCACCCTGAGCAATGAGCACCCTGAGTACTGAGCACCCAGCACCTTGAGCACTGAGCACCGAGCACCCCGAGCACTGAGCACCCAGCACCCGGAGTACTGAGCACCCAGCACCCTGAGTACTAAGCACCGAGCACCCTGAGTACTGAGCACCCAGCACCCTGAGAACTGAACACACAGCACCCTGAGGACTGAGAACCTCGAGCACTGAGCACCCAGCACCCTGAGTACTGGGCACCGAGCACCCCGAGCACTGAGCACCCAGCACCCTGAGCACTGAGCACCCAGCACCCTGAGCACTGAGCACCCAACACCCTGAGCACTGAGCACCCAGCACCCTGAGCACTGAGCACCCAGCATCCTGAGCACTGAGCACCCAGCACCCCGAGCACTGAGCACCCAGCACCCTGAGCACTGAGCACCCAGCACTCCGAGCACTGAGCACCCAGCACCCTGAGCACTGAGCACCCAGCACCCTGAGCACCGAGCACCCAGCACCCTGAGTAGTGAGCACCCAACGTACTGAGCACCGAGCACCCCGAGCACTGAGCACCCAGCACCCTGAGTACTGAGCACCGAGCACCCCGAGCACTGAGCACCCAGCACCCTGAGTACTGAGCTCCGAGCACCCCGAGCACTGAGCACCCAGCGCCCCGAGCACCGAGCACCCTGAGCACTGAGCACCCAGCACCCTGAGTACTGAGCACCCAGCAACCTGAGCAATGAGCACCCTGAGTACTGAGCACCCAGCACCTTGAGCACTGAGCACCGAGCACCCCGAGCACTGAGCACCCAGCACCCGGAGTACTGAGCACCCAGCACCCTGAGAACTAAGCACCGAGCACCCTGAGTACTGAGCACCCAGCACCCTGAGCACTGAACACACAGCACCCTGAGTACTGAGCACCTCGAGCACTGAGCACCCAGCACCCTGAGTACTGAGCACCGAGCACCCCGAGCACTGAGCACCCAGCACCGCGAGCACTGAGCACCCAGCACCCCGAGCACTGAGCACGCAGCACCCTGAGTACTGAGCACCAAGCACCCTGAGCACTGAGCACCCAGCACCCTGAGCACTGAGTACCCAGCACCCTGAGCACTGAGCACCCAGAACCCTGAGCACTGTGCACACAGCACCCTGAGCACTGAGCACCCAGCACCCTGAGTACTGAGCACTGAGCACCCAGCACCCCGAGCACTGAGCACCCAGCACCCTGAGTACTGAGCACTGAGCACGCAGCACACCGAGCACTGAGCACCCAGCACCCTGAGCACTGAGCACCCAGCACCCGAATACTGAGCACCCAGCACCCTGAGTACCGATCACCCAGCACCCTGAGTACTGAGCGCCCAGCACCCCGAGTACTGAGCACCCAGCACCCTGAGTACTGAGCACCCAGCACCCTGAGCACTGAGCACCCAGCACCCCGAGCACTAAGCACCCAGCACCCTGAGCACTGAGCACCCAGCACCCTGAGCACTGAGCACCCAGCACTCTGAGCACTGAGCACCCAGCACCCTGAGCACTGAGCACCCAGCACCCTGAGCACTGAGCACACATCACCCTGAGCACTGAGCACCCAGCACCCTGAGTACTGAGCACTGAGCACCCAGCACCCCGAGCACTGAGCACCCAGCGCCCTGAGTACTGAGCTCCGAGCACCCCGAGCACTGAGCACCCAGCGCCCCAAGCACCGAGCACCCTGAGCACTGAGCACCCAGCACCCTGAGTACTGAGCACCCAGCACCCTGAGCAATGAGCACCCTGAGTACTGAGCACCCAGCACCTTGAGCACTGAGCACCGAGCACCCCGAGCACTGAGCACCCAGGACCCGAGTACTGAGCACCCAGCACCCTGAGTACTGAGCACCCAGCACCCCGAGCACTGAGCACCCAGCTCCCCGAGCACTGAGCACCCAGCACCCTGAGCACTGAGCACCCAGCACCCGAGTACTGAGCACCCAGCACCCTGAGTACTGAGCACCCAGCACCCTGAGTACTGAGCACCGAGCTCCCCGAGCACTGAGCACACAACGTACTGAGCACCGAGGACCCCGAGCACTGAGCACCCAGTACCCTGAGCACTGAGCACCCAGCACCCTGAGCCCTGAGCACCCAGCACCCTGAGCACTGAGCACCCAGCACCCCGAGCACTGAGCACCCAGCACCCTGAGTAATGAGCACCCAGCACCCTGAGCACTGAGCACCCAGCACCCTGAGCCCTGAGCACCCAGCACCCTGAGCAATGAGCACCCTGAGTACTGAGCACCCAGCACCTTGAGCACTGAGCACCGAGAACCCCGAGCACTGAGCACCCAGCACCCGGAGTACTGAGCACCCAGCACCCTGAGTACTAAGCACCGAGCACCCTGAATACTGAGCACCCAGCACCCTGAGCACTGAACACACAGCACCCTGAGTACTGAGCACCTCGAGCACTGAGCACCCAGCACCGTGAGTACTGAGCACCGAGCACCCAGCACCGCGAGCACTGAGCACATAGCACCCCGAGCACTGAGCACCCAGCACCCCGAGCACTGAGCACCCAGCACCGCGAGCACTGAGCACATAGCACCCCGAGCACTGAGCACCCAGCACCCTGAGTACTGAGTACCCAGCACCCTGAGCACTGAACACCCAGCACCCTGAGCACTGAGCACACAGCCCCCTGAGCACTGAGCACCCAGCACAATGAGTACTGAGCACTGAGCACCCAGCACCCCGAGCACTGAGCACCCAGCACCCTGAGTACTGAGCACCGAGCACCCCGAGCACTGAGCACCCAGCACCCTGAGTACTGAGCTCCGAGCACCCCGAGCACTGAGCACCGAGCGCCAAGAGCACCGAGCACCCTGAGCACTGAGCACCCAGCACCCTGAGCAATGAGCACCCTGAGTACTGAGCACCCAGCACCTTGAGCACTGAGCACCGAGCACCCCGAGCACTGAGCACACAGCACCCCGAGCACTGAGCACCCAGCACCCTGAGCACTGAGCACCCAGCACCCGAGTACTGAGCACCCAGCACCCTGAATACTGAGCACCCAGCACCCTGAGTACTGAGCACCCAGCACCCGAGTACTGAGCACCCAGCACCCTGAGTACTGAGCACCCAGCACCCCGAGTACTGAGCACCCAGCACCCCGAGTACTGAGCACCCAGCACCCTGAGTACTGAGCACCCAGCACACTGAGCACTGAGCACCCAGCACCCCGAGCACTGAGCACCCAGCACCCTGAGTACTGAGCACCCAGCACCCTGAGCACTGAGCACCCAGCACCCCGAGCACTGAGCACCCAGCACCCTGAGTACTGAGCACCGAGCACCCCGAGCACTGAGCACCCAGCACCCTGAGTACTGAGCACCGGGCACCCCGAGCACAGAGCACCCAGCACCCTGAGTACTGAGCTCTGAGCACCCCGAGCACTGAGCACCCAGTGCCCCGAGCACAGAGCACCCTGAGCACTGAGCACCCAGCACCCTGAGCAATGAGCACCCTGAGTACTGAGCACCCAGCACCTTGAGCACTGAGCACCGAGAACCCCGAGCACTGAGCACCCAGCACCCGGAGTACTGAGCAGCCAGCACCCTGAGTACCAAGCACCGAGCACCCTGAGTACTGAGCACCCAGCACCCTGAGCACTGAACACACAGCACCCTGAGTACTGAGCACCTCGAGCACTGAGCACCCAGCACCCTGAGTACTGAGCACCGAGCACACCGAGCACTGAGCAACCAGCACCGCGAGAACTGAGCACATAGCACCCCGAGCACTGAGCACCCAGCACCCCGAGCACTGAGCACCCAGCACCACGAGCACTGAGCACATTGCACCACGAGCACTGAGCACCCAGCACCCTGAGTACTGAGTACCCAGCACCCTGAGCACTGAGCACCCAGCACCCTGAGCACTGAGCACACAGCACCCTGAGCACTGAGCACCCAGCACCCTGAGTACTGAGCACTGAGCACCCAGCACCCCGAGCACTGAGCACCCAGCACCCTGAGTACTAAGCACCGAGCACCCCGAGCACTGAGCACCCAGCACCCTGAGTACTGAGCTCCGAGCACCCCGAGCACTGAGCACCCAGCGCCCCAAGCACCGAGCACCCTGAGCACTGAGCACCCAGCACCCTGAGTACTGAGCACCCAGCACCCTGAGCAATGAGCACCCTGAGTACTGAGCACCCAGCACCTTGAGCACTGAGCACCGAGCACCCCGAGCACTGAGCAACCAGCACCCGAGTACTGAGCACCCAGCACCCTGAGTACTGAGCACCCAGCACCCCGAGTACTGAGCACCCAGCACCCTGAGCAACGAGCACCCTGAGTACTGAGCACCCAGCACCTTGAGCACTGAGCCCCGAGCACCCCGAGCACTGAGCACCCAGCACCCAGAGCACTGAGCACCCAGCACCCTGAGCACTGAGCACCCAGCACCCGAGTACTGAGCACCCAGCACCCTGAGTACTGAGCACCCAGCACCCTGAGTACTGAGCACCGAGCTCCCCGAGCACTGAGCACCCAGCACCCTGAGTACTGAGCACCGATCACCCCGAGCACTGAGCACCCAGCACCCTGAGTACTGAGCTCAGAGCACTCCGAGCACTGAGCACCCAGCACACGGAGTAGTGAGCACCCAACGTACTGAGCACCGAGCACCCCGAGCACTGAGGACCCAGCACCCTGAGTACTGAGCACACAGCACCCCGAGTACTGAGCACCCAGAACCCTGAGTACTGAGCACCCAGCACCCTGAGCACTGAGCACCCAGCACCCCGAGCACTGAGCACCCAGCACCCTGAGTACTGAGCACCCAGCACCCTGAGCACTGAGCACCCAGCACCCTGAGCCCTGAGCACCCAGCACCCTGAGCAATGAGCACCCTGAGTACTGAGCACCCAGCACCTTGAGCACTGAGCACCGAGAACCCCGAGCACTGAGCACCCAGCACCCGGAGTACTGAGCACCCAGCACCCTGAGTACTAAGCACCGAGCACCCTGAATACTGAGCACCCAGCACCCTGAGCACTGAACACACAGCACCCTGAGTACTGAGCACCTCGAGCACTGAGCACCCAGCACCGTGAGTACTGAGCACAGAGCACCCAGCACCGCGAGCACTGAGCACATAGCACCCCGAGCACTGACCACCCAGCACCCCGAGCACTGAGCACCCAGCACCGCGAGCACTGAGCACATAGCACCCCGAGCACTGAGCACCCAGCACCCTGAGAACTGAGTACCCAGCACCCTGAGCACTGAACACCCAGCACCCTGAGCACTGAGCACACAGCACCCTGAGCACTGAGCACCCAGCACAATGAGTACTGAGCAATGAGCACCCAGCACCTTGAGCACTGAGCACCGAGCACCCCGAGCACTGAGCACACAGCACCCCGAGCACTGAGCACCCAGCACCCTGAGCACTAAGCACCCAGCACCCGAGTACTGAGCACCCAGCACCCTGAATACTGAGCACCCAGCACCCTGAGTACTGAGCACCCAGCATCCCGAGCACTGAGCACCCAGCACCCAGAGCACCGAGCACCCTGAGTACTAAGCACCGAGCACCCTGAGTACTGAGCACCCAGCACCCTGAGCACTGAGCACCCAGCACCCTGAGCACTGAGCACCCAGCACCCTGAGCACTGAGCACCCAGCACCCTGAGTAGTGAACACCCAACGTACTGAGCAATGAGCACCCCGAGCACTGAGCACACAGCACCCTGAGTACTGAGCACCGAGCACCCCGAGCACTGAGCACCCAGCGCCCCGAGCACCGAGAACCCTGAGCACTGAGCACCCAGCACCCTGAGCAATGAGCACCCTGAGTACTGAGCACCCAGCACCTTGAGCACTGAGCTCCGAGCACCCCGAGCACTGAGCACCCAGCACCCGGAGTACTGAGCACCCAGCACCCTGAGTACTAAGCACCGAGCACCCTGAGTACTGAGCACCCAGCACCCTGAGCACTGAACACACAGCACCCTGAGGACTGAGAACCTCGAGCACTGAGCACCCAGCACCCTGAGTACTGGGCACCGAGCACCCCGAGCACTGAGCACCCAGCACCCTGAGCACTGAGCACCCAGCACCCTGAGCACTGAGCACCCAACACCCTGAGCACTGAGCACCCAGCACCCTGAGCACTGAGCACCCAGCACCCTGAGCACTGAGCACCCAGCACCCCGAGCACTGAGCACCCAGCACCCTGAGCACTGAGCACCCAGCACCCTGAGCACTGAGCACCCAGCACCCTGAGCACTGAGCACACAGCACCCTGAGCACTGAGCACCCAGCACCCTGAGTAGTGAGCACCCAACGTACTGAGCACCGAGCACCCCGAGCACTGAGCACCCAGCACCCTGAGTATTGAGCTCCGAGCACCCCGAGCACTGAGCACCCAGCGCCCCGAGCACCGAGCACCCTGAGCACTGAGCACCCAGCACCCTGAGTACTGAGCACCCAGCAACCTGAGCAATGAGCACCCTGAGTACTGAGCACCCAGCACCTTGAGCACTGAGCACTGAGCACCCCGAGCACTGAGCACCCCGCACCCGGAGTACTGAGCACCCAGCACCCTGAGAACTAAGCACCGAGCACCCTGAGTACTGAGCACCCAGCACCCTGAGCACTGAACACACAGCACCCTGAGTACTGAGCACCTCGAGCACTGAGCACCCAGCACCCTGAGTACTGAGCACCGAGCACCCCGAGCACTGAGCACCCAGCACCGCGAGCACTGAGCACCCAGCACTTCGAGCACTGAGCACCCAGCACCCTGAGTACTGAGCACCCAGCACCCTGAGCACTGAGCACCCAGCACCCTGAGCACTGAGTACCCAGCACCCTGAGCACTGAGCACCCAGCACCCTGAGCACTGTGCACACAGCACCCTGAGCACTGAGCACCCAGCACCCTGAGTACTGAGCACTGAGCACCCAGCACCCCGAGCACTCAGCACCCAGCACCCTGAGTACTGAGCACTGAGCACGCAGCACACCGAGCACTGAGCACCCAGCACCCTGAGCACTGAGCACCCAGCACCCGAATACTGAGCACCCAGCACCCTGAGTACTGAGCACCCAGCACCCTGAGTACTGAGCGCCCAGCACCCCGAGTACTGAGCACCCAGCACCCTGAGCACTGAGCACCCAGCACCCCGAGCACTAAGCACCCAGCACCCTGAGTACTGAGCACCCAGCACCCTGAGCACTGAGCACCCAGCACTCTGAGCACTGAGCACCCAGCACACTGAGCACTGAGCAACCAGCACCCTGAGTAGTGAGCACCCAAAGTACTGAGCACCGAGCACCCCGAGCACTGAGCACCCAGCACCCTGAGTACTCAGCACCGATCACCCCGAGCACTGAGCACCCAGCACCCTAAGTACTGAGCTCCGAGCACCCCGAGCACTGAGCACCCAGCACCCGGAGTACTGAGCACCCAGCACCCTGAGTACTAAGCACGGAGCACCCTGATTACTGAGCAGCCAGTACCCTGAGCACTGAACACACAGCACCCTGAGTACTGAGCACCCCGAGCACTGAGCACCCAGGACCCTGAGCAGTGAGCACCCAGCACCCTGTGTACTGAGCACCCAGCACCCTGAGTACTGAACACACAGCACCCTGAGCACTGAGCACTGAGCACCCAGCACCCCGAGCACTGAGCACTGAGCACCCTGAGCACTGAGCACACAGCACCCCGAGTACTGAGCACTGAGCACCCTGAGCACTGAGCACCCAGCACCCCGAGTACTGAGCACTGAGCACCCTGAGTACTGAGAACCCAGCACCCTGAGCACTGAGTACACAGCAAACTGAGCACTGAGCACCCAGCTCCCTGAGCACTGAGCACCCAGCACCCTGAGTACTGAGCACCCAGCACCCTGAGTACTGAGCACCCAGCACCCTGAGTACTGAGCACCTCGAGCACTGAGCACCCAGCACCCTGAGTACTGAGCACCGAGCACCCCGCGCACTGAGCACCCAGCACCGCGAGCACTGAGCACCCAGCACCCCGAGCACTGAGCACCCAGCACCCTGAGTACTGAGCACCCAGCACCCTGAGCAATGAGCACCCAGCACCCTGAGCACTGAGTACCCAGCACCCTGAGCACTGAGCACCCAGCACCCTGAGCACTGTGCACACAGCACCCTGAGGACTGAGCACCCAGCACCCTGAGTACTGAGCACTGAGCACCCAGCAACCCGAGCACTCAGCACCCAGCACCCTGAGTACTGAGCACTGAGCACGCAGCACACCGAGCACTGAGCACCCAGCACCCTGAGCACTGAGCACCCAGCACCCGAATACTGAGCACCCAGCACCCTGAGTACTGAGCACCCAGCACCCTGAGTACTGAGCGC
The DNA here is from genome assembly GCF_018167655.1 of Microtus oregoni. Taxonomy (NCBI): domain Eukaryota; kingdom Metazoa; phylum Chordata; class Mammalia; order Rodentia; family Cricetidae; genus Microtus; species Microtus oregoni. The sequence continues at coordinate 405,917 of NW_024544559.1, forward strand.
CCAGCACCCCGAGTACTGAGCACCCAGCACCCTGAGCACTGAGCACCCAGCACCCCGAGCACTAAGCACCCAGCACCCTGAGTACTGAGCACCCAGCACCCTGAGCACTGAGCACCCAGCACTCTGAGCACTGAGCACCCAGCACACTGAGAACTGAGCAAAAAGCACCCTGAGTAGTGAGCACCCAAAGTACTGAGCACCGAGCACCCCGAGCACTGAGCACCCAGCACCCTGAGTACTCAGCACCGATCACCCCGAGCACTGAGCACCCAGCACCCTAAGTACTGAGCTCTGAGCACCCCGAGCACTGAGCACCCAACACCCGGAGTACTGAGCACCCAGCACCCTGAGTACTAAGCACCGAGCACCCTGATTACTGAGCACCCAGTACCCTGAGCACTGAACACACAGCATTCTGAGTACTGAGCACCCCGAGCACTGAGCACCCAGGACCCTGAGCAGTGAGCACCCAGCACCCTGTGTACTGAGCACCCAGCACCCTGAGTACTGAACACACAGCACCCTGAGCACTGAGCACTGAGCACCCAGCACCCCGAGCACTGAGCACTGAGCACCCTGAGCACTGAGCACACAGCACCCCGAGTACTGAGCACTGAGCACCCTGAGCACTGAGCACCCAGCACCCCGAGTACTGAGCACTGAGCACCCTGAGTACTGAGAACCCAGCACCCTGAGCACTGAGTACACAGCAAACTGAGCACTGAGCACCCAGCTCCCTGAGCACTGAGCACCCAGCACCCTGAGTACTGAGCACCCAGCACCCTGAGTACTGAGCACTGAGCACCCAGCACCACGAGCACTGAGCACCCAGCACCCTGAGTATTGAGCACTGAGCACCCAGCACCCCGAGCACTGAGCACCATGCACCCTGAGCACTGAGCACCCAGCACCCGAGTACTGAGCACCCAGCACCCCGAGTACTGAGCACCCAGCACCCCGAGTACTGAGCACCCAGCACCCCGAGTACTGAGCACCCAGCACCCTGAGTACTGAGCACCCAGCACCCCGAGCACTGAGCACCCAGCACCCCGAGCACTGAGCACCCAGCACCCTGAGTACTGAGCACCCAGCACCCTGAGCACTGAGCACCCAGCACCCTGAGCACTGAGCACCCAGCACCCTGAGTACTGAGCACCGAGCACCCCGAGCACTGAGCACCCAGCACCCTGAGTACTGAGCACCGGGCACCCCGAGCACAGAGCACCCAGCACCCTGAGTACTGAGCTCCGAGCACCCCGAGCACTGAGCACCCAGTGCCCCGAGCACCGAGCACCCTGAGCACTGAGCACCCAGCACCCTGAGCAATGAGCACCCTGAGTACTGAGCACCCAGCAACCTGAGCAATGAGCACCGAGAACCCCGAGCACTGAGCACCCAGCACCCGGAGTACTGAGCAGCCAGCACCCTGAGTACCAAGCACCGAGCACCCTGAGTACTGAGCACCCAGCACCCTGAGCACTGAACACACAGCACCCTGAGTACTGAGCACCTCGAGCACTGAGCACCCAGCACCCTGAGTACTGAGCACCGAGCACCCCGAGCACTGAGCACACAGCACCGCGAGAACTGAGCACATAGCACCCCGAGCACTGAGCACCCAGCACCCCGAGCACTGAGCACCCAGCACCACGAGCACTGAGCACATTGCACCACGAGCACTGAGCACCCAGCACCCTGAGTACTGAGTACCCAGCACCCTGAGCACTGAGCACCCAGCACCCTGAGCACTGAGCACACAGCACCCTGAGCACTGAGCACCCAGCACCCTGAGTACTGAGCACTGAGCACCCAGCACCCCGAGCACTGAGCACCCAGCACCCTGAGTACTGAGCACCGAGCACCCCGAGCACTGAGCACCCAGCACCCTGAGTACTGAGCTCCGAGCACCCCGAGCACTGAGCACCCAGCGCCCCAAGCACCAAGCACCCTGAGCACTGAGCACCCAGCACCCTGAGTACTGAGCACCCAGCACCCTGAGCAATGAGCACCCTGAGTACTGAGCACCCAGCACCTTGAGCACTGAGCACCGAGCACCCCGAGCACTGAGCACCCAGCAACCCGAGAACTGAGCACCCAGCACCCTGAGCACTGAGCACCCAGCACCCGAGTACTGAGCACCCAGCACCCTGAGTACTGAGCACCCAGCACCCTGAGTACTGAGCACCCAGCACCCCGAATACTGAGCACCCAGCACCCTGAGCAATCAGCACCCTGAGTACTGAGCACCCAGCACCTTGAGCACTGAGCCCCGAGCACCCCGAGCACTGAGCACCCAGCACCCCGAGCACTGAGCACCCAGCACCCTGAGCACTGAGCACCCAGCACCCGAGTACTGAGCACACAGCACCCTGAGTACTGAGCACCCAGCACCCTGAGTACTGAGCACCGAGCTCCCCGAGCACTGAGCACCCAACGTACTGAGCACCGAGCACCCAGCACCCTGAGTACTGAGCTCAGAGCACTCTGAGCACTGAGCACCCAGCACCCGGAGTAGTGAGCACCCAACGTACAGAGCACCGAGCACCCCGAGCACTGAGCACCCAGCACACTGAGTACTGAGCACCGAGCACCCCGAGCACTGAGGACCCAGCACCCTGAGTACTGAGCACACAGCACCCCGAGTACTGAGCACCCAGAACCCTGAGTACTGAGCACCCAGCACCCTGAGCACTGAGCACCCAGCACCCCGAGCACTGAGCACCCAGCACCCTGAGTACTGAGCACCCAGCACCCTGAGCACTGAGCACCCAGCACCCTGAGCCCTGAGCACCCAGCACCCTGAGCAATGAGCACCCTGAGTACTGAGCACCCAGCACCTTGAGCACTGAGCACCGAGAACCCCGAGCACTGAGCACCCAGCACCCGGAGTACTGAGCACCCAGCACCCTGAGTACTAAGCACCGAGCACCCCTGAATACTGAGCACCCAGCACCCTGAGCACTGAACACACAGCAAACTGAGTACTGAGCACCTCGAGCACTGAGCACCCAGCACCGTGAGTACTGAGCACCGAGCACCCAGCACCGCGAGCACTGAGCACATAGCACCCCGAGCACTGAGCACCCAGCACCCCGAGCACTGAGCACCCAGCACCGCGAGCACTGAGCACATAGCACCCCGAGCACTGAGCACCCAGCACCCTGAGTACTGAGTACCCAGCACCCTGAGCACTGAACACCCAGCACCCTGAGCACTGAGCACACAGCACCCTGAGCACTGAGCACCCAGCACAATGAGTACTGAGCACTGAGCACCCAGCACCCCGAGCACTGAGCACCCAGCACCCTGAGTACTGAACACCGAGCACCCGAGCACTGAGCACCCAGCACCCTGAGTACTGAGCTCCGAGCACCCCGAGCACTGAGCACCGAGCGCCCAAGAGCAGCGAGCACCCTGAGCACTGAGCACCCTGCACCATGAGCAATGAGCACCCTGAGTACTGAGCACCCAGCACCTTGAGCACTGAGCACCGAGCACCCCGAGCACCTGAGCACACAGCACCCCGAGCACTGAGCACCCAGCACCCTGAGCACTGAGCACCCAGCACCCGAGTACTGAGCACCCAGCACCCTGAGTACTGAGCACCCAGCACCCTGAGTACTGAGCACCGAGCACCCCGAGTACTGAGCACCCAGCACCCTGAGAACTCAGCACCCAGCACCCCGAGCACTGAGCACCCAGCACCCTGAGTACTGAGCTCCCAGTACCCCGAGCACTGAGCACCCAGCACCCTGAGAACTGAGCACCCTGAGTACTGAGCACCGATCACCCTGAGCACTGAGCACCCAGCACCCTGAGTATTGAGCACCCAGCACACTGAGCACTGAGCACCCAGCACCCTGAGCACTGAGCACGCAGCACCCCGAGCACTGAGCACCCAGCACCCTGAGTACTGAGCACCCCAGCACCCCTGATTACTGTGCACCCAGCACCCTGAGTACTGAGCACCCAGCACCCTGAGCACTGAGCACCCCAGCACCCTGAGTACTGAGCACCCAGCACCCTGAGTACTGAGCAACCAGCACCCTGAGCACTGTGCACACAGCACCCTGAGCACTGAGCACTGAGCACCCAGCACCCCGAGCACTGAGCACCCAGCACCCCGAGCACTGAGCACCAAGCACCCTGAGCACTGAGCACCCAGCACCCTGAGCACTGAGCACCCAGCACCCTGAGTACTGAGCACCCAGCACCCTGAGTACTGAGCACCGAGCACCCGAGCACTGAGCACCCAGCACCCTGAGCACTGAGCACCGATCACCCTGAGCACTGAGCACCCAGCACCCCGAGCACTGAGCCCCCAGCACCCTGAGTACTGAGCACCCAGCACCCCGAGCACTGAGCACCTGGCACCCCTTAGTACTGAGCACCCTGAGTACTGAGCACTGAGCACCCAGCACCCTGAGGACTGAGTACCCAGCACCCTGAGCACTGAGCACCCAGCACCCTGAGTACTGAGCACTGATCACCCTGAGCACTGAGCACCCAGCACCCCGAGCACTGAGCACCCAGTACCCTGAGTACTGTGCAGCCAGCACCCTGAGCACTGAGCACCCAGCACCCTGAGTACTGAGCACCCAGCACCCTGAGTACTGAGCACCCAGCACCCCTGGGCACTGAGCACCCAGCACCCTGAGTACTGAGCACCGAGCACCCTGAGTACTGAGCACCCAGCACCCTGAGTACTGAGCACCCAGCACCCCTGAGCACTGAGCACCCAGCACCCTGAGCACTTAGCACCCAGCACCCTGAGTACTGAGCACCCAGCAACCTGAGTACTGAACACCCAGCACCCTGAGCACTGAGCACTGAGCACCCAGCAACCTGAGCACTGAGCACCCAGCACCCTGAGCACGGAGCACCCCGAGGACTGAGCACCCAGCACCCTGAGCACTGAGCACCCAGCACCTTGAGTAAGGAGCACCGAGCACCTCGAGCACTGAGCACCCTGAGTACTGAGCACCCAACCACCCCTATCACTGAGCAACCCTGCACCCTGAGCAATGAGCACCCAGCACCCTGAGCACTGAGCACCCAGCACCCTGAGCACGGAGCACCCCGAGGACTGAGCACCCAGCACCCCGAGCACTGAGCACCATGCACCCTGAGCACTGAGCACCCAGCACCCGAGTACTGAGCACCCAGCACCCGAGTACTGAGCACCCAGCACCCCGAGTACTGAGCACCCAGCACCCCCGAGTACTGAGCACCCAGCACCCCGAGTACTGAGCACCCAGCACCCCGAGCACTGAGCACCCAGCACCCCCGAGCACTGAGCACCCAGCACCCTGAGTACTGAGCACCCAGCACCCTGAGCACTGAGCACCCAGCACCCTGAGCACTGAGCACCCAGCACCCTGAGTACTGAGCAACCGAGCACCCCGAGCACTGAGCACCCAGCACCCTGAGTACTGAGCACCGGGCACCCCGAGCACAGAGCACCCAGCACCTGAGTACTGAGCTCCGAGCACACCCGAGCACTGAGCACCCAGTGCCCCGAGCACCGAGCACCCTGAGCACTGAGCACCCAGCAACCAGAGCAATGAGCACCCTGAGTACTGAGCACCCAGCAACCTGAGCAATGAGCACCGAGAAACCCCCGAGCACTGAGCACCCAGCACCCGGAGTACTGAGCAGCCAGCACCCTGAGTACCAAGCACCGAGCACCCTGAGTACTGAGCACCCAGCACCCTGAGCACTGAACACACAGCACCCTGAGTACTGAGCACCTCGAGCACTGAGCACCCAGCACCCTGAGTACTGAGCACCGAGCACACCGAGCACTGAGGACCCAGCACCGCGAGAACTGAGCACATAGCACCCCGAGCACTGAGCACCCAGCACCCCGAGCACTGAGCACCCAGCACCACGAGCACTGAGCACATTGCACCACGAGCACTGAGCACCCAGCACCCTGAGTACTGAGTACCCAGCACCCTGAGCACTGAGCACCCAGCACCCTGAGCACTGAGCACACAGCACCCTGAGCACTGAGCACCCAGCACCCTGAGTACTGAGCACTGAGCACCCAGCACCCCGAGCACTGAGCACCCAGCACCCTGAGTACTGAGCACCGAGCACCCCGAGCACTGAGCACCCAGCACCCTGAGTACTGAGCTCCGAGCACCCCGAGCACTGAGCACCCAGCGCCCCAAGCACCGAGCACCCTGAGCACTGAGCACCCAGCACCCTGAGTACTGAGCACCCAGCACCCTGAGCAATGAGCACCCTGAGTACTGAGCACCCAGCACCTTGAGCACTGAGCACCGAGCACCCCGAGCACTGAGCACCCAGCAACCCGAGAACTGAGCACCCAGCACCCTGAGCACTGAGCACCCAGCACCCGAGTACTGAGCACCCAGCACCCTGAGTACTGAGCACCCAGCACCCTGAGTACTGAGCACCCAGCACCCCGAATACTGAGCACCCAGCACCCTGAGGCAATGAGCACCCTGAGTACTGAGCACCCAGCACCTTGAGCACTGAGCCCCGAGCACCCCCGAGCACTGAGCACCCAGCACCCCGAGCACTGAGCACCCAGCACCCCTGAGCACTGAGCACCCAGCACCCGAGTACTGAGCACACAGCACCCTGAGTACTGAGCACCCAGCACCCTGAGTACTGAGCACCGAGCTCCCCGAGCACTGAGCACCCAACGTACTGAGCACCGAGCACCCAGCACCCTGAGTACTGAGCACCGATCACCCCGAGCACTGAGCACCCAGCACCCTGAGTACTGAGCTCAGAGCACTCTGAGCACTGAGCACCCAGCACCCTGAGCAATGAGCACCCTGAGTACTGAGCACCCAGCACCTTGAGCACTGAGCACCGAGAACCCCGAGCACTGAGCACCCAGCACCCGAGTACTGAGCACCCAGCACCCTGAGTACTAAGCACCGAGCACCCTGATACTGAGCACCCAGCACCCTGAGCACTGAACACACAGCACCCTGAGTACTGAGCACCTCGAGCACTGAGCACCCAGCACCGTGAGTACTGAGCACCGAGCACCCAGCACCGCGAGCACTGAGCACATAGCACCCCGAGCAGTGAGCACCCAGCACCCCCGAGCACTGAGCACCCAGCACCGCGAGCACTGAGCACATAGCACCCCGAGCACTGAGCACCCAGCACCCTGAGTACTGAGTACCCAGCACCCTTGAGCACTGAACACCCAGCACCCTGAGCACTGAGCACACAGCACCCTGAGCACTGAGCACCCAGCACAATGAGTACTGAGCACTGAGCACCCAGCACCCCGAGCACTGAGCACCCAGCACCCTGAGTACTGAACACCGAGCACCCCGAGCACTGAGCACCCAGCACCCTGAGTACTGAGCTCCGAGCACCCCGAGCACTGAGCAACGAGCGCCAAGAGCAGCGAGCACCCTGAGCACTGAGCACCCTGCACAATGAGCAATGAGCACCCTGAGTACTGAGCACCCAGCACCTTGAGCACTGAGCACCGAGCACCCCGAGCACTGAGCACACAGCACCCCGAGCACTGAGCACCCAGCACCCTGAGCACTGAGCACCCAGCACCCGAGTACTGAGCACCCAGCACCCTGAGTAACTGAGCACCCAGCACCCTGAGTACTGAGCACCGAGTACCCCGAGTACTGAGCACCCAGCACCCTGAAAACTCAGCACCCAGCACCCCGAGCACTGAGCACCCAGCACCCTGAGTACTGAGCTCCCAGTACCCCGAGCACTGAGCACCCAGCACCCTGAGAACTGAGCACCCTGAGTACTGAGCACCGATCACCCTGAGCACTGAGCACCCAGCACCCTGAGTATTGAGCACCACCAGCACCCTGAGCACTGAGCACCCAGCACCCTGAGCACTGAGCACGCAGAACCCCGAGCACTGAGCACCCAGCACCCTGAGTACTGAGCACCCAGCACCCTGATTACTGTGCACCCAGCACCCTGAGTACTGAGCACCCAGCACCCTGAGCACTGAGCACCCAGCACCCTGAGTACTGAGCACCCAGCACCCTGAGTACTGAGCAACCAGCACCCTGAGCACTGAGCACCCAGCACCCTGAGCACTGAGCACTGAGCACCCAGCACCCCGAGCACTGAGCACCCAGCACCCCGAGCACTGAGCACCAAGCACCCTGAGCACTGAGCACCCAGCACCCTGAGCACTGAGCACCAGCACCCTGAGTACTGAGCCACCCAGCACCCTGAGTACTGAGCACCCAGCACCGTGAGAACTGAGCACTCAGCACCCTGAGTACTGAGCACCGAGCACCCCGTGCACTGAGCACCCAGCACCCTGAGCACTGAGCACCCTGAGGACTGAGCACCCAGCACACTGAGCACTGAGCACCGATCACCCTGAGCACTGAGCACCCCAGCACCCCGAGCACTGAGCACCCAGCACCCTGAGTACTGAGCACCCAGCACCCCGAGCACTGAGCACCCGGCACCCTGAGTACTGAGCACCCTGAGTACTGAGCACTGAGCACCCAGCACCCTGAGGACTGAGTACCC